>NW_027467782.1:57874826-57984406 GCF_004210375.1 Tachypleus tridentatus
TTTTAACCTTTTATTCCTTTACACCCCTGTGTATTTTAACCTTGTATTTTACACCCTGTGATGTACTGTATTTTCCTTTACACCCGGTGTTGTACTGTATTTTAACCATTTATTCCTTTAAACCCTGTGATGTACTGTAGTTTAAATATCTATTCCTTTACACACTGTGATGTACTTTATTTTCATCTTCTAGTTCTTTACACCACTGTGATGTACTGTATTTTAACCTTTTATTCTTTACACCCTGTGATGTACTGTATTTTAACCTTCTAGTCCTTTACACCCTGTGTTGTACTGTATTTTAACCTTTATGTTTTACACCTGTGATGTATTGTATTTTAACCTTTTATTCCTTTACACCCTGTGTTGATGTATTGTATTTTAACCTTTTACTTTACACCTGTGTTGTAATTGTATTTTAACCTTTTAGTCCTTTACACCCTGTGTTGTACTGTATTTTAACCTTTTATTCCTTTACACCCTGTGTTGTACTGTATTTTAACCTTTTAGTCCTTTACACCCTGTGTTGTACTGTATTTTAACCTTTTAGTCCTTTACACCCTGTGTTGTACTGTATTTTAACCTTTTAGTCCTTTACACCCTGTGATGTACTGTATTTTAACCTTTTATTCCTTTACACCCTGTGTTGTACTGTATTTTAACTTGTAGTTTTACACCTTGTGTTGTACTGTATTTTCCTTTAGTCCTTTACTGTGTTGTACTGTATTTTAACCTTTTAGTCCTTTACACCCTGTGATGTTGTACCTTGTATTTTACACCTGTTGTACTGTATTTTTAACTTTTAGTCCTTTACACCCTGTGTTGTACTGTATTTTAACCTTCTAGTTCCTTTTTTATTGGCTAGTCCTTTACCCTGTGTTGTACTGTATTTTAACCTTTTAGTCCTTTACACCCTGTGTTGTACTGTATTTTAACCTTTTTCTTTACACCCTGTGTTGTGTATTGTATTTTAACCTTTTGTCCTTTACACCCTGTGTTGTACTGTATTTTAACCTTTTAGTCCTTTACACCCTGTGTTGTACTGTATTTTAACCTTTTAGTCCTTTACACCCTGTGTTGTACCTGTAGTTTTAACCTTTTAGTTTTACACCCTGTGTTGTACTGTATTTTAACCTTTAGTCCTTTACACCCTGTGTTGTACTTGTATTTTAACCCTATTTTACACCCTGTGTTGTACTGTATTTTAACCTTTTAGTCCTTTACACCCTGTGTTGTATTGTATTTTACCTTCTAGTCTTTTACACCCTGTTTACTGTATTTTACACCCTGTGTTGTACTGTATTTTAACCTTTTAGTCCTTTACACCCTGTGTTGTACTGTATTTTAACCTTTTAGTCCTTTACACCCCTGTGATGTATTTTGTATTTTAACCTTCTATTTTCCTTTACACCCTGTGTTGTACTGTATTTTAACCTTTAGTCCTTTACACCCTGTGTTGTACTGTATTTTAACCTTTAGTCCTTTACACCCTGTGTTGTACTGTATTTTAACCTTTTAGTCTTTTACACCCCTGTGATGTACTGTATTTTAACCTTTTTTCCTTTACACCCTGTGTTGTACTGTATTTTCTAGTTTTTACACCCCTGTGTTGTACTGTATTTTAACCTTTTAGTCCTTTACACCCTGTGTTGTACTGTATTTTAACCTTTTAGTTTTACACCCTGTGTTGTACTGTATTTTAACCTTTTAGTCCTTTACACCCTGTGATGTACTGTATTTTAACCTTTTAGTCCTTTACACCCTGTGTTGTACTGTATTTTAAGTCCTTTGTACTGTATTTTACACCCTGTGTTGTACTGTATTTTAACCTTTAGTCCTTTACACCCTGTGATGTATTGTAACTGTATTTTACACCCTGTTTACTGTATTTTCCTTTACACCCTGTGTTGTACTGTATTTTAACCTTTAGTCCTTTACACCCTGTGTTGTAACCTTTATTTTACACCTTTTACTGTATTTTAACCTTTACTTTACACCCTGTGTACTGTATTTTAACCTTTAGTTTTACTGTATTTTAACCTTTAATTCCTTTTACACCCTGTGTTGTACTGTATTTTAACCTTTATTCCTTTACACCCTGTGTTTTACTGTATTTTAACCACTTTACACCCTGTGTTGTACTGTATTTTAACCTTTTAGTCCTTTACACCCTGTGTTGTACTGTATTTTCACCTTCTATTCCTTTACACCCTGTGTTGTACTGTATTTTAACCTTTTATTCCTTTACACCCTGTGTTGTACTGTATTTTAACCTTTTAGTCCTTTACACCCTGTGATGTACTGTATTTTAACCTTTAGTCCTTACACCCTGTGATGTTCTGTATTTTAACCTTCTATTCCTTTACACCCTGTGATGTACTGTATTTTAACCTTTTAGTCCTTTACACCCTGTGATGTACTGTATTTTAACCTTCTATTCCTTTACACCCTGTGTTGTATTGTATTTTAACCTTTAGTCCTTTACACCCTGTGTTGTACTGTATTTTAACCTTTTTAGTTTTTACACCCTGATTTACTGTATTTTATTTTAACCTTTTAGTCCTTTACACCCTGTGTTGTATTGTATTTTAACCTTTTAGTCCTTTACACCCTGTGTGTTTAACCTTCCATTCTTTTTATGTACTGTATTTTAACCCTTCTATTTCCTTTACACCTGTGTTGTACTGTATTTTAACCTTTAGTCCTTTACACCCTGTGATGTACTGTATTTTAACCTTCCTTTTACACCCTGTGTAATGTACTGTATTTTAACCTTTATTTCTTTACACCCTGTTATTTACTGTATTTTCACCTTACTAGTCCTTTACACACTGAGTTGTACTGTATTTTAACCTTTTAGTCTTTACACCCTGTGTTGTACTGTATTTTAACCTTTTAGTCCTTTACACCCTGTGTTGTACTGTATTTTAACCTTTTAGTCCTTTACACCCTGTGATGTACTGTATTTTAACCTTCTATTCCTTTACACCCTGTGATGTACTGTATTTTAACCTTTTAGTCCTTTACACCCTGTGTTGTACTGTATTTTACCTTTTAGTCCTTTACACCCTGTGTTGTACTTGTATTTTAACCTTTTAGTCCTTTACACCCTGTGTTGTACTGTATTTTAACCTTTTAGTCTTTACACCCTGTGATATACTGTATTTTAACCTTCTATTCTTTACACCCTGTGATGTACTGTATTTTAACCTTTAGTTCTTTACACCCTGTGTTGTACTGTATTTTAACCTTCTATTTTTTTACACCCTGTGTGTTTGTACTGTATTTTAACCTTTTAGTCCTTTACACCCTGTGTTGTACTGTATTTTAACCTTTAGTTTTTTTACACCCTGTGTTGTACTGTATTTTAACCTTTCTTTTTCTTTACACCCTGTGATGTACTGTATTTTAACCTTTTAGTCCTTTACACCCTGTGATGTACTGTATTTTAACCTTTTAGTTCTTTACACCCGGTGTTGTACTGTATTTTAACCATTTATTCCTTTAAACCCTGTGATGTACTGTAGTTTAACCATCTATTCCTTTACACACTGTGATGTACTGTATTTTAACCTTCTAGTCCTTTACACCCTGTTATGTACTGTATTTTAACCTTTTAGTTCTTTACACCCTGGTTTCTATTGTATTTTAACCTTTTAGTCCTTTACACCCTGTGTTGTACTGTATTTTAACCTTTTAGTCCTTTACACCCTGTGTTGTATTGTATTTTAACCTTTTAGTTTTTTACACACTGTGTTGTACTGTATTTTAACCTTATAGTTCTTTACACCCTGTAATGTTCTGTATTTTAACCTTTTAGTCCTTTACACCTTGTGTTGTACTGTATTTTAACTTTTTAGTTTTTTACACCCTGTGTTGTACTGTATTTTCACCTTCTAGTCTTTACACCCTGTGATGTATTGTATTTTCACCTTTTAGTCCTTTACACCCTGGTTTCTATTGTATTTTAACCTTTTAGTCCTTTACACCCTGTGTTGTACTGTATTTTAACCTTTTAGTCCTTTTTTTACACCCTGTTTTTTACTGTATTTTAAACTTTTAGTCCTTTACACCCTGTGATGTACTGTATTTTAATTTTTAGTCCTTACACCCTGTGTTGTACTGTATTTTCACCTTCTAGTCCTTTACACCCTGTGATGTATTGTATTTTAACCTTAATTTTTTACACCCTGTGTTGTACTGTATTTTAACCTTTTAGATTTTCAGACCCTGTGATGTACTGTATTTTAACCTTTTTTTCCTTTACACCCTGTTATTTACTGTATTTTAACCTTACTATTTTTTACACCCTGTGTTGTACTGTATTTTAACCTTTTAGTCCTTTACACCCTGTGTTGTTCTTTATTTTAACCTTTTAGTCCTTTACACCCTGTGATGTACTGTATTTTAACCTTCTATTCCTTTACAGTTTGTGATGGTCTGTATTTTAACCTTTAGTCCTTTACACCCTGTGTTGTACTGTATTTTAACCTTCTTTAGTCCTTTTACACCCTGTGATGTACTGTATTTTAACCTTTTAGTCCTTTACACCCTGTGTTGTACTGTATTTTAACCTTTTAGTTTTTTGACCCTGTTTTGAACTGTATTTTAACCTTCTATTCCTTTACACCCTGTGATTTACTGTATTTTAACCTACTAGTCCTTTACACTCTGTGATGTACTGTATTTTAACCTTCTATTTCTTTTACACCCTGTGTTGTACTGTATTTTAACCTTTTAGTCCTTACACCCTGTGTTGTAATTGTATTTTAACCTTCTAGTCCTTTACACCCTGTGTTGTACTGTATTTTAACCTTTTAGTCCTTACACCCTGTGTTTAACTTTGTGATGTACTGTATTTTCATCATACTATTCCTTTACACCCTGTGATGTACTGTATTTTAACCTTCTAGTCCTTTACACCCTGTGTTGAACTGTATTTTAACCTTCTAGTCCTTTACACTTTGTGATGTACTGTTTTTTAACCTTTTAGTCCTTTACACCCTTGTTTGTACTGTATTTTAACCTTTTAGTCCTTTACACCCTGTGTTGTACTGTATTTTAACCTTTTAGTCCTTTACACCATGTTTTGTACTGTATTTTAACCTTTTAGTCCTTTACACCCTGTTTCTACTGTATTTTCACTTTTTAGTCCTTTACACCCTGTGATGTACTGTATTTTAACCTTTTAGTCCTTTACACCCTGTGTTGTACTGTATTTTAACCTTCTAGTCTTTTACACCCTGTGATGTACTGTATTTTCACCTTTTAGTCCGTTAAACCCTGATTTCTACTGTATTTTAACCTTTTAGTCCTTTGGACCGTGTGATGTACTGTATTTTAACCTTGTTTTTTCCTTTACACCCTGTTATTTACTGTATTTTCACCTACTAGTCCTTTACACCGTATGTTGTACTGTATTTTTTCCTTTAGTCCTTTACACCCTGTGTTTTACTGTATTTTCACCTTTAGTCCTTTACACCTGTGTGTTGTACTGTATTTTAACCTTTTAGTCCTTTAAACCATGTTTTTTACTATATTTTAACCTTTTAGTCCTTTACACACTGAGTTCTACTGTATTTTAACCTTTTCGATCTTTACACCCTGTGATGTACTGTATTTTAACCTTCTATTCTTTTACACTTTGTGATGTACTGTATTTTAACCTTTTAGTCTTTTACACCCTGTGTTGTACTGTATTTTAACCTTCTAGTCCTTTACACCCTGTGATGTACTGTATTTTAACATTTTAGTTCTTTACACCCTATGTTGTTCTGTATTTTTTTTTTTTTTACACCCTGTTTTGAACTGTATTTTAACCTTCTATTCCTTTACACCGTGTGATGTACTGTATTTTAATTTTCTATTCTTTTACACTTTGTGATGTACTGTATTTTAACCTTTTAGTCCTTTACACCCTGGTTTCTACTGTATTTTAACCTTTTAGTCCTTTACACCCTGTGTTGTACTGTATTTTATTCTTTTAGTCCTTTACACCATGTTTTGTACTGTATTTTAACCTTTTATTCCTTTGGACCCTGTGATGTACTGTATTTTAACCTTTAGTCCTTTACACCCTGTGTTGTACTGTATTTTCACCTTCTAGTCCTTTTTACACCCTGTGATGTACTGTATTTTAACCTTTTAATTTTTTTACACCCTGTGTTGTACTGTATTTTAACCTTTAGATTTTAGACCCTGTGATGTGCTGTATTTTAACGTTCTTTTCCTTTACACCCTGTTATTTACTGTATTTTCACCTACTAGTCCTTTACACTGTGTGTTGTACTGTATTTTTTCCCTTTTAGTCCTTTACACCATTGTGTTGTACTGTATTTTATCTTTTAGTTTTTTAGACCCTGTTTTGAACTGTATTTTAACCTTTAGTCCTTTACACCCTGTGATGTGCTTTATTTTAACCTTCTATTCCTTTACACACTGTGATTTACTGTATTTTCACCTACTAGTCTTTTACACCCTGTGTTGTACTGTATTTTAACATTTTAGTCCTTTACACCCTGTGATGTGCTGTATTTTAACCTTTTAGTCCTTTACACCTTGTGATGTACTGTATTTCAACCTTTTAGTCCTTACACCCTGTGATATACTGTATTTTAACCTTCTAGTCTTCTTTTACACCCTGTGATGTACTGTATTTTAACCTTTAGTTATTTTACACCCTGTGTTGTACTGTATTTTAACCTTTTAGTCCTTTACACACTGTCATGTACTGTATTTTAACCTTCTATTCCTTTAAACCCTGTGATGTACTGTATTTTAACCTTTTAGTTATTTACACCCTGTCTTGTGCTGTATTTTATCTTTTAGTTTTTTAGACCCTGTTTTGATCTGTATTTTAACCTTTTAGTCCTTTACAACCTGTGATGTGCTGTATTTTATTTTTTCTATTCCTTTACACCCTGTGATTTACTGTATTTTCACCTACTAGTCCTTTACACCCTGTGTTGTACTGTATTTTTACCTTCTAGTCCTTTACACCCTGTGATGTACTGTATTTTAACCTTTTATTCTTTTACAGACTGTGTTCTACTGTATTTTAACCTTTAGTCCTTTACACCCTGTGATGTACTGTATTTTAACCTTCTATTCTTTTACACCCTGTGATGTACTGTATTTTAACCTTTTAGTCCTTACACCCTGTGTTGTACTGTATTTTAACCTTCTATTTGTTTACACCTTGTGTTGTACTGTATTTTAACCTTTTAGTCCTTTACACCCTGTGATGTACTGTATTTTAAACTTCTATTTCTTTTACACCTTGTGTTGTACTGTATTTTAACCTTTTAGTCTTTTACACCCTGTTTTGTATTGTATTTTAACCTTTAGTCCTTTACACCCTGTGTTGTACTGTATTTTAATATTTTAGTCCTTTACACCCTGTGATGTACTGTATTTTAACCTTTTATTCCTTCCCTATGATGAACTGTATTTTCACCTTCTAGTCCTTTACACCCTGTGTTGTACTGTATTTTAACCTTTTAGTCCTTTACACCCTGTGTTGTACTGTATTTTAACCTTTTATTCCTTTACACCCTGTGTTGTACTGTATTTTAACCTTTTAGTCCTTTACACCCTGTGATGTACTGTATTTTAACTTTTAGTCCTTTTACACCCTGTGATGTACTGTATTGTATTTTAACCTTCTATCTATTACTTTACACCTTGTGTTGTACTGTATTTTAACTTTTAGTCCTTTACACCCTGTGATGTACTTTTTTTCACCTTTTAGTCCTTTACACCCTGGTTTCTACTGTATTTTAACCTTTTAGTCCTTTACACCCTGTGTTGTACTGTATTTTAACCATTTAGTCCTTTACACCCTGTGATGTACTGTATTTTAACCCTTTAGTTTTTACACCCTGTGTTGTACTGTATTTTAACCTTTAGATTTTACACCCTTTGATGTGCTGTATTTTAACGTTCTTTTCCTTTACACCCTGTTATTTACTGTATTTTAACCTTTTAGTTCTTTACACCCTGTATTGTACTGTATTTTAACCTTTTAGTTCTTTACACACTGTGTTCTACTGTATTTTAACCTTTTAGTCCTTTACACCCTGTGATGTACTGTATTTTAACCTTTAAGTCCTTTACACCCTGGTTTCTACTGTATTTTAACCTTTTAGTCCTTACACCCTGTGTTGTACTGTATTTTAACCTTTTAGTCCTTTACACCCTGTGATGTACTGTATTTTAACCTTTAGTCCTTTACACACAGTGTTGTACTGTATTTTCACCTTATAGTCCTTTACACCCTGTAATGTTCTGTATTTTAACCTTTAGTCCTTTACATTCTGTGTTGTACTGTATTTTAACCTTTTAGTCCTTACACCCTGTGTTGTACTGTATTTTCATTTTCTAGTCTTTTACACCCTGTGATGTACTGTATTTTCACCTTTTAGTCCGTTAAACCCTGATTTCTACTGTATTTTAACCTTTTAGTCCTTTGGACCGTGTGTTGAACTGTATTTTAACCTTTTATTTTTTACACCCTGTGTTGTACTGTATTTTAACCTTTTAGATTTTCTTACACCTGTGATGTACTGTATTTTAACCTTTTAGTCCTTTACACAGTGTGTTGTACTGTATTTTCACCTTCTAGTCCTTTACACCCTGTGATGTACTTTATTTTAACCCTTAATTTTTTACACCCTGTGTTGTACTGTATTTTAACCTTTTAGATTTTCAGACCCTGTGATGTGCTGTATTTTAACGTTCTTTTCCTTTACACCCTGTTATTTACTGTATTTTCACCTACTAGTCCTTTACACCGTGTGTTGTACTGTATTTTATTCTTTTAGTCCTTACACCCTGTGTTGTACTGTATTTAACCTTTTAGTCCTTTTTACACACTGTGTTCTACTGTATTTTAACCTTTTAGTCCTTACACCCTGTGATGTACTGTATTTTAACCTTCTATTCTTTTACACCCTGTGATGTGCTGTATTTTAACCTCTTAGTCCTTTACACCCAGTGTTGTAGTGTATTTTCACCTTCTAGTCCTTTACACCCTGTGATGTACTTTATTTTATCCTTTTAGTCCTTTACACCCTGTGTTGTACTGTATTTTAACCTTATAGTCCTTTACACCCTGTGATATACTGTATTTCAACCTTCTACTTCTTTACCCCATGTGATGTGCTGTGTTTTAACTTTTAAGTTACTTGCACTCTGTGTTGTACTGAATTTTAACCTTCTATTTCTTTACACCTTGTGTTTTACTGTATTTTAATCTTTTAATCCTTTACACCCTGTGTTGTACTGTATTTTAACCTTTTAGTTTTTTACACGCAGTGTTGTACTGTATTTTAACGTTCTTTTCCTTTACACCGTGTTATTTACTGTATTTAACCTTTTAGTCCTTTACACCCTTTGTTATACTGTATTTAACGTTTTAGTTCTTTACACACTGTTTTGTACTGTATTTTAACTTTTTCGTCCTTTACACCCTGTGATGTACTGGATTTTAACCTTTTATTCTTTTACTCTTTGTGATTTACTGTATTTTCACCTACTAGTCCTTTAGACCCTGTTATGTACTGTATTTTAACCTTTAAGTTCTTTACATCCTGGTTTCTATTGTATTTTAACTTTTTAGTCCTTTACACCCTGTGTTGTACTGTATTTTATCCTTTTAGTCCTTTAGACCCTGTGATGTACTGTAATTTAACCTTTTAGTTTTCTACACACAGTGTTGTACTGTATTTTCACCTTATAGTTCTTTACACCCTGTAATGTTCTGTATTTTAACCTTTAAGTCCTTTACACCTTGCGTTGTACTGTATTTTAACCTTTTAGTTTTTTACACCCAGTGTTGTACTGTATTTTCACCTTCTAGTCTTTTACACCCTGTGATGTACTGTATTTTCACCTTTTAGTCCGTTACACCCTGGTTTCTATTGTATTTTAACCTGTTAGTCCTTTACACCCTGTGTTGTACTGTATTTTATCCTTTTAGTCCTTTTAACCCTGTTTTTTACTGTATTTTAAACTTTTAGTCCTTTGGACCCTGTGATGTACTGTATTTTAATTTTTTAGTCCTTTACACCCAGTGTTGTATTGTATTTTCACCTTCTAGTCCTTTACACCCTGTGATGTACTGTATATTAACGCTTAATTTTTTACACCCTGTGTTGTACTGTATTTTAAACTTTTAGATTTTCAGACCCTGTGATGTGCTGTATTTTAACCTTTTTTTCCTTTACACCCTGTTATTTACTGTATTTTCACCTACTAGTCCTTTACACCGTGTGTTGTACTATATTTTATTCTTTTAGTCCTTTACACCCTGTGTTGTTCTTTATTTAACCTTTTAGTCCTTTACACCCTGTGATGTACTGTATTTTAACCTTCTATTCTTTTAGAGTTTGTGATGGTCTGTATTTTAACCTTTTAGTCCTTTACACCCAGTGTTGTACTGTATTTTCACCTTCTAGTCCTTTACACCGTGTGATGTACTGTATTTAACCTTTTAGTCCTTTACTCCCTGTGTTGTTCTGTATTATATTTTTTAGTTTTTTTGACCCTGTTTTGAACTGTATTTTATCCTTCTATTCCTTTACACCCTGTGATTTACTATATTTTAACCTACTAGTCCTTTACACTCTGTGATGTGCTGTATTTCAACCTTCTATTTCTTTACACCTTGTGTTGTACTGTATTTTAATCTTTTAGACCTTTACACCCAGTGTTGTAATATAATTTCCCCTTCTAGTCCTTTACGCCCTGTGTTGTACTGTATTTTAACCTTTTAGTCCTTTTAACTTTGTGATGTACTGTTTTTCATCATACTATTCCTTCCCTTTGATGAACTCTATTTTCACCTTCTAGACCTTTACACCCTTTGTTGAACTGTATTTTCACCTTCTAGTCCTTTACACTTTGTGATGTACTTTTTTTTCACCTTTTAGTCCGTTACACCCTTGTTTCTACTGTATTTTAACCTTTTAGTCCTTAGCACCCTGTGTTGTACTGTATTTTATCCTTTTAGTCCTTTACACCATATTTTGTAGTGTATTTTCACCTTTAAGTCCGTTAAACCCTGGTTTCTACTATATTTTAACCTTTTAGTCCTTTGGACCCTGTGATGTACTGTATTTTAACCTTTTAGTCCTTTCCACCCAGTGTTCTACTGTATTTTCACCTTCTAGTCTTTTACACCCTGTGACGTACTGTATTTTCACCTTTTAGTCCGTTAAACTTTGGTTTCTACTGTATTTTAACCTTTTAGTCCTTTGGACCCTGTGATGTACTGTATCTTAACGTTGTTTTCCTTTACACCCTGTTATTTACTGTATTTTCACCTACTAGTCCTTTACACCGTATGTTGTACTGTATTTTTTCCTTTTAGTCCGTTACACCCTGTGTTGTACTGTATTTTCACCTACTAGTCCTTTACACCGTGTGTTGTACTGTATTTTCTTCTTTTAGTCCTTTACACCCTGTGTTGTACTCTATTTAACCTTTTAGTCCTTTACACACTGTGTTCTACTGTATTTTAACCTTTTCTTCCTTTACACCCTGTGATGTACTGTATTTTAACCTTCTATTCTTTTACACTTTGTGATGTGCTGTATTTTAACCTTTTAGTCTTTTACACCCAGTGTTGTACTGTATTTTCACCTTCTAGTCCTTTACACCCTGTGATGTACTGTATTTTAACATTTTAGTTCTTTACACCCTATGTTGTTCTGTATTTTTTTTTTGTTTTTTAGACCCTGTTTTGAACTGTATTTTATCCTTCTATTCCCTTACACCGTGTGATGTACTGTATTTTAATTTTCTATTCTTTTACACTTTGTGATGTGCTGTATTTTAACCTTTTAGTCCGTTACACCCTGGTTTCTACTGTATTTTAACCTTTTAGTCCTTTACACCCTGTGTTGTACTGTATTTTATTCTTTTAGTCCTTTACACCATGTTTTGTACTGTATTTTAACCTTTTATTCCTTTGGACCCTGTGATGTACTGTATTTTAACCTTTTAGTCCTTTCCACCCAGTGTTGTACTGTATTTTCACCTTCTACTCCTTTACACCCTGAGATGCACTGAATTTTAACCCTTAATTTTTTTACACCCTGTGTTGTACTGTATTTAACCTTTTAGATTTTTAGACCCTGTGATGTGCTGTATTTTAACGTTCTTTTCCTTTACTCCCTGTTATTTACTATATTTTCACCTACTAGTCCTTTACACCGTGTGTTGTACAGTATTTTTTCCATTTAGTCCTTTACACATTGTGTTGTGCTGTATTTTATCTTTTAGTTTTTTAGACCCTGTTTTGAACTGTATTTTAACCTTTTAGTCCTTTACACCCTGTGATGTGCTTTATTTTATCCTTCTATTCCTTTACACACTATGATTTACTGTATTTTCACCTACTAGTCTTTTACACCCTGTGTTGTACTGTATTTTAACATTTTAGTCCTTTACACCCTGTGATGTGCTGTATTTTAACCTTTTAGTCCTTTACACCTTGTGATGTACTGTATTTCAACCTTTTAGTCCTTTACACCCTGTGATATACTGTATTTCAACCTTCTACTTCTTTACACCCTGTGATGTGCTGCGTTTTAACCTTTAAGTTATTTGCATCCTGTGTTGTACTGTATTTTAATCTTTTAGTCCTTTACACACTGTCATATACTGTATTTCAACCTTCTACTTCTTTAAACCCTGTGATGTGCTGTGTTTTAACCTTTAAGTTATTTGCATCCTGTCTTGTGCTGTATTTTATCTTTTAGTTTTTTAGACCCTGTTTTGATCTGTATTTTAACCTTTTAGTCCATTACAACCTGTGATGTGCTGTATTTTATTTTTCTATTCCTTTACACCCTGTGATTTACTGTATTTTCACCTACTAGTCCTTTACACCCAGTGTTGTACTGTATTTTTACCTTCTAGTCCTTTACACCCTGTGATGTACTGTATTTAACCTTTTATTCTTTTACACACTGTGTTCTACTGTATTTTAACCTTTTCGTCCTTTACACCCTGTGATGTACTGTATTTTAACCTTCTATTCTTTTACACTTTGTGATGTACTGTATTTTAACCTTTTAGTCCTTTACACCCAGTGTTGTACTGTATTTTCACCTTCTATTTGTTTACACCTTGTGTTGTAGTGTATTTTAATCTTTTAGTCCTTTACACCCTGTGACGTGCTGTATTTCAAACTTCTATTTCTTTACAACTTGTGTTGTACTGTATTTTATCCTTTTAGTCTTTTACACCCTGTTTTGTATTGTATTTTAACCTTTTAGTCCTTTACGCCCTGTGTTGTACTGTATTTCAATATTTTAGTCCTTTAAACTCTGTGATGTACTGTATTTTAACCTACTATTCCTTCCCTATGATGCACTCTATTTTCACCTTCTAGTCCTTTACACCCTTTGTTGAACTGTATTTCAACCTTTTAGTCCTTTACACTCTGTGTTCTACTGTATTTTAACCTTTTAATCCTTTACACCCTGTGTTCTACTGTATTTTAACCTTTTAATCCTTTACACCCTGGGATCTACTGTATTTTAACTTTTTAGTCCTTTAGACCCTGTGATGTACTGTATTTCAACCTTCTATTACTTTACACCTTGTGTTGTACTGTATTTTAATCTTTTAGTCCTTTACACCCTGTGATGTACTTTTTTCACATTTTAGTCCGTTACACCCTGGTTTCTACTGCATTTTAACCTTTAGTCCTTTACACCCTGTGTTGTACTGTATTTTATCCATTTAGTCCTTTACACCCTGTGATGTACTGTATTTTAACCCTTAATTTTTTACACCCTGTGTTGTACTGTATTTTAACCTTTTAGATTTTTAGACCCTTTGATGTGCTGTATTTTAACGTTCTTTTCCTTTACACCCTGTTATTTACTATATTTTGTCCTTTTAGTTCTTTACACCCTGTATTATACTGTATTTAACCTTTTAGTTCTTTACACACTGTGTTCTACTGTATTTTAACCTTTTCGTCCTTTAGACCCTGTGATGTACTGTATTTTAACCTTTAAGTCCTTTACACCCTGGTTTCTACTGTATTTTAACCTTTTATTCCTTTACACCCTGTGTTGTACTGTATTTTAACCTTTTAGTCCTTTAGACCCTGTGATGTACTGTAATTTAACCTTTTAGTCCTTTACACACAGTGTTGTACTGTATTTTCACCTTATAGTCCTTTACACCCTGTAATGTTCTGTATTTTAACCTTTTAGTCCTTTACATTCTGCGTTGTACTGTATTTTAACCTTTTAGTCCTTTACACCCAGTGTTGTACTGTATTTTCATTTTCTAATCTTTTACACCCTGTGATGTACTGTATTTTCACCTTTTAGTCCGTTACACCCTGGTTTCTACTGTATTTTAACCTGTTAGACCTTTACACCCCGTGTTGTACTGTATTTTAACCCTTAATTTTTTACACCCTGTGTTGTACTGTATTTTAACCTTTTAGATTTTCAGACCTGTGATGTACTGTATTTTAACCTTTTAGTCCTTTGCACCCAGTGTTGTACTGTATTTTCACCTTCTAGTCCTTTACACCCTGTGATGTACTTTATTTTAACCCTTAATTTTTTACACCCTGTGTTGTACTGTATTTTAACCTTTTAGATTTTCAGACCTGTGATGTGCTGTATTTTAACGTTCTTTTCCTTTACACCCTGTTATTTACTGTATTTTCACCTACCAGTCCTTTACACCGTGTGTTGTACTGTATTTTATTCTTTTAGTCCTTTACACCCTGTGTTGTACTCTATTTAACCTTTTGGTCCTTTACACACTGTGTTCTACTGTATTTTAACCTTTTCGTCCTTTACACCCTGTGATGTACTGTATTTTAACCTTCTATTCTTTTACAATTTGTGATGTGCTGTATTTTAACCTCTTAGTCCTTTACACCCAGTGTTGTAGTGTATTTTCACCTTCTAGTCCTTTACACCCTGTGATGTACTTTATTTTATCCTTTTAGTCCTTTACACCCTGTGTTGTTCTGTATTTTATTTTTTAGTTTTTTAGACCCTGTTTTGAACTGTATTTTATCCTTCTATTCCTTTACACCCTGTGATTTACTGTATTTTCACCTACTAGTCCTTTACACTCTGTGATGTGCTGTATTTCAACCTTCTATTTCTTTACACCTTGTGTTGTACTGTATTTTAATCTTTTAGTCCTTTACACCCTGTGATGTGCTGTATTTCAACCTTCTATTTCTTTACACCTTGTGTTGTACTGTATTTTAATCTTTTAGTCCTTTACACCATGTTTTGTACTGTATTTTAACCTTTTAGTCCTTTCCACCCAGTGTTGTACTGTATTTTCACTTTTTAGTCCTTTACACCCTGTGATGTACTGAATTTTAACCTTTTAATTTTTTACCCTGTGTTGTACTGTATTTTAACCTTTAGATTTTTAGACCCTGTGATGTGCTGTTATTTAACCTTCTTTTCCTTTACACCCTGTTATTTACTGTATTTTCACCTACTAGTCCTTTACACCGTGTGTTGTACTGTATTTTATTCTTTTAGTCCTTTACACCCTGTGTTGTACTCTATTTAACCTTTTGGTCCTTTACACACTGTGTTCTACTGTATTTTAACCTTTTCGTCCTTTACACCCTGTGATGTACTGTATTTTAACCTTCTATTCTTTTACACTTTGTGATGTGCTGTATTTTAACCTCTTAGTCCTTTACACCCAGTGTTGTACTGTATTTTCACCTTCTAGTCCTTTACACCCTGTGATGTACTGTATTTTAACCTTTTAGTCCTTTACACCCTGTGTTGTTCTGTATTTTTTTTTTTAGTTTTTAAGACCCTGTTTTGAACTGTATTTTAACCTTCTATTCCTTTACACCCTGTGATTTACTGTATTTTAACCTACTAGTCCTTTACACCCTGTGATGTACTGTATTTTAACCTTCTATTTCTTTACACCTTGTGTTGTACTGTATTTTAATCTTTTAGTCCTTTACACCCTTTGATGTGCTTTATTTCAACCTTCTATTTCTTTACACCTTGTGTTGTACTGTATTTTAATCTTTTAGTCCTTTACACCCTGGTTTCTACTGTATTTTAACCTTTTAGTCCTTTTACACCCTGTGTTGTACTGTATTTTAACCTTTTAGTCCTTTACACCATGTTTGTACTGTATTTTAACCTTTAGTCCTTTGGACCCTGTGATGTACTGTATTTTAACCTTTTAGTCCTTTACACCCTGTGTTGTACTGTATTTTTCACTTTCTAGTCCTTTACACCCTGTGATGTACTGTATTTTAACCCTTTTAGTTTTTACACCCTGTGTTGTACTGTATTTTAACCTTTAGATTTTTAAACCCTGTGATGTACTGTATTTTAACCTTCTTTTCCTTTACACCTGTTATTTACTGTATTTTCACCTACTAGTCCTTTACACCGTGTGTTTTACTGTATTTTTTCCTTTTTAGTCCTTTACACCCTGTGTTGTACTGTATTTAACCTTTTAGTCGTTTACACACCCTGTGTTCTACTGTATTTTAACCTTTTAGTCCTTACACCCTGTGATGTACTGTATTTTCACCTTCTAGTCCTTTACACCCTGTGATGTACTGTATTTTAACCTTTTAGTCCTTTACACCCTATGTTGTGCTGTATTTTATCTTTTAGTTTTTTAGACCCTGTTTTGAACTGTATTTTAACCTTTTAGTCCTTTACACCCTGTGATGTGCTGTATTTTATCCTTCTATTCCTTTACACCCTGTGATTTACTGTATTTTCACCTACTAGTGTTTTACACCCTGTGTTAAACTGTATTTTAACCTTTTAGTCCTTTACACCCTGTGATGTGCTGTATTTTAACCTTTTAGTCCTTTACACCTTGTGATGTACTGTATTTCAACCTTTTAGTCCTTTACACCCTGTGTTGTACTGTATTTTAACCTTTTAGTCCTTTACACCCAGTGTTGTACTGTATTTTCATTTTCTAATCTTTTACACCCTGTGATGTAATGTATTTTCACCTTTTAGTCCGTTACATCCTGGTTTCTACTGTATTTTAACCTGTTATTCCTTTACACCCTGTGTTGTACTGTATTTTATCCTTTTAATTCTTTTAAACCCTGTTTTTTACTGTATTTTAACCTTTTAGTCCTTTGGACCCTGTGATGTACTGTATTTTAACCTTTTAGTCCTTTACACCCAGTGTTGTACTGTATTTTCACCTTCTAGTCCTTTACACCCTGTGATGTACTTTATTTTAACCCTTAATTTTTTACACCCTGTGTTGTACTGTATTTTAACCTTTTAGATTTTCAGACCTGTGATGTGCTGTATTTTAACGTTCTTTTCCTTTACACCCTGTTATTTACTGTATTTTCACCTACCTAGTCCTTACACCGTGTGTTGTACTGTATTTTATTCTTTTAGTCCTTACACCCTGTGTTGTACTGTATTTAACCTTTTAGTCCTTTACACACTGTGTTCTACTGTATTTTAACCTTTTAGTCCTTTACACCCTGTGATGTACTGTATTTTAACCTTCTATTCTTTTACAATTTGTGATGTGCTGTATTTTAACCTCTTAGTCCTTACACCCAGTGTTGTACTGTATTTTCACCTTCTAGTCCTTTACACCCTGTGATGTACTTTATTTTATCCTTTTAGTCCTTTACACCCTGTGTTGTTCTGTATTTTATTTTTTAGTTTTTTAGACCCTGTTTTGAACTGTATTTTATTTTTCTATTCCTTTACACCCTGTGATTTACTGTATTTTCACCTACTAGTCCTTTTACACCCTGTGATGTACTGTATTTCAACCTTCTATTTCTGTATTTTTACACCTTGTGTTGTACTGTATTTTAATCTTTTAGTCCTTTACACCCTGTGATGTGCTGTATTTTAACCTTCTATTTCTTTACACCTTGTGTTGTACTGTATTTTAATCTTTTAGTCCTTACACCCTGTTTTGTACTGTATTTTAACCTACTAGTCCCTTACACCGTGTGTTGTACTGTATTTTTTCCTTTTAGTCCTTACACCCTGTGATGTACTGTATTTTAACCCTTAATTTTTTTTTACACCCTGTGTTGTACTGTATTTTAACCTTTTAGATTTTCAGACCCTGTGATGTGCTGTATTTTAACGTTCTTTTCCTTTACACACTGTTACTTACTGTATTTTCACCTACTAGTCCTTTACACCGTGTGTTGTACTGTATTTTAACCTTTTAGTCCTTTACACCCTGTGTTGTACTGTATTTAACCTTTTAGTCCTTTACACACTGTGTTCTACTGTATTTTAACCTTTTCGTCCTTTACACCCTGTGATGTACTGTATTTTCACCTTCTAGTCCTTTACACCCTGTGATGTAGTGTATTTTAACCTTTTAGTCTTTTACACCCTATGTTGTGCTGTATTTTATCTTTTAGTTTTTTAGACCCTGTTTTGAACTGTATTTTAACCTTTTAGTCCTTTACACCCTGTGATGTGCTGTATTTTATCCTTCTATTCCTTTACACCCTGTGATTTACTGTATTTTCACCTACTAGTGTTTTACACCCTGTGTTAAACTGTATTTTAACCTTTTAGTCCTTTACACCTTGTGATGTACTGTATTTCAACCTTTTAGTCTTTTACACCCTGTGATGTACTTTATTTTAACCCTTAATTTTTTACACCCTGTGTTGTACTGTATTTTAACCTTTTAGATTTTCAGACCTGTGATGTGCTGTATTTTAACGTTCTTTTCCTTTACACCCTGTTATTTACTGTATTTTCACCTACCAGTCCTTTACACCGTGTGTTGTACTGTATTTTATTCTTTTAGTCCTTTACACCCTGTGTTGTACTCTATTTAACCTTTTGGTCCTTTACACACTGTGTTCTACTGTATTTTAACCTTTTCGTCCTTTACACCCTGTGATGTACTGTATTTTAACCTTCTATTCTTTTACAATTTGTGATGTGCTGTATTTTAACCTCTTAGTCCTTTACACCCAGTGTTGTAGTGTATTTTCACCTTCTAGTCCTTTACACCCTGTGATGTACTTTATTTTATCCTTTTAGTCCTTTACACCCTGTGTTGTACTGTATTTTAACCTTATAGTCCTTTACACCCTGTGATATACTGTATTTCAACCTTCTACTTCTTTACCCCATGTGATGTGCTGTGTTTTAACTTTTAAGTTACTTGCACTCTGTGTTGTACTGAATTTTAACCTTCTATTTCTTTACACCTTGTGTTTTACTGTATTTTAATCTTTTAATCCTTTACACCCTGTGTTGTACTGTATTTTAACCTTTTAGTTTTTTACACGCAGTGTTGTACTGTATTTTAACGTTCTTTTCCTTTACACCGTGTTATTTACTGTATTTAACCTTTTAGTCCTTTACACCCTTTGTTATACTGTATTTAACGTTTTAGTTCTTTACACACTGTTTTGTACTGTATTTTAACTTTTTCGTCCTTTACACCCTGTGATGTACTGGATTTTAACCTTTTATTCTTTTACTCTTTGTGATTTACTGTATTTTCACCTACTAGTCCTTTAGACCCTGTTATGTACTGTATTTTAACCTTTAAGTTCTTTACATCCTGGTTTCTATTGTATTTTAACTTTTTAGTCCTTTACACCCTGTGTTGTACTGTATTTTATCCTTTTAGTCCTTTAAGACCCTGTGATGTACTGTAATTTAACCTTTAGTTTTCTACACACAGTGTTGTACTGTATTTTCACCTTATAGTTCTTTACACCCTGTAATGTTCTGTATTTTAACCTTTAAGTCCTTTACACCTTGCGTTGTACTGTATTTTAACCTTTTAGTTTTTTACACCCAGTGTTGTACTGTATTTTCACCTTCTAGTCTTTTACACCCTGTGATGTACTGTATTTTCACCTTTTAGTCCGTTACACCCTGGTTTCTATTGTATTTTAACCTGTTAGTCCTTTACACCCTGTGTTGTACTGTATTTTATCCTTTTAGTCCTTTTAACCCTGTTTTTTACTGTATTTTAAACTTTTAGTCCTTTGGACCCTGTGATGTACTGTATTTTAATTTTTTAGTCCTTTACACCCAGTGTTGTATTGTATTTTCACCTTCTAGTCCTTTACACCCTGTGATGTACTGTATATTAACGCTTAATTTTTTACACCCTGTGTTGTACTGTATTTTAAACTTTTAGATTTTCAGACCCTGTGATGTGCTGTATTTTAACCTTTTTTTCCTTTACACCCTGTTATTTACTGTATTTTCACCTACTAGTCCTTTACACCGTGTGTTGTACTATATTTTATTCTTTTAGTCCTTTACACCCTGTGTTGTTCTTTATTTAACCTTTTAGTCCTTTACACCCTGTGATGTACTGTATTTTAACCTTCTATTCTTTTAGAGTTTGTGATGGTCTGTATTTTAACCTTTTAGTCCTTTACACCCAGTGTTGTACTGTATTTTCACCTTCTAGTCCTTTACACCGTGTGATGTACTGTATTTAACCTTTTAGTCCTTTACTCCCTGTGTTGTTCTGTATTATATTTTTTAGTTTTTTAGACCCTGTTTTGAACTGTATTTTATCCTTCTATTCCTTTACACCCTGTGATTTACTATATTTTAACCTACTAGTCCTTTACACTCTGTGATGTGCTGTATTTCAACCTTCTATATCTTTACACCTTGTGTTGTACTGTATTTTAATCTTTTAGACCTTTACACCCAGTGTTGTAATATAATTTCCCCTTCTAGTCCTTTACGCCCTGTGTTGTACTGTATTTTAACCTTTTAGTCCTTTTAACTTTGTGATGTACTGTTTTTCATCATACTATTCCTTCCCTTTGATGAACTCTATTTTCACCTTCTAGACCTTTACACCCTTTGTTGAACTGTATTTTCACCTTCTAGTCCTTTACACTTTGTGATGTACTTTTTTTCACCTTTTAGTCCGTTACACCCTTGTTTCTACTGTATTTTAACCTTTTAGTCCTTAGCACCCTGTGTTGTACTGTATTTTATCCTTTTAGTCCTTTACACCATATTTTGTAGTGTATTTTCACCTTTAAGTCCGTTAAACCCTGGTTTCTACTATATTTTAACCTTTTAGTCCTTTGGACCCTGTGATGTACTGTATTTTAACCTTTTAGTCCTTTCCACCCAGTGTTCTACTGTATTTTCACCTTCTAGTCTTTTACACCCTGTGACGTACTGTATTTTCACCTTTTAGTCCGTTAAACTTTGTTTCTACTGTATTTTAACCTTTTAGTCCTTTGGACCCTGTGATGTACTGTATCTTAACGTTGTTTTCCTTTACACCCTGTTATTTACTGTATTTTCACCTACTAGTCCTTTACACCGTATGTTGTACTGTATTTTTTCCTTTTAGTCCGTTACACCCTGTGTTGTACTGTATTTTCACCTACTAGTCCTTTACACCGTGTGTTGTACTGTATTTTCTTCTTTTAGTCCTTTACACCCTGTGTTGTACTCTATTTAACCTTTTAGTCCTTTACACACTGTGTTCTACTGTATTTTAACCTTTTCTTCCTTTACACCCTGTGATGTACTGTATTTTAACCTTCTATTCTTTTACACTTTGTGATGTGCTGTATTTTAACCTTTTAGTCTTTTACACCCAGTGTTGTACTGTATTTTCACCTTCTAGTCCTTTACACCCTGTGATGTACTGTATTTTAACATTTTAGTTCTTTACACCCTATGTTGTTCTGTATTTTTTTTTTTTTTTTAGACCCTGTTTTGAACTGTATTTTATCCTTCTATTCCCTTACACCGTGTGATGTACTGTATTTTAATTTTCTATTCTTTTACACTTTGTGATGTGCTGTATTTTAACCTTTTAGTCCGTTACACCCTGGTTTCTACTGTATTTTAACCTTTTAGTCCTTTACACCCTGTGTTGTACTGTATTTTATTCTTTTAGTCCTTTACACCATGTTTTGTACTGTATTTTAACCTTTTATTCCTTTGGACCCTGTGATGTACTGTATTTTAACCTTTTAGTCCTTTCCACCCAGTGTTGTACTGTATTTTCACCTTCTACTCCTTTACACCCTGAGATGCACTGAATTTTAACCCTTAATTTTTTTACACCCTGTGTTGTACTGTATTTAACCTTTTAGATTTTTAGACCCTGTGATGTGCTGTATTTTAACGTTCTTTTCCTTTACTCCCTGTTATTTACTATATTTTCACCTACTAGTCCTTTACACCGTGTGTTGTACAGTATTTTTTCCATTTAGTCCTTTACACATTGTGTTGTGCTGTATTTTATCTTTTAGTTTTTAGACCCTGTTTTGAACTGTATTTTAACCTTTAGTCCTTTACACCCTGTGATGTGCTTTATTTTATCCTTCTATTCCTTTACACACTATGATTTACTGTATTTTCACCTACTAGTCTTTTACACCCTGTGTTGTACTGTATTTTAACATTTTAGTCCTTTACACCCTGTGATGTGCTGTATTTTAACCTTTTAGTCCTTTACACCTTGTGATGTACTGTATTTCAACCTTTTAGTCCTTTACACCCTGTGATATACTGTATTTCAACCTTCTACTTCTTTACACCCTGTGATGTGCTGCGTTTTAACCTTTAAGTTATTTGCATCCTGTGTTGTACTGTATTTTAATCTTTTAGTCCTTTACACACTGTCATATACTGTATTTCAACCTTCTACTTCTTTAAACCCTGTGATGTGCTGTGTTTTAACCTTTAAGTTATTTGCATCCTGTCTTGTGCTGTATTTTATCTTTTAGTTTTTTAGACCCTGTTTTGATCTGTATTTTAACCTTTTAGTCCATTACAACCTGTGATGTGCTGTATTTTATTTTTCTATTCCTTTACACCCTGTGATTTACTGTATTTTCACCTACTAGTCCTTTACACCCAGTGTTGTACTGTATTTTTTTACCTTCTAGTCCTTTACACCCTGTGATGTACTGTATTTAACCTTTTATTCTTTTACACACTGTGTTCTACTGTATTTTAACCTTTTCGTCCTTTACACCCTGTGATGTACTGTATTTTAACCTTCTATTCTTTTACACTTTGTGATGTACTGTATTTTAACCTTTTAGTCCTTTACACCCAGTGTTGTACTGTATTTTCACCTTCTATTTGTTTACACCTTGTGTTGTAGTGTATTTTAATCTTTTAGTCCTTTACACCCTGTGACGTGCTGTATTTCAAACTTCTATTTCTTTACAACTTGTGTTGTACTGTATTTTATCCTTTTAGTCTTTTACACCCTGTTTTGTATTGTATTTTAACCTTTTAGTCCTTTACGCCCTGTGTTGTACTGTATTTTAATATTTTAGTCCTTTAAACTCTGTGATGTACTGTATTTTAACCTACTATTCCTTCCCTATGATGCACTCTATTTTCACCTTCTAGTCCTTTACACCCTTTGTTGAACTGTATTTCAACCTTTTAGTCCTTTACACTCTGTGTTCTACTGTATTTTAACCTTTTAATCCTTTACACCCTGTGTTCTACTGTATTTTAACCTTTTAATCCTTTACACCCTGGGATCCACTGTATTTTAACTTTTAGTCCTTAGACCCTGTGATGTACTGTATTTCAACCTTCTATTACTTTACACCTTGTGTTGTACTGTATTTTAATCTTTTAGTCCTTTACACCCTGTGATGTACTTTTTTCACATTTTAGTCCGTTACACCCTGGTTTCTACTGCATTTTAACCTTTAGTCCTTTACACCCTGTGTTGTACTGTATTTTATCCATTTAGTCCTTTACACCCTGTGATGTACTGTATTTTAACCCTTAATTTTTTACACCCTGTGTTGTACTGTATTTTAACCTTTTAGATTTTTAGACCCTTTGATGTGCTGTATTTTAACGTTCTTTTCCTTTACACCCTGTTATTTACTATATTTTGTCCTTTTAGTTCTTTACACCCTGTATTATACTGTATTTAACCTTTTAGTTCTTTACACACTGTGTTCTACTGTATTTTAACCTTTTCGTCCTTTAGACCCTGTGATGTACTGTATTTTAACCTTTAAGTCCTTTACACCCTGGTTTCTACTGTATTTTAACCTTTTATTCCTTTACACCCTGTGTTGTACTGTATTTTAACCTTTTAGTCCTTTAGACCCTGTGATGTACTGTAATTTAACCTTTTAGTCCTTTACACACAGTGTTGTACTGTATTTTCACCTTATAGTCCTTTACACCCTGTAATGTTCTGTATTTTAACCTTTTAGTCCTTTACATTCTGCGTTGTACTGTATTTTAACCTTTTAGTCCTTTACACCCAGTGTTGTACTGTATTTTCATTTTCTAATCTTTTACACCCTGTGATGTACTGTATTTTCACCTTTTAGTCCGTTACACCCTGGTTTCTACTGTATTTTAACCTGTTAGACCTTTACACCCCGTGTTGTACTGTATTTTAACCCTTAATTTTTTACACCCTGTGTTGTACTGTATTTTAACCTTTTAGATTTTCAGACCTGTGATGTACTGTATTTTAACCTTTTAGTCCTTTGCACCCAGTGTTGTACTGTATTTTCACCTTCTAGTCCTTTACACCCTGTGATGTACTTTATTTTAACCCTTAATTTTTTACACCCTGTGTTGTACTGTATTTTAACCTTTTAGATTTTCAGACCTGTGATGTGCTGTATTTTAACGTTCTTTTCCTTTACACCCTGTTATTTACTGTATTTTCACCTACCAGTCCTTTACACCGTGTGTTGTACTGTATTTTATTCTTTTAGTCCTTTACACCCTGTGTTGTACTCTATTTAACCTTTTGGTCCTTTACACACTGTGTTCTACTGTATTTTAACCTTTTCGTCCTTTACACCCTGTGATGTACTGTATTTTAACCTTCTATTCTTTTACAATTTGTGATGTGCTGTATTTTAACCTCTTAGTCCTTTACACCCAGTGTTGTAGTGTATTTTCACCTTCTAGTCCTTTACACCCTGTGATGTACTTTATTTTATCCTTTTAGTCCTTTACACCCTGTGTTGTTCTGTATTTTATTTTTAGTTTTTAGACCCTGTTTTGAACTGTATTTTATCCTTCTATTCCTTTACACCCTGTGATTTACTGTATTTTCACCTACTAGTCCTTACACTCTGTGATGTGCTGTATTTCAACCTTCTATTTCTTTACACCTTGTGTTGTACTGTATTTTAATCTTTAGTCCTTACACCCTGTGATGTGCTGTATTTTCAACCTTCTATTTCTTTTACACCTTGTGTTGTACTGTATTTTAATCTTTTAGTCCCTTACACCTGTGTTTTGTACTGTATTTTAACCTTTTAGTCCTTTCCACCCAGTGTTGTACTGTATTTTCACTTTTTAGTCCTTTACACCCTGTGATGTACTGAATTTTAACCCTTAATTTTTTTACACCCTGTGTTGTACTGTATTTTAACCTTTTAGATTTTTAGACCCTGTGATGTGCTGTTATTTAACCTTCTTTTCCTTTACACCCTGTTATTTACTGTATTTTCACCTACTAGTCCTTTACACCGTGTGTTGTACTGTATTTTATTCTTTTAGTCCTTTACACCCTGTGTTGTACTCTATTTAACCTTTTAGTCCTTACACACTGTGTTCTACTGTATTTTAACCTTTTCGTCCTTTACACCCTGTGATGTACTGTATTTTAACCTTCTATTCTTTTACACTTTGTGATGTGCTGTATTTTAACCTCTTAGTCCTTTACACCCAGTGTTGTAGTGTATTTTCACCTTCTAGTCCTTTACACCCTGTGATGTACTGTATTTTATCCTTTTAGTCCTTTACACCCTGTGTTGTTCTGTATTTTATTTTTTAGTTTTTTAGACCCTGTTTTGAACTGTATTTTATCCTTCTATTCCTTTACACCCTGTGATTTACTGTATTTTCGCCTACTAGTCCTTTACACTCTGTGATGTGCTGTATTTCAACCTTCTATTTCTTTACACCTTGTGTTGTACTGTATTTTAATCTTTTAGTCCTTTACACCCTTTGATGTGCTTTATTTCAACCTTCTATTTCTTTACACCTTGTGTTGTACTGTATTTTAATCTTTTAGTCCTTTACACCCTGGTTTCTACTGTATTTTAACCTTTTAGTCCTTTACACCCTGTGTTGTACTGTATTTTATCCTTTTAGTCCTTTACACCATGTTTGTACTGTATTTTAACCTTTTAGTCCTTTGGACCCTGTGATGTACTGTATTTTAACCTTTTAGTCCTTTCCACCCAGTGTTGTACTGTATTTTCACTTTCTAGTCCTTTACACCCTGTGATGTACTGAATTTTAACCCTTAATTTTTTTACACCCTGTGTTGTACTGTATTTTAACCTTTTAGATTTTTAAACCCTGTGATGTGCTGTTATTTAACCTTCTTTTCCTTTACACTCTGTTATTTACTGTATTTTCACCTACTAGTCCTTTACACCGTGTGTTTTACTGTATTTTTTCCTTTTAGTCCGTTACACCCTGTGTTGTACTGTATTTAACCTTTTAGTCGTTTACACACTGTGTTCTACTGTATTTAAACCTTTTCGTCCTTTACACCCTGTGATGTACTGTATTTTCACCTTCTAGTCCTTTACACCCTGTGATGTAGTGTATTTTAACCTTTTAGTCCTTTACACCCTATGTTGTGCTGTATTTTATCTTTTAGTTTTTTAGACCCTGTTTTGAACTGTATTTTAACCTTTTAGTCCTTTACACCCTGTGATGTGCTGTATTTTATCCTTCTATTCCTTTACACCCTGTGATTTACTGTATTTTCACCTACTAGTGTTTTACACCCTGTGTTAAACTGTATTTTAACCTTTTAGTCCTTTACACCCTGTGATGTGCTGTATTTTAACCTTTTAGTCCTTTACACCTTGTGATGTACTGTATTTCAACCTTTTAGTCCTTTACACCCTGTGTTGTACTGTATTTTAACCTTTTAGTCCTTTACACCCAGTGTTGTACTGTATTTTCATTTTCTAATCTTTTACACCCTGTGATGTAATGTATTTTCACCTTTTAGTCCGTTACATCCTGGTTTCTACTGTATTTTAACCTGTTATTCCTTTACACCCTGTGTTGTACTGTATTTTATCCTTTTAATTCTTTTTAAACCCTGTTTTTTACTCTATTTTAACCTTTTAGTCCTTTGGAGCCTGTGATGTACTGTATTTTAACCTTTTAGTCCTTTGCACCCAGTGTTGTACTGTATTTTCACCTTCTAGTCCTTTACACCCTGTGATGTACTTTATTTTAACCCTTAATTTTTTACACCCTGTGTTGTACTGTATTTTAACCTTTTAGATTTTCAGACCTGTGATGTGCTGTATTTTAACGTTCTTTTCCTTTACACCCTGTTATTTACTGTATTTTCACCTACCAGTCCTTTACACCGTGTGTTGTACTGTATTTTATTCTTTTAGTCCTTTACACCCTGTGTTGTACTCTATTTAACCTTTTGGTCCTTTACACACTGTGTTCTACTGTATTTTAACCTTTTAGTCCTTTACACCCTGTGATGTACTGTATTTTAACCTTCTATTCTTTTACAATTTGTGATGTGCTGTATTTTAACCTCTTAGTCCTTTACACCCAGTGTTGTAGTGTATTTTCACCTTCTAGTCCTTTACACCCTGTGATGTACTGTATTTTATCCTTTTAGTCCTTTACACCCTGTGTTGTTCTGTATTTTATTTTTTAGTTTTTTAGACCCTGTTTTGAACTGTATTTTATCCTTCTATTCCTTTACACCCTGTGATTTACTGTATTTTCGCCTACTAGTCCTTTACACTCTGTGATGTGCTGTATTTCAACCTTCTATTTCTTTACACCTTGTGTTGTACTGTATTTTAATCTTTTAGTCCTTTACACCCTTTGATGTGCTTTATTTCAACCTTCTATTTCTTTACACCTTGTGTTGTACTGTATTTTAATCTTTTAGTCCTTTACACCCTGGTTTCTACTGTATTTTAACCTTTTAGTCCTTTACACCCTGTGTTGTACTGTATTTTATCCTTTTAGTCCTTTACACCATGTTTGTACTGTATTTTAACCTTTTAGTCCTTTGGACCCTGTGATGTACTGTATTTTAACCTTTTAGTCCTTTCCACCCAGTGTTGTACTGTATTTTCACTTTCTAGTCCTTTACACCCTGTGATGTACTGAATTTTAACCCTTAATTTTTTTACACCCTGTGTTGTACTGTATTTTAACCTTTTAGATTTTTAAACCCTGTGATGTGCTGTTATTTAACCTTCTTTTCCTTTACACTCTGTTATTTACTGTATTTTCACCTACTAGTCCTTTACACCGTGTGTTTTACTGTATTTTTTCCTTTTAGTCCGTTACACCCTGTGTTGTACTGTATTTAACCTTTTAGTCGTTTACACACTGTGTTCTACTGTATTTAAACCTTTTCGTCCTTTACACCCTGTGATGTACTGTATTTTCACCTTCTAGTCCTTTACACCCTGTGATGTAGTGTATTTTAACCTTTTAGTCCTTTACACCCTATGTTGTGCTGTATTTTATCTTTTAGTTTTTTAGACCCTGTTTTGAACTGTATTTTAACCTTTTAGTCCTTTACACCCTGTGATGTGCTGTATTTTATCCTTCTATTCCTTTACACCCTGTGATTTACTGTATTTTCACCTACTAGTGTTTTACACCCTGTGTTAAACTGTATTTTAACCTTTTAGTCCTTTACACCCTGTGATGTGCTGTATTTTAACCTTTTAGTCCTTTACACCTTGTGATGTACTGTATTTCAACCTTTTAGTCCTTTACACCCTGTGTTGTACTGTATTTTAACCTTTTAGTCCTTTACACCCAGTGTTGTACTGTATTTTCATTTTCTAATCTTTTACACCCTGTGATGTAATGTATTTTCACCTTTTAGTCCGTTACATCCTGGTTTCTACTGTATTTTAACCTGTTAGTCCTTTACACCCTGTGTTGTACTGTATTTTATCCTTTTAATTCTTTTAAACCCTGTTTTTTACTCTATTTTAACCTTTTAGTCCTTTGGAGCCTGTGATGTACTGTATTTTAACCTTTTAGTCCTTTGCACCCAGTGTTGTACTGTATTTTCACCTTCTAGTCCTTTACACCCTGTGATGTACTTTATTTTAACCCTTAATTTTTTACACCCTGTGTTGTACTGTATTTTAACCTTTTAGATTTTCAGACCTGTGATGTGCTGTATTTTAACGTTCTTTTCCTTTACACCCTGTTATTTACTGTATTTTCACCTACCAGTCCTTTACACCGTGTGTTGTACTGTATTTTATTCTTTTAGTCCTTTACACCCTGTGTTGTACTCTATTTAACCTTTTGGTCCTTTACACACTGTGTTCTACTGTATTTTAACCTTTTCGTCCTTTACACCCTGTGATGTACTGTATTTTAACCTTCTATTCTTTTACAATTTGTGATGTGCTGTATTTTAACCTCTTAGTCCTTTACACCCAGTGTTGTAGTGTATTTTCACCTTCTAGTCCTTTACACCCTGTGATGTACTTTATTTTATCCTTTTAGTCCTTTACACCCTGTGTTGTTCTGTATTTATTTTTTTAGTTTTTTAGACCCTGTTTTGAACTGTATTTTATTTTTCTATTCCTTTACACCCTGTGATTTACTGTATTTTCACCTACTAGTCCTTTACACTCTGTGATGTGCTGTATTTCAACCTTCTATTTCTTTACACCTTGTGTTGTACTGTATTTTAATCTTTTAGTCCTTTACACCCTGTGATGTGCTGTATTTCAACCTTCTATTTCTTTACACCTTGTGTTGTACTGTATTTTAATCTTTTAGTCCTTTACACCATGTTTTGTACTGTATTTTCACCTACTAGTCCTTTACACCGTGTGTTGTACTGAATTTTTTCCTTTTAGTCCGTTACACCCTGTGATGTACTGAATTTTAACCCTTAATTTTTTTACACCCTGTGTTGTACTGTATTTTAACGTTTTAGATTTTTAGACCCTGTGATGTGCTGTATTTTAACCTTCTTTTCCTTTACACCCTGTTATTTACTGTATTTTCACCTACTAGTCCTTTACACCGTGTGTTGTAGTGTATTTTTTCCTTTTAGTCCGTTACACCCTGTGTTGTACTGTATTTAACCTTTTAGTCCTTTACACACTGTGTTCTACTGTATTTAAACGTTTTCGTCCTTTACACCCTGTGATGTACTGTATTTTCACCTTCTAGTCCTTTACACCCTGTGATGTAGTGTATTTTAACCTTTTAGTCTTTTACACCCTATGTTGTGCTGTATTTTATCTTTTAGTTTTTTAGACCCTGTTTTGAACTGTATTTTAACCTTTTAGTCCTTTACACCCTGTGATGTGCTGTATTTTATCCTTCTATTCCTTTACACCCTGTGATTTACTGTATTTTCACCTACTAGTGTTTTACACCCTGTGTTAAACTGTATTTTAACCTTTTAGTCCTTTACACCTTGTGATGTACTGTATTTCAACCTTTTAGTCTTTTACACCCTGTGTTGTACTGTATTTTAACCTTTTAGTCCTTTACACCCTGTGATATACTGTATTTCAACCTTCTACTTCTTTACACCCTGTGATGTGCTGTGTTTTAACCTTTAAGTTATTTGCACCCTGTGATGTGCTGTATTTCAACCTTCTATTCCTTTACACCCTGTGATATACTGTATTTCAACGTTCTACTTCATTACACCCTGTGATGTGCTGTATTTTAACCTTTAAGTTATTTGCACCCTGTGATGTGCTGTATTTGATGTCTTATTAAAATCTACATAATCAGTGTAATTCAACTTTATAATTTATAGTAAATTTGGTTTGTTATTTATAACTATATGTGTATCTATATTTGTAACTGTATTTCTAAAGAATTCGACAGTTTTTGGCCAACTGTTAATCGCAATTGCTGTAGAATGCACGATCCTATTTGTTTTTTTAAGTTATGTAAAATTCCGTCACGTGCTATTTAGAAAGAGTTGTTTTTGGATTGAATCAGAGAGACATGTAAGAGAGGGCGCTTGATGTTTGTCAGACCAGATATATAAATGATATCTGGAATTGAACGGAACACATATAAGTGTTAATGTTTTCGTTTTCCACACAATTTGCAAAACAACTTGTGATTATCCTGTTTAGTTGAAAGTTTAAATACGTTAGTAACAAACAGCTGTGGCCAATCACATTTTGAGTAAAATTGAAAATTAGCGGTTTAATGTTGTTGTAATTACTGTTCACCTCTCTGATTGGCTACTGATACTTCTGGATTAAACATGACGTCTTAGCAAAGTTTCATCAAACTTTCTGTGAAATCTGTGGTTAATTTGAGATAAAACTTCATATGTGACACATCACATTTCCTCGTAAGTTAGGGATCATTTGATTATACAGAAATAAATACCACTTGTCTCCCAGTTAATGAGGTTATAATGAACACTGAGACAATTTTTAAAGTGTTTCCTTCTTTTAGCTTATTAACTTTTCAGAACGTGTAGTAAAGACGAAGTTAAGTTTGTTTGTTTGTTTGTGTTTTTCGCACTGTATTGTATAAGGGATGTTTGCGTTCTAGGTTGAAACTGATACATTAAACAACAAAGAAGAGAGCTCTAAGTTGAAACTGACACACTGAACTAGAGAGAAGACAGCTCTAAGTTGAAACTGACACACTGAACTAGAGAGAAGACAGCTCTAAGTTGAAACTGACACACTGAACTAGAGAGAAAACAGCTCTAAGTTGAATCTGACACACTGAACTAGAGAGAAAACAACTCTAAGTTGAAACTGACACACTAAACAAGAGAGAAGACACCTCTAATTTGAAACTGACACACTGAACTAGAGAGAAGACAGCTCTAAGTTGAAACTGACACACTGAACTAGAGAGAAAACAGCTCTAAGTTGAAACTGACACACTGAACTAAAGAGAAGACAGCTCTAAGTTGAAACTGACACACTGAACAAGAGAGAAAACAGCTCTAAGTTGAAACTGGCACACTGAACTAAAGAGAAGACAGCTCTAAGTTGAAACTGACACACTGAACTAGAGAGAAAACAGCTCTAAGTTGAATCTGACACACTGAACTAGAGAGAAAACAGCTCTAAGTTGAAACTGACACACTGAACTAAAGAGAAGACAGCTCTAAGTTGAAACTGACACACTAAACAAGAGAGAAGACACCTCTAAGTTGAAACTGACACACTGAACTAGAGAGAAGACACCTCTAAGTTGAAACTGACACACTAAACCAGAGATAAGACAGCTCTAAGTTGAAACTGACACACTAAACCAGAGATAAGACAGCTCTAAGTTGAAACTGACACACTGGACTAGGGGGAAGACAGCTAGCTATTCAACAGCAGTTTCCGCCAAAACTTGAGCTAACCTCGCCTGATCGAATATTTAGATTTGACCATCATCACTATGTCACACCCACAACCCAGAGTGTAGGGCGCGATTTCGCGAATTGATGGTTCACGCCTGACCCTCAGTCAATGTTATATATCATTCTTAGTCAACATTTGAAATTTCGGAACAATATTTACTGTTAAGCCGATATATCAAAGTGAGTATATCTATACACAGTCATTATTCTTTGAGAATTGCTCACTGTAACCACGGTGACTAACCAGTTCAACTTTCTTATACAACCAAACATTTTGGCCCGGCATAGCCAAGTGTGTTAAGGCGTGCGACTCGTAATCTGAGGGTCGTGGGTTCGATTCCCCGTCGCGCCAAACATGCTCGCCCTTTCAGCCGTTGGGGCTTTATAATGTTACGGTCAATCCCACTATTCGTTGGTAAAAGAGTAGCCCAAGAGTTGGCGGTGAGTGGTGATGACTAGTTGCCTTCCCTCTAGTCTTACACTGCTAAATTAGGAACGGCTAGCGCAGATAGCCCTGAGCAGCTTTGTGCGAAATTCAAAAACAAACAAACAAACAAACAAACCAAACGTTTTTTTTACTCGCAAACATCGCGTGCAACATTAGCGCCTTAGAGATGAAGGTAAATGTAGTTACTTACCAATATGCGACTTTTTACGAGGTGAATAAATAACATTAAAGATATGAATTGGATAAATTCCTCGTAGCTCGAGTTTTAACGAGAAACGATTTACGAGAACTACATTGCGTCCCTTGTCCGATTTCGGTTAAACACTGATCTGGTAGCTGTCTCCGTTACGTGACTTTTAAAGCGGACTTAAAGCATGTTCCGTGTTTCATTGCATCCGTAATTGGGTGACGATGACAGTAGATAAAGAAAAGTGATAGATAATATCAGCTACAAATGGTGATATACGACTAGAGGGCCGGTTCGGCAAACAGCGACTGTTTTAGCGCAGACTTGACCACATCCTCCCGTGGTTTGGGAAGATAACCATTCCCGCCCGATACTGTCCGGAGACATGTGTATAAACTGTCGTAAATCATGAACCCCAGAGAATTGGTAGAATATATGTCTGCAGGGTTTGTCATATTCAGGAAACGGCTGTAATTATTGTAGATTTATATTCTGGTCCCATAGGACGTTACCGCTAACAAAGCTTTTTGGCTTGTATCCATCTTTTTCTTCATAAGCGGTTTTGTCCCAGGCGGTCGGTCACTACTCGTTCAATGATCGCTTTTATCCATCCTGCCGTTGAAGGATGAGTCACCTAAATAAAACAGTACTGGAGTTGGTTAAAACAATAGTTATCAACATAGATGGGGGCGTGCACTGGAAACAAGCTCTGTGAACAGCCGAATAAACCAGGCTAAATTTATTTGACAGTCAAACCAATGGTGACGTAACGAGTCCCACAAAGTTTACTTAGGTTACTGTGATTTATGTTAACGGTCATCAAATTGGTTTTTAGCCATAGTGGTTTGAAGAATGTGAAAATAAAAAAAAAATAAAATATTTGTTTGGAACAGAATGATAACCGGTAGTAATGTTACCGAAACTTGAATCACGACTCATAACCGGTAGTAATGTTACCGAAACTTGAATCACGACTCATAACCGGTAGTAATGTTACCGAAACTTGGATCACGACTCATAACCGGTAGTAATGTTACCGAAACTTGAATAACGACTCATAACCGGTGGTAATGTTACCGAAACTTGAATAACGACTCATAACCGGTAGTAATGTTACCGAAACTTGGATCACGACTCATAACCGGTAGTAATGTTACCGAAACTTGAATAACGACTCATAACCGGTAGTAATGTTACCGAAACTTGAATAACGACTCATAACCGGTAGTAATGTTACCGAAACTTGAATCACGACTCATAACCGGTAGTAATGTTACCGAAACTTGAATAACGACTCATAACCGGTAGTAATGTTACCGAAACTTGAATAACGACTCATAACCGGTGGTAATGTTACCGAAACTTGAATAACGACTCATAACCGGTAGTAATGTTACCGAAACTTGGATCACGACTCATAACCGGTAGTAATGTTACCGAAACTTGAATCACGACTCATAACCGGTAGTAATGTTACCGAAAGTTGAATAACGACTCATAACCGGTAGTAATGTTACCGAAACTTGAATCACGTCTCATAACCGGTAGTAATGTTACCGAAACTTGAATAACGACTCATAACCGGTAGTAATGTTACCGAAACTTGAATCACGTCTCATAACCGGTAGTAATGTTACCGAAACTTGAATAACGACTCATAACCGGTAGTAATGTTACCGAAACTTGAATAACGACTCATAACCGGTAGTAATGTTACCGAAACTTGAATAACGACTCATAACCGGTAGTAATGTTACCGAAACTTGAATAACGACTCATAACCGGTAGTAATGTTACCGAAACTTGAATCACGACTCATAACCGGTAGTAATGTTACCGAAACTTGAATCACGACTCATAACCGGTAGTAATGTTACCGAAACTTGAATAACGACTCATAACCGGTAGTAATGTTACCGAAACTTGAATCACGACTCATAACCGGTAGTAATGTTACCGAAACTTGGATCACGACTCATAACCGGTAGTAATGTTACCGAAACTTGAATAACGACTCATAACCGGTAGTAATGTTACCGAAACTTGATACACGTCTCATAACCGGTAGTAATGTTACCGAAACTTGAATAACGACTCATAACCGGTAGTAATGTTACCGAAACTTGAATCACGACTCATAACCGGTAGTAATGTTACCGAAACTTGAATAACGACTCATAACCGGTAGTAATGTTACCGAAACTTGAATAACGACTCATAATCGGTAGTAATGTTCCGAAACTTGAATCACGACTCATAACCGGTAGTAATGTTACCGAAACTTGAATCACGACTCATAACCGGTAGTAATGTTACCGAAACTTGAATCACGACTCATAACCGGTAGTAATGTTACCGAAACTTGAATAACGACTCATAACCGGTAGTAATGTTACCGAAACTTGAATCACGACTCATAACCGGTAGTAATGTTACCGAAATTTGAATTACGACTCATAACCGGTAGTAATGTTACCAAAACTTGAATAACGACTCATAACCGGTAGTAATGTTACCGAAACTTGAATCACGTCTCATAACCGGTAGTAATGTTACCGAAACTTGAATAACGACTCATAACCGGTAGTAATGTTACCGAAACTTGAATCACGTCTCATAACCGGTAGTAATGTTACCGAAACTTGAATAACGACTCATAACCGGTAGTAATGTTACCGAAACTTGAATAACGACTCATAACCGGTAGTAATGTTACCGAAACTTGGATCACGACTCATAACCGGTAGTAATGTTACCGAAACTTGAATCACGACTCATAACCGGTAGTAATGTTACCGAAACTTGAATCACGACTCATAACCGGTAGTAATGTTACCGAAACTTGAATCACGACTCATAACCGGTAGTAATGTTACCAAAACTTGAATAACGACTCATAACCGGTAGTAATGTTACCGAAACTTGAATCACGACTCATAACCGGTAGTAATGTTACCGAAACTTGAATCACGACTCATAACCGGTAGTAATGTTACCGAAACTTGAATAACGACTCATAACCGGTAGTAATGTTACCGAAACTTGAATCACGTCTCATAACCGGTAGTAATGTTACCGAAACTTGAATCACGACTCATAACCGGTAGTAATGTTACCGAAACTTGAATAACGACTCATAACCGGTAGTAATGTTACCGAAACTTGAATCACGTCTCATAACCGGTAGTAATGTTACCGAAACTTGAATAACGACTCATAACCGGTAGTAATGTTACCGAAACTTGGATCACGACTCATAACCGGTAGTAATGTTACCGAAACTTGAATCACGACTCATAACCGGTAGTAATGTTACTGAAACTTGAATAACGACTCATAACCGGTAGTAATGTTACCGAAACTTGAATAACGACTCATAACCGGTAGTAATGTTACTGAAACTTGAATAACGACTCATAACCGGTAGTAATGTTACCGAAACTTGAATAACGACTCATAACCGGTAGTAATGTTACCGAAACTTGAATCACGACTCATAACCGGTAGTAATGTTACCAAAACTTGAATAACGACTCATAACCGGTAGTAATGTTCCGAAACTTGAATCACGACTCATAACCGGTAGTAATGTTACCGAAACTTGAATAACGACTCATAACCGGTAGTAATGTTACCGAAACTTGAATCACGACTCATAACCGGTAGTAATGTTACCGAAACTTGAATAACGACTCATAACCGGTAGTAATGTTACCGAAACTTGAATCACGACTCATAACCGGTAGTAATGTTACCGAAACTTGAATCACGACTCATAACCGGTAGTAATGTTACCGAAACTTGAATAACGACTCATAACCGGTAGTAATGTTACCGAAACTTGAATCACGTCTCATAACCGGTAGTAATGTTACCGAAACTTGAATCACGACTCATAACCGGTAGTAATGTTACCGAAACTTGAATAACGACTCATAACCGGTAGTAATGTTACCGAAACTTGAATCACGTCTCATAACCGGTAGTAATGTTACCGAAACTTGAATCACGACTCATAACCGGTAGTAATTATACCGAAACTTGATACACGATTCAGTTTTACACACATAATGTGCTAAAAACACGTAGGTCCAAGACGTCTTGATAAAACTGAAATAGAAACCCTTATAACGCGAGCGCTTTCGAAACGTGGACCTTTCGGAAACACTCGGGTTATGAGGGTTTCTATTTTAGTTTTACATACACGTAGACGTTAAACTGGCTGTGTGTACTCGGTTTTCGTTTAAAGAACTTCCCAAGTTATAGAAGACGTTATGATGGTGCTTTAAAACTGATCAGAAATCTTCGATAAAAATGTGGTTTGAAAATAAGAAACATCAGGATAAAAAACTGGGATAATATTAATGTTAACATGAGTAAATGTGTGTAGCTATAGTGATAAAATATTTGTATGGGATACCCCACCTGATGGAGACAGATGTGATGGTCATGTGACTCGTGGGATATTTAGTGAAGAATCTCATTGTTTCTAAGGCATACGATACTGTTTTAGTAGTTAAGGTTTCCTACAGTTATATACGGTACTGTTTTAGCAGGGTAAGGTTTCCTACAGTTATATACGGTACTGTTTTAGGAGGGTAAGGTTTCCTACAGTTATATACGGTACTGTTTTAGCAGGGTAAGGTTTCCTACAGTTATACACGGTACTGTTTTAGCAGGGTAAGGTTTCCTACAGTTATATACGGTACTGTTTTAGCAGGGTAAGGTTTCCTACAGTTATACACGGTACTGTTTTAGCAGGGTAAAGTTTCCTACAGTTATATACGGTACTGTTTTAGCAGGGTAAGGTTTCCTACAGTTATATACGGTACTGTTTTAGCAGGGTAAAGTTTCCTACAGTTATATACGGTACTGTTTTAGCAGGGTAAGGTTTCCTACAGTTATATACGGTACTGTTTTAGCAGGGTAAGGTTTCCTACAGTTATATACGGTACTGTTTTAGTAGTGTAAGGTTTCCTACAGGTATATACGGTACTGTTTTAGTAGTGTATTATTCATTCTTCAAGTTGTGATAAGTTAGTAAACATGAGACTGTTTTTTGAACACAAGAAAGTTTGCAGCCTAACATGTTAAATGTTAAATTGTTAAAATGTTAAATTGTTAAATGTTAATTAATAAATGTTAAATGTTTAAATGTTTAAATGTTTAAATGTTAAATGTTAAATTGTTAATTGTTAAAATGTTAAATGTTTAAATACCCACAAAATCGTATTTCTCAAATCAAACTTAACACGTCTTCCCTTGTTTCCAGCGAGCGTAAACCTTTAGAGAACGTATGATGAATGAAGCTATCGAAACGTGAACGTTGACATAATAATGTCCTTCTTTTACGAGTTTTGGATATTCGTACAACACATTAGTTGGTTTTTTAACCAACCCGTCTCCTTTCCAACGTTTTCTCCTTTCTGTAAACTTTCTGGTAAACCAATCTTTAACCATCTCGTTTTTATAAAGAGAAACTGGCTACGAAAAAGGAATTCACGTGCAAACAAGAAGGTGTAGTTAAAGTGGTTCAAGACGATTCACGTATACTGGCAGATTTGTTTTTTTTCATCGAACGAAACTCTTGCTGAGAGAGTGCTCGAACGAAGGATCGTTCTTATAAATTAAACATGACATCTTGTTGAGAAACAGAACTTGTTGTGCAACATTCTGCTGAAAAGAGTAGTTTTAAAAAATACGGAAAAAAGACTCTTCTAGAAATTTCTTTTTTAACACTTTCGCTAAATCTTTTGCAGATTTACTGAACAATAAAAAGTGTGTGAAAAGAACACTTTACTCTCGTCACAATACTCTCGTCCACAAAAGCCTTTGTTGTGAGAATAGTGTTCGGCGCAGAATAATAATAAATAAATAAAAATTTTGTGGATTTTGGAGTGGGATACAAGTGGGCTTATATAAGTACCACATGGGTTACGAAGAAATTATCCGCCTCACAGACTGTTTCCACTGAACCCGAAGAAAAGCTTTGGAGAGATGGAAAGTCTGATACACAGAGTTGTGTATTTAGTTCCATACATTTGAAGGTGGTGTTTGTTATAAAATGCTGTATTGTATTCACAGTCCTCAGTGTTACAGGAGTGCCTCGTATTTTAAGTCCCACCTTCTACAGGTTTCAATCACCCCTGACCTTCAAAAAGTTCTCCATGTTGTTCCAGGAAAATACGTCTTAGTCTTACTGATTGTTTCTTAACTTCGCGCAAAGCTATACGAGAACTATCTGCGCTAACCGTCCCTAACTTAGCAGTGTAAGGCTATAGGGAAAGCAGCTAGTCATCACCACCCACCGTACTAACGCTTGGGGTACTCTTTTACCAACGGATAATAGTCACATTATAACGCCCCCACAGCTGAGAGGGCGAGCATGTTTGGTGTAACAGGGATTCGAACCCACAACCCTCAGATAACGAGTTATCTTACACAGATGACAACGATTATAAGTTACCGTTACCAGCATGATGTTGAAAGTGACCTATAACGTACTCAAACATGTGAAGACCCGGATGAAAACAACTGGATTCACTCTTAACTAGAAAGTTAATAAAGATAATTGATTTTTATTGGAATTTTACAACAATGCTCTTGTAACAATGCTCTTTTAACAATGCCCTTGTACCAATGCTCTTGAAACAGTGCTCTTGTAACAATGCTCTTTTAACAGTGCTCTTGTAACAGTGCTCTTGTAACAGTGCTCTTGTAACAATGCTCTTGTAACAGTGGATTTGTAACAGTGCTCTTGTAACAATGCTCTTGTAACAGTGCTCTTGTAACAGTGCACTTGTAACAGTGCTCTTGTAACAGTGCACTTGTAACAGTGCTCTTGTAACAATGCTCTTGTAACAGTGCACTTGTAACAGTGCTCTTGTAACAATGCTCTTGTAACAATGCTCTTGTAACAGTGGATTTGTAACAGTGCTCTTGTAACAATGCTCTTGTAACAGTGCACTTGTAACAGTGCTCTTGTAACAATGCTCTTGTAACAGTGCACTTGTAACAGTGCTCTTGTAACAGTGGACTTGTAACAGTGCTCTTGTAACAATGCTCTTGTAACAATGCTCTTGTAACAGTGCACTTGTAACAGTGCACTTGTAACAGTGCTCTTGTAACAGTGCACTTGTAACAGTGGACTTGTAACAGTGCTCTTGTAACAATGCTCTTGTAACAGTGCTCTTGTAACAGTGCACTTGTAACAGTGCTCTTGTAACAGTGCACTTGTAACAGTGCTCTTGTAACAATGCTCTTGTAACAATGCTCTTGTAACAGTGCACTTGTAACAGTGCTCTTGTAACAGTGCACTTGTAACAGTGCTCTTGTAACAGTGCACTTGTAACAATGCTCTTGTAACAGTGCACTTGTAACAGTGCACTTGTAACAGTGGACTTGTAACAGTGCTCTTGTAACAATGCTCTTGTAACAGTGCTCTTGTAACAGTGCACCTTGTAACAGTGCTCTTGTAACAGTGCACTTGTAACAGTGCTCTTGTAACAATGCTCTTGTAACAATGCTCTTGTAACAGTGCACTTGTAACAGTGCTCTTGTAACAGTGCACTTGTAACAGTGCTCTTGTAACAGTGCACTTGTAACAGTGCTCTTGTAACAGTGCACTTGTAACAGTGCTCTTGTAACAATGCTCTTGTAACAATGCTCTTGTAACAGTGCTCTTGTAACAATGCTCTTGTAACAATGCTCTTGTAACAGTGCACTTGTAACAGTGCTCTTGTAACAGTGCACTTGTAACAGTGCTCTTGTAACAGTGCTCTTGTAACAGTGCACTTGTAACAGTGCTCTTGTAACAGTGCTCTTGTAACAGTGCACTTGTAACAGTGCTCTTGTAACAGTGCTCTTGTAACAGTGCTCTTGTAACAGTGCACTTGTAACAATGCTCTTGTAACAATGCTCTTGTAACAGTGCACTTGTAACAGTGCTCTTGTAACAGTGCACTTGTAACAGTGCTCTTGTAACAATGCTCTTGTAACAATGCTCTTGTAACAGTGCACTTGTAACAGTGCTCTTGTAACAGTGCACTTGTAACAGTGCTCTTGTAACAGTGCTCTTGGTGTTAACAAACTTCTCATTTTTTACCACGGTATCGATGAATTATCAAAGATGGTCGAAGTGTTGTAAACATCTGCCAAACTGCTAGAGTTTTAACAACGAATTACTCACTTTTATCAGGCAGTATTGTAACACACACGCTTTATGAAATGTGTCTTATTCGCTCGAAACTATGGCGGAGGGTAACTGCAGGCTGTTGTGTTTTCTTTAAAAAGAAAAACCTGCTGGGATTTAATGTGTAAAAAACAGTGACCCGTTTTAACCCTCCATTAGTAGCTTAAAAACTGTTTTCTTAATACGATTACTGTTCACTCTGTGCGTATAGCTTGAGTGTGATTAGACACGTGCACTCTCGGACAACTTTTAAAATGTTGATGGTAGGTTTTCACTTAATACACTTCCAAATATTCTGCGGGAAAACGTGTTGATAAAGAATGCCACATCTGGACGCTTTGTGGTCGTTCCTTTTAGCTAATGAAATTATTGTAGTTATCTTCTCGGTCTTCCTAATGGGGTGTCGTTGGGCCAGGAATCAGATATTTCTACTCCTCTCTACTCAACTGTAATCAGAAATATAGAGGAATATGGAGTGACGTATTATACTCGCCTACAGAACACGTGGTTTGTGTACATAAAATATAACAGAGGTCGTGCACGTGAAAAGTAACAAACATGATGGAGTGAAAGAACCTGGACTGAGAGTATAGAATGTTGATTACAATTGGGACGAAAGGAAACCTGGGAAACATTTAGTTCAAATAACAGAGACATCGTAAAACAACAGTTATTAATTAAGACAGATGTGTGGGACTAATACCTATATAAGTAGATCATGCGTATTTATTTATACCAACAAATCCACACTATACATATACAATATTGTAGTCAATTGTATAATTATGTATAATAAAAGTTTAGGCCTAGCTTTATTGTCTGTAAAGCTGTCGTTTATTATAAACAAGAAAGACCTATATATTATTATTATATATTATATATTCATCTAATAATTTTTGAGGGGTCCAATATACATGTTTCTCTGCCACTGTTCAAAATATTGTTCAAAATAAAATATTGTGTACTGTTTCAACTAATAATAATCTAAGTTGATAAATAATGAGATGTGAGACTGTTCCAACTGATAATAATCTAAGTTGATAAAATAATGAGATGTGAGACTGTTCTAACTGGTAGTAATCTAAGTTGATAAAATATTGAGATGTGAGACTGTTCTAACTGGTAGTAATCTAAGTTGATAAAATAAGGAGATGTGAGACTGTTCTAACTGGTAATAATCTAAGTTGATAAAATAATGAGATGTGAGACTGTTTCAACTAATAATAATCTAAGTTGATAAATAATGAGACGTGAGACTGTTCCAACTGATAATAATCTAAGTTGATAAATAATGAGATGTGAGACTGTTCCAACTGATAATAATCTAAGTTGATAAAATAATGAGATGTGAGACTGTTCCAACTGATAATAATCTAAGTTGATAAAATAATGAGATGTAAGACTGTTCCAACTGGTAATAATCTAAGTTGATAAAATAAGGAGATGTGAGACTGTTCCAACTGGTAATAATCTAAGTTGATAACATAATGAGATGTAAGACTGTTCCAACTGATAATAATCTAAGTTGATAAAATAATGAGATGTGAGACTGTTCTAACTGGTAATAATCTAAGTTGATAAAATAATGAGATGTGAGACTGTTCCAACTGATAATAATCTAAGTTGATAAAATAATGAGATGTAAGACTGTTCCAACTGGTAATAATCTAAGTTGATAAAATAAGGAGATGTGAGACTGTTCCAACTGGTAATAATCTAAGTTGATAACATAATGAGATGTAAGACTGTTCCAACTGATAATAATCTAAGTTGATAAAATAATGAGATGTGAGACTGTTCTAACTGGTAATAATCTAAGTTGATAAAATAATGAGATGTGAGACTGTTCCAACTGATAATAATCTAAGTTGATAAAATAATGAGATGTAAGACTGTTCCAACTAATAATAATCTAAGTTGATAAAATAATGAGATGTAAGACTGTTCCAACTGATAATAATCTAAGTTGATAAAATAATGAGATGTAAGACCGTTCCAATTGATAATAATCTAAGTTGATAAAATAAGGAGATGTGAGACTGTTCCAACTCGTAATAATCTAAGTTGATAACATAATGAGATGTAAGACCGTTCCAATTGATAATAATCTAAGTGGATAAAATTAAGAGATGTGAGACTGTTATAACTGGTAATAATCTAAGTTGATAAAATAATGAGATGTAAGACTGTTCCAACTGGTAATAATCTAAGTTGATAAAATAAGGAGATGTGAGACTGTTCCAACTGGTAATAATCTAAGTTGATAACATAATGAGATGTAAGACTGTTCCAACTGGTAATAATCTAAGTTGATAAAATTAAGAGATGTGAGACTGTTCTAACTGGTAATAATCTAAGTTGATAAAATAATGAGATGTAAGACTGTTCCAACTGGTAATAATCTAAGTTGATAAAATAAGGAGATGTGAGACTGTTATAACTGGTAATAATCTAAGTTGATAAAATAAGGAGATGTGAGACTGTTATAACTGGTAATAATCTAAGTTGATAAAATAATGAGATGTGAGACTGTTCCAACTGATAATAATCTAAGTTGATAAAGTAATGAGATGTGAGACTGTTCCAACTGATAATAATCTAAGTTGATAAAATTAAGAGATGTGAGACTGTTCTAACTGGTAATAATCTAAGTTGATAAAGTAATGAGATGTGAGACTGTTCCAACTGATAATAATCTAAGTTGATAAAATAATGAGATGTGAGACTGTTCCAACTGATAATAAGCTAAGTTGATAAAATAATGAGATGTGAGACTGTTCCAACTGGTAATAATCTAAGTTGATAAAATTAAGAGATGTGAGACTGTTCTAACTGGTAATAATCTAAGTTCATAAAATAATGAGATGTAAGACTGTTCCAACTGGTAATAATCTAAGTTGATAAAATAAGGAGATGTGAGACTGTTATAACTGGTAATAATTTAAGTTGATAAAATAAGGAGATGTGAGACTGTTATAACTGGTAATAATCTAAGTTGATAAAATAATGAGATGTAAGACTGTTCCAACTGGTAATAATCTAAATTGATAAAATAATGAGATGTGAGACTGTTCCAACTGGTAATAATCTAAGTTGATAAAATTAAGAGATGTGAGACTGTTCCAATTGATAATAATCTAAGTTGATAAAATTAAGAGATGTGAGACTGTTCCAACTGGTAATAATCTAAGTTGATAAAATAAGGAGATGTGAGACTGTTCCAACTGGTAATAATCTAAGTTGATAACATAATGAGATGTAAGACCGTTCCAATTGATAATAATCTAAGTTGATAAAATTAAGAGATGTGAGACTGTTATAACTGGTAATAATCTAAGTTGATAAAATAATGAAATGTAAGACCGTTCCAATTGATAATAATCTAAGTTGATAAAATTAAGAGATGTGAGACTGTTATAACTGGTAATAATCTAAGTTGATAAAATAAGGAGATGTGAGACTGTTCCAACTGGTAATAATCTAAGTTGATAACATAATGAGATGTAAGACCGTTCCAATTGATAATAATCTAAGTTGATAAAATAAGGAGATGTAAGACTGTTCCAACTGGTAATAATCTAAGTTGATAACATAATGAGATGTAAGACCGTTCCAATTGATAATAATCTAAGTGGATAAAATTAAGAGATGTGAGACTCTTATAACTGGTAATAATCTAAGTTGATAAAATAATGAGATGTAAGACTGTTCCAACTGGTAATAATCTAAGTTGATAAAATAAGGAGATGTGAGACTGTTCCAACTGGTAATAATCTAAGTTGATAACATAATGAGATGTAAGACTGTTCCAACTGGTAATAATCTAAGTTGATAAAATTAAGAGATGTGAGACTGTTCTAACTGGTAATAATCTAAGTTGATAAAATAATGAGATGTAAGACTGTTCCAACTGGTAATAATCTAAGTTGATAAAATAAGGAGATGTGAGACTGTTCCAACTGGTAATAATCTAAGTTGATAACATAATGAGATGTAAGACTGTTCCAACTGGTAATAATCTAAGTTGATAAAATAATGAAATGTGAGACTGTTCCAACTGGTAATAATCTAAATTGATAAAATAAGGAGATGTGAAACTGTTCTAACTGGTAATAATCTAAATTGATAAAATAATGAGATGTGAGACTGTTCCAACTGGTAATAATCAAAGTTGATAAAATTAAGAGATGTGAGACTGTTCCAACTGGTAATAATCTAAGTTGATAAAATTAAGAGATGTGAGACTGTTCCAACTGGTAATAATCTAAATTGATAAAATAAGGAGATGTGAAACTGTTCCAACTGGTAATAATCTAAGTTGATAAAATAATGAGATGTGAGACTGTTCCAACTGGTAATAATCTAAATTGATAAAATTAAGAGATGTGAGACTGTTATAACTGGTAATAATCTAAATTGATAAAATAATGAGATGTGAGACTGTTCCAACTGGTAGTAATCTAAGTTGATAAAATTAAGAGATGTGAGACTGTTCCAACTGGTAATAATCTAAGTTGATAAAATTAAGAGATGTGAGACTGTTCCAATTGATAATAATCTAAGTTGATAAAATTAAGAGATGTGAGACTGTTATAACTGGTAATAATCTAAGTTGATAACATAATGAGATGTAAGACCGTTCCATTTGATAATAATCTAAGTTGATAAAATTAAGAGATGTGAGACTGTTATAACTGGTAATAATCTAAGTTGATAACATAATGAGATGTAAGACCGTTCCAATTGATAATAATCTAAATTGATAAAATTAAGAGATGTGAGACTGTTCCAACTGGTAATAATCTAAGTTGATAACATAATGAGATGTAAGACTGTTCCAACTGGTAATAATCTAAGTTGATAAAATAAGGAGATGTGAGACTGTTCCAACTGATAATAATCTATGTTGATAAAATAATGAGATGTAAGACTGTACCAACTGGTAATAATCTAAATTGATAAAATAATGAGATGTGAGACTGTTCCAACTGGTAATAATCTAAGTTGATAAAATTAAGAGATGTGAGACTGTTCCAATTGATAATAATCTAAGTTGATAAAATTAAGAGATGTGAGACTGTTCCAACTGGTAATAATCTAAGTTGATAACATAATGAGATGTAAGACTGTTCTTACTGGTAATAATCTAAGTTGATAAAATAAGGAGATATGAGACTGTTCCAACTGGTAATAATCCAAGTTGATAACATAATGAGATGTAAGACTGTTCCAACTGGTAATAATCTAAGTTGATAACATAATGAGATGTAAGACCGTTCCAATTGATAATAATCTAAGTTAATAAAATAAGGAGATGTGAGACTGTTATAACTGGTAATAATCTAAGTTGATAAAATAATGAGATGTAAGACTGTTCCAACTGGTAATAATCTAAGTTGATAAAATAAGGAGATGTGAGACTGTTATAACTGGTAATAATCTAAGTTGATAAAATAAGGAGATGTGAGACTGTTATAACTGGTAATAATCTAAGTTGATAAAATAATGAGATGTGAGACTGTTCCAACTGATAATAATCTAAGTTGATAAAATAATGAGATGTGAGACTGTTCCAACTGGTAATAATCTAAATTGATAAAATAATGAGATGTGAGACTGTTCCAACTGGTAATAATCTAAGTTGATAAAATTAAGAGATGTGAGACTGTTCTAACTGGTAATAATCTAAGTTGATAAAGTAATGAGATGTGAGACTGTTCCAACTGATAATAATCTAAGTTGATAAAATTAAGAGATGTGAGACTGTTCTAACTGGTAATAATCTAAGTTGATAAAATAATGAGATGTGAGACTGTTCCAACTGGTAATAATCTAAGTTGATAAAATTAAGAGATGTGAGACTGTTCTAACTGGTAATAATCTAAGTTGATAAAATAATGAGATGTAAGACTGTTCCAACTGGTAATAATCTAAGTTGATAAAATAAGGAGATGTGAGACTGTTATAACTGGTAATAATCTAAGTTGATAAAATAAGGAGATGTGAGACTGTTATAACTGGTAATAATCTAAGTTGATAAAATAATGAGATGTAAGACTGTTCCAACTGGTAATAATCTAAATTGATAAAATAATGAGATGTGAGACTGTTCCAACTGGTAATAATCTAAGTTGATAAAATTAAGAGATGTGAGACTGTTCTAACTGGTAATAATCTAAGTTGATAAAATTAAGAGATGTGAGACTGTTCCAACTGGTAATAATCTAAGTTGATAAAATTAAGAGATGTGAGACTGTTCTAACTGGTAATAATCTAAGTTGATAAAATAATGAGATGTAAGACTGTTCCAACTGGTAATAATCTAAGTTGATAAAATAAGGAGATGTGAGACTGTTATAACTGGTAATAATCTAAGTTGATAAAATTAGGAGATGTGAGACTGTTATAACTGGTAATAATCTAAGTTGATAAAATAATGAGATGTAAGACTGTTCCAACTGGTAATAATCTAAATTGATAAAATAATGAGATGTGAGACTGTTCCAACTGGTAATAATCTAAGTTGATAAAATTAAGAGATGTGAGACTGTTCTAACTGGTAATAATCTAAGTTGATAAAATTAAGAGATGTGAGACTGTTCCAACTGGTAATAATCTAAGTTGATAAAATTAAGAGATGTGAGACTGTTCTAACTGGTAATAATCTAAGTTGATAAAATAATGAGATGTAAGACTGTTCCAACTGGTAATAATCTAAGTTGATAAAATAAGGAGATGTGAGACTGTTATAACTGGTAATAATCTAAGTTGATAAAATAAGGAGATGTGAGACTGTTATAACTGGTAATAATCTAAGTTGATAAAATAATGAGATGTAAGACTGTTCCAACTGGTAATAATCTAAATTGATAAAATAATGAGATGTGAGACTGTTCCAACTGGTAATAATCTAAGTTGATAAAATTAAGAGATGTGAGACTGTTCTAACTGGTAATAATCTAAGTTGATAAAATTAAGAGATGTGAGACTGTTCTAACTGGTAATAATCTAAGTTGATAAAATAATGAGATGTAAGACTGTTCCAACTGGTAATAATCTAAGTTGATAAAATAAGGAGATGTGAGACTGTTATAACTGGTAATAATCTAAGTTGATAAAATAAGGAGATGTGAGACTGTTATAACTGGTAATAATCTAAGTTGATAAAATAATGAGATGTAAGACTGTTCCAACTGGTAATAATCTAAATTGATAAAATAATGAGATGTGAGACTGTTCCAACTGGTAATAATCTAAGTTGATAAAATTAAGAGATGTGAGACTGTTCCAACTGGTAATAATCTAAGTTGATAACATAATGAGATGTAAGACTGTTCTTACTGGTAATAATCTAAGTTGATAAAATAAGGAGATGTGAGACTGTTCCAACTGGTAATAATCTAAGTTGATAAAATAATGAGATGTAAGACTGTTCCAACTGGTAATAATCTAAGTTGATAAAATAAGGAGATGTGAGACTGTTCCAACTGGTAATAATCTAAGTTGATAACATAATGAGATGTAAGACCGTTCCAATTGATAATAATCTAAGTTGATAAAATAAGGAGATGTGAGACTGTTCCAACTGGTAATAATCTAAGTTGATAAAATAATGAGATGTAAGACCGTTCCAATTGATAATAATCTAAGTTGATAAAATTAAGAGATGTGAGACTGTTATAACTGGTAATAATCTAAGTTGATAAAATAATGAGATGTAAGACTGTTCCAACTGGTAATAATCTAAGTTGATAAAATAAGGAGATGTGAGACTGTTCCAACTGGTAATAATCTAAGTTGATAACATAATGAGATGTAAGACTGTTCCAACTGGTAATAATCTAAGTTGATAAAATTAAGAGATGTGAGACTGTTCTATCTGGTAATAATCTAAGTTGATAAAATAATGAGATGTAAGACTGTTCCAACTGGTAATAATCTAAGTTGATAAAATAAGGAGATGTGAGACTGTTATAACTGGTAATAATCTAAGTTGATAAAATAAGGAGATGTGAGACTGTTATAACTGGTAATAATCTAAGTTGATAAAATAATGAGATGTGAGACTGTTCCAACTGATAATAATCTAAGTTGATAAAATAATGAGATGTGAGACTGTTCCAACTGGTAATAATCTAAATTGATAAAATAATGAGATGTGAGACTGTTCTAACTGGTAATAATCTAAGTTGATAAAATAATGAGATGTAAGACTGTTCCAACTGGTAATAATCTAAGTTGATAAAATAATGAGATGTAAGACTGTTCCAACTGGTAATAATCTAAGTTGATAAAATTAAGAGATGTGAGACTGTTCTAACTGGTAATAATCTAAGTTGATAAAATAATGAGATGTAAGACTGTTCCAACTGGTAATAATCTAAGTTGATAAAATAAGGAGATGTGAGACTGTTCCAACTGGTAATAATCTAAGTTGATAAAATAATGAGATGTGAGACTGTTCCAACTGGTAATAATCTAAGTTGATAAAATAATGAAATGTGAGACTGTTCCAACTGGTAATAATCTAAATTGATAAAATAAGGAGATGTGAAACTGTTCTAACTGGTAATAATCTAAATTGATAAAATTAAGAGATGTGAGACTGTTCCAACTGGTAATAATCTAAGTTGATAAAATTAAGAGATGTGAGACTGTTCCAACTGGTAATAATCTAAATTGATAAAATAAGGAGATGTGAAACTGTTCTGACTGGTAATAATCTTAATTGATAAAATAATGAGATGTGAGACTGTTCCAACTGGTAATAATCTAAGTTGATAAAATAATGAAATGTGACACTGTTCCAACTGGTAATAATCTAAATTGATAAAATAATGAGATGTGAGACTGTTCCAACTGGTAATAATCTAAATTGATAAAATTAAGAGATGTGAGACTGTTCCAACTGGTAATAATCTAAATTGATAAAATAATGAGATGTGAGACTGTTCCAACTGGTAATAATCTAAGTTGATAAAATTAAGAGATGTGAGACTGTTATAACTGGTAATAATCTAAGTTGATAAAATAATGAGATGTGAGACTGTTCCAACTGGTAATAATCTAAATTGATAAAATTAAGAGATGTGAGACTGTTATAACTGGTAATAATCTAAGTTGATAAAATAATGAGATGTAAGACTGTTCCAACTGGTAATAATCTAAGTTGATAAAATAAGGAGATGTGAGACTGTTATAACTGGTAATAATCTAAGTTGATAAAATAAGGAGATGTGAGACTGTTATGACTGGTAATAATCTAAGTTGATAAAATAATGAGATGTAAGACTGTTCCAACTGGTAATAATCTAAATTGATAAAATAATGAGATGTGAGACTGTGCCAACTGGTAATAATCTAAGTTGATAAAATTAAGAGATGTGAGACTGTTCTAACTGGTAATAATCTAAGTTGATAAAATTAAGAGATGTGAGACTGTTCCAACTGGTAATAATCTAAGTTGATAAAATTAAGAGATGTGAGACTGTTCTAACTGGTAATAATCTAAGTTGATAAAATAATGAGATGTAAGACTGTTCCAACTGGTAATAATCTAAGTTGATAAAATAAGGAGATGTGAGACTGTTATAACTGGTAATAATCTAAGTTGATAAAATAAGGAGATGTGAGACTGTTATAACTGGTAATAATCTAAGTTGATAAAATAATGAGATGTAAGACTGTTCCAACTGGTAATAATCTAAATTGATAAAATAATGAGATGTGAGACTGTTCCAACTGGTAATAATCTAAGTTGATAAAATTAAGAGATGTGAGACTGTTCCAACTGGTAATAATCTAAGTTGATAAAATTAAGAGATGTGAGACTGTTCCAACTGGTAATAATCTAAGTTGATAAAATAAGGAGATGTGAGACTGTTCCAACTGGTAATAATCTAAGTTGATAAAATTAAGAGATGTGAGACTGTTATAACTGGTAATAATCTAAGTTGATAAAATAATGAGATGTGAGACTGTTCCAACTGGTAATAATCTAAATTGATAAAATTAAGAGATGTGAGACTGTTATAACTGGTAATAATCTAATTTGATAAAATAATGAGATGTGAGACTGTTATAACTGGTAGTAATCTAAGTTGATAAAATTAAGAGATGTGAGACTGTTCCAATTGATAATAATCTAAGTTGATAAAATTAAGAGATGTGAGACTGTTATAACTGGTAATAATCTAAGTTGATAAAATAATGAGATGTAAGACTGTTCCAACTGGTAATAATCTAAGTTGATAAAATAATGAGATGTAAGACTGTTCCAACTGGTAATAATCTAAGTTGATAAAATTAAGAGATGTGAGACTGTTCTAACTGGTAATAATCTAAGTTGATAAAATAATGAGATGTAAGACTGTTCCAACTGGTAATAATCTAAGTTGATAAAATAAGGAGATGTGAGACTGTTCCAACTGGTAATAATCTAAGTTGATAACATAATGAGATGTAAGACTGTTCCAACTGGTAATAATCTAAGTTGATAAAATAATGAAATGTGAGACTGTTCCAACTGGTAATAATCTAAATTGATAAAATAAGGAGATGTGAAACTGTTCTAACTGGTAATAATCTAAATTGATAAAATAATGAGATGTGAGACTGTTCCAACTGGTAATAATCTAAGTTGATAAAATTAAGAGATGTGAGACTGTTCCAACTGGTAATAATCTAAGTTGATAAAATTAAGAGATGTGAGACTGTTCCAACAGGTAATAATCTAAATTGATAAAATAAGGAGATGTGAAACTGTTCTGACTGGTAATAATCTTAATTGATAAAATAATGAGATGTGAGACTGTTCCAACTGGTAATAATCTAAGTTGATAAAATAATGAAATGTGACACTGTTCCAACTGGTAATAATCTAAATTGATAAAATAATGAGATGTGAGACTGTTCCAACTGGTAATAATCTAAATTGATAAAATTAAGAGATGTGAGACTGTTCCAACTGGTAATAATCTAAATTGATAAAATAATGAGATGTGAGACTGTTCCAACTGGTAATAATCTAAGTTGATAAAATTAAGAGATGTGAGACTGTTATAACTGGTAATAATCTAAGTTGATAAAATAATGAGATGTGAGACTGTTCCAACTGGTAATAATCTAAATTGATAAAATTAAGAGATGTGAGACTGTTATAACTGGTAATAATCTAAATTGATAAAATAATGAGATGTGAGACTGTTCCAACTGGTAGTAATCTAAGTTGATAAAATTAAGAGATGTGAGACTGTTCCAATTGATAATAATCTAAGTTCATAAAATTAAGAGATGTGAGACTGTTATAACTGGTAATAATCTAAGTTGATAAAATTAAGAGATGTGAGACTGTTCTAACTGGTAATAATCTAAATTGATAAAATTAAGAGATGTGAGACTGTTATAACTGGTAATAATCTAAATTGATAAAATAATGAGATGTGAGACTGTTCCAACTGGTAATAATCTAAGTTGATAAAATTAAGAGATGTGAGACTGTTCTAACTGGTAATAATCTAAGTTGATAAAATTAAGAGATGTGAGACTGTTCCAACTGGTAATAATCTAAGTTGATAAAATTAAGAGATGTGAGACTGTTCTAACTGGTAATAATCTAAGTTGATAAAATAATGAGATGTAAGACTGTTCCAACTGGTAATAATCTAAGTTGATAAAATAAGGAGATGTGAGACTGTTATAACTGGTAATAATCTAAGTTGATAAAATAAGGAGATGTGAGACTGTTATAACCGGTAATAATCTAAGTTGATAAAATAATGAGATGTAAGACTGTTCCAACTGGTAATAATCTAAATTGATAAAATAATGAGATGTGAGACTGTTCCAACTGGTAATAATCTAAGTTGTTAAAATTAAGAGATGTGAGACTGTTCTAACTGGTAATAATCTAAGTTGATAAAATTAAGAGATGTGAGACTGTTCCAACTGGTAATAATCTAAGTTGATAAAATTAACAGATGTGAGACTGTTATAACTGGTAATAATCTAAGTTGATAAAATAATGAGATGTAAGACTGTTCCAACTGGTAATAATCTAAGTTGATAAAATAAGGAGATGTGAGACTGTTATAACTGGTAATAATCTAAGTTGATAAAATAAGGAGATGTGAGACTGTTATGACTGGTAATAATCTAAGTTGATAAAATAATGAGATGTAAGACTGTTCCAACTGGTAATAATCTAAATTGATAAAATAATGAGATGTGAGACTGTGCCAACTGGTAATAATCTAAGTTGATAAAATTAAGAGATGTGAGACTGTTCTAACTGGTAATAATCTAAGTTGATAAAATTAAGAGATGTGAGACTGTTCCAACTGGTAATAATCTAAGTTGATAAAATTAAGAGATGTGAGACTGTTCTAACTGGTAATAATCTAAGTTGATAAAATAATGAGATGTAAGACTGTTCCAACTGGTAATAATCTAAGTTGATAAAATTAAGAGATGTGAGACTGTTCCAACTGGTAATAATCTAAGTTGATAAAATTAAGAGATGTGAGACTGTTCTAACTGGTAATAATCTAAGTTGATAAAATAATGAGATGTAAGACTGTTCCAACTGGTAATAATCTAAGTTGATAAAATAAGGAGATGTGAGACTGTTATAACTGGTAATAATCTAAGTTGATAAAATAAGGAGATGTGAGACTGTTATAACTGGTAATAATCTAAGTTGATAAAATAATGAGATGTAAGACTGTTCCAACTGGTAATAATCTAAATTGATAAAATAATGAGATGTGAGACTGTTCCAACTGGTAATAATCTAAGTTGATAAAATTAAGAGATGTGAGACTGTTCCAATTGATAATAATCTAAGTTGATAAAATTAAGAGATGTGAGACTGTTCCAACTGGTAATAATCTAAGTTGATAAAATAAGGAGATGTGAGACTGTTCCAACTGGTAATAATCTAAGTTGATAAAATTAAGAGATGTGAGACTGTTATAACTGGTAATAATCTAAGTTGATAAAATAATGAGATGTGAGACTGTTCCAACTGGTAATAATCTAAATTGATAAAATTAAGAGATGTGAGACTGTTCCAACTGGTAATAATCTAAGTTGATAAAATAATGAAATGTGACACTGTTCCAACTGGTAATAATCTAAATTGATAAAATAATGAGATGTGAGACTGTTCCAACTGGTAATAATCTAAATTGATAAAATTAAGAGATGTGAGACTGTTCCAACTGGTAATAATCTAAATTGATAAAATAATGAGATGTGAGACTGTTCCAACTGGTAATAATCTAAGTTGATAAAATTAAGAGATGTGAGACTGTTATAACTGGTAATAATCTAAGTTGATAAAATAATGAGATGTGAGACTGTTCCAACTGGTAATAATCTAAATTGATAAAATTAAGAGATGTGAGACTGTTATAACTGGTAATAATCTAAATTGATAAAATAATGAGATGTGAGACTGTTCCAACTGGTAGTAATCTAAGTTGATAAAATTAAGAGATGTGAGACTGTTCCAATTGATAATAATCTAAGTTGATAAAATTAAGAGATGTGAGACTGTTATAACTGGTAATAATCTAAGTTGATAAAATAATGAGATGTAAGACTGTTCCAACTGGTAATAATCTAAGTTGATAAAATAAGGAGATGTGAGACTGTTCCAACTGGTAATAATCTAAGTTGATAACATAATGAGATGTAAGACCGTTCCAATTGATAATAATCTAAGTTGATAAAATTAAGAGATGTGAGACTGTTATAACTGGTAATAATCTAAGTTGATAAAATAATGAGATGTAAGACTGTTCCAACTGGTAATAATGTAAGTTGATAAAATAAGGAGATGTGAGACTGTTCCAACTGGTAATAATCTAAGTTGATAACATAATGAGATGTAAGACTGTTCTAACTGGTAATAATCTAAGTTGATAAAATAAGGAGATGTGAGACTGTTCCAACTGGTAATAATCTAAGTTGATAACATAATGAGATGTAAGACTGTTCCAACTGGTAATAATCTAAGTTGATAAAATAAGGAGATGTGAGACTGTTCCAACTAGTAATAATCTAAGTTGATAAAATTAAGAGATGTGAGACTGTTCCAACTGGTAATAATCTAAATTGATAAAATAAGGAGATGTGAAACTGTTCTGACTGGTAATAATCTAAATTGATAAAATAATGAGATGTGAGACTGTTCCAACTGGTAATAATCTAAATTGATAAAATAATGAGATGTGAGACTGTTCCAACTGGTAATAATCTAAATTGATAAAATTAAGAGATGTGAGACTGTTCCAACTGGTAATAATCTAAATTGATAAAATAATGAGATGTGAGACTGTTCCAACTGGTAATAATCTAAGTTGATAAAATTAAGAGATGTGAGACTGTTATATCTGGTAATAATCTAAGTTGATAAAATAATCAGATGTGAGACTGTTCCAATTGATAATAATCTAAGTTGATAAAATTAAGAGATGTGAGACTGTTATAACTGGTAATAATCTAAATTGATAAAATTAAGAGATGTGAGACTGTTATAACTGGTAATAATCTAAATTGATAAAATAATGAGATGTGAGACTGTTCCAACTGGTAATAATCTAAGTTGATAAAATTAAGAGATGTGAGACTGTTCCAATTGATAATAATCTAAGTTGATAAAATTAAGAGATGTGAGACTGTTATAACTGGTAATAATCTAAGTTGATAACATAATGAGATGTAAGACCGTTCCAATTGATAATAATCTAAATTGATAAAATTAAGAGATGTGAGACTGTTCCAACTGGTAATAATCTAAGTTGATAACATAATGAGATGTAAGACTGTTCCAACTGGTAATAATCTAAGTTGATAAAATAAGGAGATGTGAGACTGTTCCAACTGGTAATAATCTAAGTTGATAACATAATGAGATGTAAGACTGTTCTAACTGGTAATAATCTAAGTTGATAAAATAAGGAGATATGAGACTGTTCCAACTGGTAATAATCTAAGTTGATAACATAATGAGATGTAAGACTGTTCCAACTGGTAATAATCTAAGTTGATAAAATAATGAGATGTGAGACTGTTCCAACTGGTAATAATCTAAATTGATAAAATAATGAGATGTGAGACTGTTCCAACTGGTATTAATCTAAGTTGATAACATAATGAGATGTAAGACTGTTCTAACTGGTAATAATCTAAGTTGATAAAATTAAGAGATGTGAGACTGTTCTAACTGGTAATAATCTAAGTTGATAACATAATGAGATGTGAGACTGTTCCAACTGGTAATAATCTAAGTTGATAAAATAATGAGATGTGAGACTGTTCCAACTGGTAATAATCTAAGTTGATAACATAATGAGATGTAAGACTGTTCTAACTGGTAATAATCTAAGTTGATAACATAATGAGATGTGAGACTGTTCCAACTGGTAATAATCTAAGTTGATAACATAATGAGATGTAAGACTGTTCTAACTGGTAATAATCTAAGTTGATAAAATAATGAGATGTGAGACTGTTCCAACTGGTAATAATCTAAATTGATAAAATAATGAGATGTGAGACTGTTCCAACTGGTAATAATCTAAGTTGATAACATAATGAGATGTAAGACTGTTCCAACTGGTAATAATCTAAGTTGATAAAATAAGGAGATGTGAGACTGTTCCAACTGGTAATAATCTAAATTGATAAAATAATGAGATGTGAGACTGTTCCAACTGGTAATAATCTAAGTTGATAACATAATGAGATGTAAGACTGTTCCAACTGGTAATAATCTAAGTTGATAAAATAAGGAGATGTGAGACTGTTCCAACTGGTAATAATCTAAGTTGTTAATTAGAAGATGTGACACTTCGCAGGTTGTGCACTAAAGAAAAGAACTTTCAGCGCTAAGTTCACGTCCTTATTTACGAAGGAACAAAGGAACGTTTATCAGCTGAATATAAATTAACATAAATGTATATAAATACACTAGTAGAATGTGAAGAAATCTACCTTAACACTCGTATGCACCCCGCGATTTGAATAATAATTATTTAAAAAGAACAGCTCAACAATGACAATTATAAAAAAACATAATCTGCTTACATCGTGAGGACAGACATGGTCTCCAAGATGGCTTTTGTTTAGTAAACCCTATTTTGTCTCGGTTCAAGATTTTTATGTTAGGAATTATTTCTGTTAGTTCATCTAACCGAACACTTGCCCTCCGTATTGAACAGATTTACTAAAAGCCTGCGTTAAGATTGGATCAAAGCAGTGGAACGAAATATCACCTCTGTCTGTCTTATTTACAAGGGGGGTTTAGTAGACAGATAATCGGATGAGACCGCGAGTGGAGTGGATAAAGCGATTCTCTATAAACAATCCCTCAACTAAATCATTCCGAAAGATAACGTCTGCTTCACCGGTTTGACTCTTATCGTTGAAAAGACTGGATTTGTTCCCGAACTCAAGATCCTTTGGTTCTTGTGCCTGCTCTATGGCGCGTGCAGCTCAACGTAAGGGGCACTGTTCTCTTAATCTAAGGGATCTTCTCAATAGTTTTAAAGATCTCGAACTTTGTTTTCATCATCTTACGTCGGCTGACTTGTGTTGTTCGGGACGTAAGAGAGGTTTTTTGTTGTTTGTCCGCTATCAGCTGGTGTATGACATTTACATACAGTCTACGCGGTCAAGTTAGAGATGTATAGGATCACGCACAAGCTTTTCTGACTTAAAAAACTTTGACTAGATGGAGGTTAGCACGTTAACAATATTACTATCAATAACAGAAGCTTTAGAAGAAATATATTATGGAGTAGATGTCCAAGGCATAATAACAAAGGATGCACCAAAGGATAGAGGACCTCACGATGCACAGGTTCTGTTACAAAAACCATAAATCCCAATATAAAAAAAAATCATGTTCTTTATGGCTAAGTCTGTTAGTGGTTATATCGATGAACCGCGAATGTTGGCCAGGCTACGGACAATCAGTCTAAAGTCAGGTTTCAAACTGTACCGAGTTTTTATGGTGAATGAAGCTAGTTAGTAGCTGTTAAATATCTGTTACGCTGGATAACTATTCGTTAAATATTAACTGTATCAAGTTGAAAATCCCTAAGATATATAACACGTATCGTTGTACGGAGCCAGTGTTGGTATTCAGTGAATTAACTTCTAAACACTCGTGCGTTATGTACAGAATGAAATCCGAACATAATCTTGTGATGTTAACGACTCTGGGCCAGACAAGATGTACTTTCAGCCGCAGGGGCGTTATAATGGTATTACCAATCCCACTATTTATTGGTAAAAAAGTAGCTCAAGGGTTGACGATGGGTGATTTTTGACTAGCTGCCTTCCCTCAACTTTACCATTGCTAAGTTAGGGACGATTACTACTGATAGATCTCGAGTATTCGTGTGAGAAATTTGAAACAAATAAACAAAATATTGTGTAATTCTATAGTTTTCGTCCATCAGATCACAATTTAGACCAAAGGTACTCCAGACTTACATACTGTGTTAAGACAGGAAACAAAGGTTTTCTTTATATATTAGTGATATATATATATGTTATATATTATATTTATGATTTGCTAAGAGCTAAAATATCATATGACCTTTAAAACTTATTGAGGTTTACATCAAACAACGATGTGGGACATCAGAATTAAGTTGTACTGTTCACAAAAATAGTTAATCACATTATCAAAACAAAGTTTGTTTTGAATTTCGCACAAAGCTTCTCGAGAGCTATCTGTGCTAGCCGTCCCTAATTTAGTATAAGACTAGAGAGAAGGCAGCTAGTCGTCACCACCCACCGCCAACTCTTTTACCAACGAATAGTGGGATTGACCGTCACTTTATAACGCCCCCACGGCGGAAAAGGTGAGCATGTTTGGCGCGACGGGGATGCGAACCCGCGACCCTCAGATTACGAGTCGCACGCTTGGCCATGCCGGGCCAATAAATAAATAAATTTTGTTTGTCTTTGAATTTCGCACAAAGCTACTCGAGGGCTATCTGTGCTAGCCGTCCCTAATTTTGCAGTGTAAGACAAGAGGGAAGGCAGCTAGTCATCACCACCCACCGCCAACTCTGGGGCTACTTTTTTATCAACGAATAGTGGGATTGACCGTCACATTGTAACGCCCCATACCTGAAAAGGCGAGCATGTTTGGCGCGACGGGGATGAGAACCCGCGACCCTCGGATTACAAGTCGCACGCCTTAACGCACTTGGCCATGCCGGGCCTAAATAAATAAATAATTTTAAAAAATGTGTATCATATTAAGTGAGGAGAAAATATGATATATCTTTTTAAAATAGAATATATGTTTCATTTCATTATCTACACGTTTGTTTCCTCTCTATCTCTATTCTAAGTACTTATTGATAAAGATCATGTCGTGTTATCGGTACAATTATATAACTTTGTTGACGCCTGTTTGCATGCTTCTGACATGCCTTTTGCTCATGGATTGCATGAAAAACTTTATTAACGAATTCTCGAACACCTGTTTTACCTCAACAGCTTTCTGATTACCTGAGGGTGATAAAAGTCGTTCAGCCATTACAAGAGTATCGTGACTTTACGTGGAAAACTGTGCCCTCTCAAACATATAAAATTAAATAGCGTTCAGTGATATGCTAACGCTCAAAGCCTGGAAGAAATATTTTTTTTAAAAATGAAAAAAAAAATAAAAACAGGATATTTATATAACAATTCAAGTTAAGTTACCAGAACAATTACAATAATTAATTAATGAACATTTGTTAAAAAACAAAATTTGTTATTTTTTATAGAATCTGGACAAATGATAAGAGTGGAACATAATTTATACGGTAAGAAACTGCATGTCAATAAATGGTTACGGCGTAACTAAATAACTATTATGACAGATTAATTTACATTCAGACGATGTTGTATATCCAGATAAATAGAGTGTGGTTGGATTATCTGTAACTATAGTCTTATCATGGAGTAACTAGATAAAGAAAGTGTGACTGAATAATCAGTAACAACAGTCCTCTCATGGAGTAACTAGATAAAGAAAGTGTGACTGAATAATCAGTAACAACAGTCCTCTTATGGAATAACTAGAAAAATAAAGTGTGACTGAATCATCAGTAACAACAGTCCTCTCATGGAATAACTAGATAAATAAAGTGTGACTGAATTATCAGTAACAACAGTCCTCTCATGGAGTAACTAGATAAAGAAAGTGTGACTGAATAATCAGTAACAACAGTCCTCTTATGGAATAACTAGAAAAATAAAGTGTGACTGAATCATCAGTAACAACAGTCCTCTCATGGAATAACTAGATAAATAAAGTGTGACTGAATTATCAGTAACAACAGTCCTCTCATGGAGTAACTAGATAAAGAAAGTGTGACTGAATAATCAGTAACAACAGTCCTCTCATGGAGTAACTAGATAAAGAAAGTGTGACTGAATAATCAGTAACAACAGTTCTCTCACGAGATACCAAGATAAATAAATAAGTTATTTAGACAATTTTCAGCCACACTTTATTTATCTAGTTATTCCATGAGAGGACTGTTGTTACTGATAATTCAGTCACACTTTATTTATCTAGTTACTCCATGAGAGGACTGTTGTTACAAATAATTCAGTCACACTTTATTTATCTAGTTATTCCATAAGAGAACTGTTGTTACTGATAATTCAGTCACACTTTATTTATCTAGTTAGTCCATGAGAGGACTGTTGTTACTGATAATTCAGTCACACTTTATTTATCTAGTTATTCCATGAGAGGACTGTTGTTACTGATGATTCAGTCACACTTTATTTTTCTAGTTATTCCATAAGAGGACTGTTGTTACTGATAATTCAGTCACACTTTATTTATCTAGTTATTCCATGAGAGGACTGTTGTTACTGATGATTCAGTCACACTTTATTTTTCTAGTTATTCCATAAGAGGACTGTTGTTACTGATAATTCAGTCACACTTTATTTATCTAGTTATTCCATGATATTTATATTGCACATGGAAATAATTTAACAATTTTATTAAGAAAAAAGTCCTCGTTTATGATATAAATTAACTTTAGTGGAAGGATGTTTGACAGTATATCTAGAACCATGTAAACCTCTTTGGTGAACAATATTAAATTAACTCATCGGATCTCTGGTAATTATTTTTCAATATTTTGATATCGTATGAAAGTCCGATTAAAGGACAAAAAAAAAAACCAAAGTAAGATAAGGCCACCATTGTTTTTATGTAGGCGTAAAGGAAAAATACGAACTTTATAAATTGCTCTAAAAACTAGATGAAAAAACAAAAATAAATCGTTTTCGTACAGACAGTCGCTGATCAATAAAAAATTTAAAACGATTGAATAGGACGAGGGTGAAAAAACAGATAAGGAATTCATTACTGGACTCTTTGAAAGCATTCTTCGCGGGGGTAGTTTTACTTACGTGTTGTCGTATGAGGCACATTATCCCATTAGTGTTTCTTGACAAACCATTTCACGCGATTTGATATTCACAATGCCAATTAACTCTAAACTAACTTTTTACGCATAAAAAAAACACCTTGGAGCTAAAAGAAGGAACGATTATTACATGGTTTTATCGAGAAGAAAAGGAGAATGCATTGATTTAGAAGTCTGGTGATCAAAAATATAATAAAATATCTATTAAAACGTCAGCCGGGTTATTATCTTACTGAACACCGAACCAGAATAGTTTCATTATGGAAGTTGTAAGCGCTATTCTTTACTAAACGTTAGAATTACTTATGATACCGGATTACTTCAATTTAACAAAATAGTGAAAGGTTTATGAGTATCTTAAACATCAACTGAGAATTTGAGGCGTATAGATACATCATTCTCTGTCTGTGTTTTATTTACAATGTACTTATGGAGTAATATTTCCACATATATTAAACAGACTACGTCGTTTTTAAACATGCTATAATTAATGTTTTTATTAATAGGTTCCTTTAGTCTTAGTTTCATGTCCTTATAAAAGCATCGGATTCTTCCGGAACATTTGTTTCCTCATTGTCCAAGGTCGCAATATTCGAAGGACGAACGGGACTGGAACATTTAACTCCTAGATTCACTGTTCGAGCAACTTAATCACGAGGTCACTATTGGCTCACTTCTATCTTTCAAAAAAAAAAGTATTCCGCCTATTGGCAGAAACGAACGTTTCCCAACAGCCAATCACTTGGCAGATTTTATGTTGTAGTCGGAATTGAGAAAATGTATATTATTTTAAAATATTCATGGCTTCACCTACATTTGTTAAAACCTCACCAAACTAATTATTTTTTTAATACTGTAATCCCACAATATCAAAATACCCACAAAACAAACCGCATACCATATAAAATATAGTTTTATGATAGTTTAATCACAGTTTACAAAGATGTACAGTTACTTACTTCTGGTTAGCTGGAGTTGAATTTATGATAGTTTAATCACAGTTTACAAAGATGAACAGCTCTTTACTTTTGGTCAGCTGGAGTTCAATTTATGATAGTTTCATCACAGTTTACAAAGATGTACAGCTACTTACTTCTGGTTAGCTGGAGTTCAATTTATATTACTTTTTTATTTAATCTTAATCTCAAAAATAATATTTTATCACCATGACTTCACGTAAATAATTTATGTAACAACAGCATCCTATTCAAGAAATCAAACGTGCTAGTCTTAAACTTTAGAAATATTCCATTAATGCGGGAGAAAGAAAGTTTTCATTTGAAATCCTCTTCATTGTTTTACATTATTCCGTGTTTTTTCTTCCTCTGGATTCCTTGAAAGAGGAGGTTACGTTGTCGTGTCCAACGAAATTCTTGTATTTCCAAGTCTAAGTCGTTCGGCCCTCTTCGTGTCGACCATCTTAACAAAACGGCGAGGAGTGGATAGTGCATCACATGTTAGGCTTAAGGAATCAAAGGAAAACATGTATATTTAGTAAAGAACCGTCTGCTGCAAAAGACTGTTGGCTGTTGAAATACTAGTAAATACAATATGACTGGCGAAAGAACTCATGCAGTATTTTTGTTTGTCAGTTTAAAAATTTTTCTCCAAATAGTACATAGCCCTTAAAACGATGTATTCTCTAGATTTATCCAGAAACACAAATGTAGAACGTCGAATATATTCGAGTTTGTTCCACAAGAAATGGTAGCCATCAATAATTTATGGACAAGGCTTTACGTATAGATGAAAAACGTAAAACTGACTCATATCTAATATGTGTAAATTGCTTATATTATTTATCTTAAACACCTCATGGATGATCTGTCTCCTCCTAGCTAGGCAGTAAGTCTGAAGGCTTATAACGTTAAAACCTGGATTTCCATACCCGTGGTGGTCACAGATAGCCCTTTGTGTAATTTTGTGCGTAATAAGAAAAATAGTGTTGGGCACAGTGTATCTACATTTTATTGGGCGTTAAAACATTATTAGATTTGATCAGACTGACAAAAATATTCTTAAGAAGGATAAAACACGCTGTTTTGTCTAAGAAGGCACGTCGACAACGTCGACTCGGAGGGCAATATATTCGACACTTCATAATGGATTGACCTCAGAGGTTTGAAACACCCATAGCACGATCCTCTCAAAATATTATATGATCATTCTGGTCTTGAATCATACGTTTCTTGAATTATTATGAGAAACAGTTTGTTTGTTTTTATTTGGAATGTTCGACAAAGTCCGACTTCAAACAGGAAATACAACAGCGTCTCTTAAGCTTTCAAGAGAAGCATGTTAGCACATGTCGAACCTTCAGCCAAAGGACACTGACGGTATTAATTTATGCTACTTAATGTTTAGCTACACGGAATATTATATATGTTTCTTTATTCCTTCTTGAACTAATGATTCTATTAATGTAAGCTTGAAACTAGCAAGCATTCTAGTCGTGTTGTTCAGAATTTTAATCATAACTTACGACCATGAGCACGTTCAAACTGTGTGTTCATACAACTGGCTCATTTCATCACAGAGTTCGTCATAATATTGTGTGTTTTGAATATTTCATCATCGTTTATATAGTCGCAAAACTATAAAAACTAAAACGGATAAGAAGTTTGCACTGCTTACAGATCACTAGTCGTGTGTTTTATCAGCCACTCGTAACATAACAACGAACCGAACCTGTGTTTTTATCAGCCATTCGGGAAAAATAACGGATCGAGCCTGTGTTTTACCAGCTACTTAGAACAAACAACGGACTGATCCTGTGTTTTACCAACTACTTAGAACAAACAACGGACTGATCCTGTGTTTTACCAGCTACTCGGAACAAACACGGACTGATCCTGTGTTTTACCAGCTACCTAGAACAAACAACGGACTGATCCTGTGTTTTACCAGCTACTCAGAACAAACAACGGACTGATCCTGTGTTTTACCAACTACCTAGAACAAACAACGGACTGATCCTGTGTTTTACCAGCTACTCAGAACAAACAACGGACTGATCCTGTGTTTTACCAGCTACTCGGAACAAACACGGATCCAGCCTGTGTTTTACCAGCTACCTAGAACAAACAACGAACTGATCCTGTGTTTTACCAGCTACTCAGAACAAACAACGGACTGATCCTGTGTTTTACCAGCTACTCGGAACATAACAACGAACCGAACCTGTGTTTTTATCAGCCATTCGGGAAAAATAACGGATCGAGCCTGTGTTTTACCAGCTACTTAGAACAAACAACGAACTGATCCTGTGTTTTACCAGCTACTCAGAACAAACAACGGACTGATCCTGTGTTTTACCAGCTACTCGGAACATAACAACGAACCGAACCTGTGTTTTTATCAGCCATTCGGGAAAAATAACGGATCGAGCCTGTGTTTTACCAGCTACTCAGAACAAACAACGAACTGATCCTGTGTTTTACCAACTACTTAGAACAAACAACGGACTACTCCTGTGTTTTACCAGCTACTCAGAACAAACAACGGACTGATCCTGTGTTTTACCAGCTACTCAGAACAAACAACGGACTGATCCTGTGTTTTACCAGCTACTCAGAACAAACAACGGACTGATCCTGTGTTTTACCAACTACTTAGAACAAACAACGGACTGATCCTGTGTTTTACCAGCTACTCAGAACAAACAACGGACTGATCCTGTGTTTTACCAGCTACTCAGAACAAACAACGGACTGATCCTGTGTTTTACCAGCTACTCAGAACAAACAACGGACTGATCCTGTGTTTTACCAGCTACTTGGAACAAACAACGGACTGATCCTGTGTTTTACCAGCTACTCAGAACAAACAACGGACTGATCCTGTGTTTTACCAGCTACTTGGAACAAACAACGGACTGATCCTGTGTTTTACCAGCTACTTGGAACAAACAACGGACTGATCCTGTGTTTTACCAGCTACTTGGAACAAACAACGGACTGATCCTGTGTTTTATCAGTTATTCATATCACATAAGTATTGTTGTAGTAATAAACTGTTAGTGGTAAAACAAACAAACAAAATATTTAGAGAAAACTCAATTGGAAGTTCAGTATATATGTAGACAGATGTATACAGATACACCAGTCTGATGTATACACATACATTAATCTGATGTATTCATCAAACAAACCAAAATATAGATGTACACCACATTAATGTTTTACATATAGGTGTAAGTGATCACTTTCATTTATAATATGTTGTCATATCATCGAACCTAGCATGTCGCTATATTATGTACACTGATATATATATATCTACATTATGAACATCGGTATATCACTACAATATGTATATTAGTTTGATTTAGCAGCGTCACACTAAAAGGAAATCAGCTAGTCATCACCACCCACCGCCAACTCTTGGGCTACTCTTTTACCAACGAATAGTGGGATTGGCCGAAACATTATTACGCCCCCACGGCTGAAAGGACGAGCATTTTTGGTGTGACAGGGATTCGAACCCGCGACCCTCAGATTATGAGCCGAGTACCTTCACCACCTGGCCGTACGAGACCAATAGAATAATAGATTAACTAAGTGATATGCATAGTTATGTCTTACTATGGAAGAAACATTTAAGAGGTTCTTTATTTGTTGGAAAATTCTCTGGATATTCAGAAGTTATTCTTCATATGACTTCACAACATGTTCACGATTACTCATTAAAACCTGGCCTGGTGTGGCCATGGTGATCATGGACTCGAATCCCTTTACCGAATATACTTGTCATTTCAGCTGGAAGGATGTTATGATGCGACGATTAATTCCACTATTCAGTTAGCGTAGTCCAAGACTTGAGGATGGGTGGTCGTAACTAACTACTTTTCCCTCTAATTTATCACCTCTAATTGGGGGATCGGATAGCGCATATGGCTCTTGGATATTTTGTGCAAAATTTAAGTAACAAATAAACCTAAGCTTGTTATGCAGCTTTAGAAAATGTTTGTTTGTTAACAGTGTGGTTAACATGTAGTTTAGAAAAGTGCTCGTTTGTTAATAATATGGTTATCACGTCTTTTAAGGAAATGCTCTTTTATTAACAGTATGGTTATCATGTGGCTTAGGAAAATACTGGTTTGTTAACAATATGGTTATCATGTGGCTTAGCGAAATACTGGTTTGTTAACAATATGGTTATCATGTGGCTTAGCGAAATACTGGTTTGTTAACAATATGGTTATCATGTTGCTTAGGGAAATACTGGTTTGGTAACAATATGGTTATCATGTAGCTTTGGGAAATACTGGTTTGTTAACAATATGGTTATCATGTGGCTTAGGGAAATACTGGTTTGTTAACAATATGGTTATCATGTGGCTTTGGGAAATACTGGTTTGTTGACAATATGGTTATCATGTGGCTTTGGGAAATACTGGTTTGTTGACAATATGGTTATCATGTGGCTTAGGGAAATACTGGTTTGTTAACAATATGGTTATCATGTGGCTTAGGGAAATACTGGTTTGTTAACAATATGGTTATCATGTGGCTTTGGGAAATACTGGTTTGTTAACGTCATAATTAAAATATAGGGAGCTCCGAAAACGATAAGACGAATGTAATCCCATAAACCATTCATACATTATATGTTTAATGCTTTAAATACGTCTTCGATTAATTTCTATATTTGAATTATTTCATTAAAAAACTGATAATATAATAACTAATATACTTACTGACGAAAACCACAAAAGCCTATAACCATAACGCTTTAGAAATTTCGACTTTTCTTCGTCAGGAGTAGTTTGTTTGTTTGTTTTTGAATTTCGTACAAAGCTACTCAAGAGCTATCTGAGCTAGCCGTCCCTAATTTAGCAGTGTAAGACTAGAGGGAAGGTAGCTAGTCATCACCACCTATCGCCAACTCTGGGGCTACTCTTTTACCAACGAATGGTGAGATTTACCGTCACATTGTAATGCTCCCACGGTTGAAAGGGCGAGCATATTTGGTGCGACAGGGATCCGAACGCTTTAACCCACCTGGCCATTCCGGGCGTTCGTCAGGACTAGGCATTTCCTGTTTGTCCTTCATGAAGGTCATTCTTCCAAAAGGGTCACATAGAATCTGTATGTTTTACTATTCTACTCAATTTTTGGTCCCACGTGTCCACTAATTATTGTAAACTACGGTTCGTTATCTTAACACTGCCGAGTGTTTGTGTGAATGTCTGGGTCATTGTTTATAACATAAAACAATTCTGATAAAAGTATTCATATTTTAACTCTATGAACAAAAGTCAAGATGTTTCTACATAATGCTACTCGAAACTAAAACATGAGTCATTTCTACCTAAAACTACAAACACGTTTTGAAAGATTTAAAGTCGACGACAATGAAAAGTGAACATTACTGGAAGGTTGAGAGTGGACAATGTTAGATAACTATAGTGGACAATCGTAAATAACTATAGTGGACAATCTTAAATAACTATAGTGGACAATGTTAGATAACTATAGTGAACAATCTTAAATAACTATAGTGGACAATGTTAGATAATTAGATAACTATAGTGGACAATGTTAGATAATCAGATAACTATAATGGACAATGTTAGATAACTATGGTGGACAATGTTAGATAATTAGATAACTATAGTGGACAATGTTAAATAACTATAGTGGACAATGTTAGATAACTATAGTGGACAATGTTAGATAACTATAGTGGACTATGTTAGATAACTATAGTGAACAATCGTAAATAACTATAGTGGACAATCTTAAATAACTATAGTGGACAATGTTAGATAACTATAGTGAACAATCTTAAATAACTATAGTGGACAATATTAGATAACTATAGTGGACAATGTTAGATAACTATGGTGGACAATGTTAGATAATTAGATAACTATAGTGGACAATCTTAAATAACTATAGTGGACAATGTTAGATAATTAGATAACTATAGTGGACAATGTTAGATAACTATAGTGGACAATGTTAGATAACTATGGTGGACAATGTTAGATAACTATGGTGGACAATGTTAGATAATTAGATAACTATAGTGGACAATATTAGATAACTATAGTGGACAATGTTAAATAACTATAGTGGACAATGTTAGATAATTAGATAACTATAGTGGACAATATTAGATAACTATAGTGGACAATATTAGATAATTAGATAACTATAGTGGACAATGTTAGATAACTATAGTGGACAATGTTAAATAACTATAGTGGACAACGTTAGATAACTATAGTGGACAATGTTAGGTAACGATAGTGGACAATATTAGATAACTATAGTGAACAATCTTAAATAACTATAGTGGACAATGTTAGATAACTATAGTGGACAATGTTAGATAACTATAGTGGACAATGTTAGATAACTATAGTGGACAATGCTAAAAGGTTAAAATATAACATGCAAGTGCAAAATTCCCAATTATTTAGGTGAGTTAACTTGTTTGTTTCAGTGATATATGTAAAGCGAGATACTTAAAACCTACTAGATAAGAGATAAGGTGTTACATTTGAGGGCGTAGTGATCGCTGGTGAATCACGTAATATTTGGGCGGTTCGTTTAAAATCAAGGTACTCATACGTAATTATAGTAGCATGTAATTACATATTTACAATTCTCTCTTTCCTCTCAACACATAATTAAATTATAATTCAAAATTCACACACAGATAAATTATACGTCGTGATAATGTGTCATTTATAAAGACTGAATGGAAACCTGTGCATGACAGTTAGGTCACGCTGAAAAATATTGTTTATTTCATTTACACCTATTACTCGGTTGTAAATTAGTTTTAATTCAGCTACTCTCTAAACCCTTCGATTCCCCTCGACGGACTTAGCACACAGCCCGATGTGGCTTTGCCACAACAAAACACACCCACTCTTAACCCCTCCGGTTAAATACAGTCTGTAGTAGACATGTTCACAACAGTAAAATACAGTCTGTAGTAGACATGTTCACAACAGTAAAATACAGTCTGTAGTAGACATGTTCACAACAGTAAAATACAGTCTGTAGTAGACATGTTCACAACAGTAAAATACAGTCTGTAGTAGACATGTTCACAACAGTAAAATACAGTCTGTAGTAGACATGTTCACAACAGTAAAATACAGTCTGTAGTAGACATGTTCACAACAGTAAAATACAGTTTGTAGTAGACATGTTCACAACAGTAAAATACAGTTTGTAGTAGACATGTTTACAACAGTAAAATACAGTTTGTAGTAGACATGTTCACAACAGTATAATACAGTTTGTAGTAGACATCTTCACAACAGTAAAATACAGTTTGTAATAGACATGTTCACAACAGTAAAATACAGTTTGTAGTAGACATGTTCACAACAGTAAAATACAGTTTGTAATAGACATGTTCACAACAGTAAAATACAGTTTGTAGTAGACATGTTCACAACAGTAAAATACAGTTTGTAATAGACATGTTCACAACAGTAAAATACAGTTTGTAGTAGACATCTTCACAACAGTAAAATACAGTTTGTAATAGACATCTTCACAACAGTAAAATACAGTTTGTAGTAGACATCTTCACAACAGTAAAATACAGTTTGTAATAGACATCTTCACAACAGTAAAATACAGTTTGTAGTAGACATGTTCACAACAGTAAAATAGAGTTTGTAATAGACATGTTCACAACAGTAAAATACAGTTTGTAGTAGACATCTTCACAACAGTAAAATACAGTTTGTAGTAGACATGTTCACAACAGTAAAATACAGTTTGTAATAGACATGTTCACAACAGTAAAATACAGTTTGTAGTAGACATGTTCACAACAGTAAAATACAGTTTGTAATAGACATCTTCACAACAGTAAAATACATTCTGTAATAGACATGTTCACAACAGTAAAATACAGTTTGTAGTAGACATGTTCACAACAGTAAAATACAGTTTGTAGTAGACATCTTCACAACAGTAAAATACAGTTTGTAGTAGACATGTTCACAACAGTAAAATACAGTTTGTATTAGACACCTTCACAACTTTAAAGATTAAATTACTTATCTATTGATCGACGGTCCTGTTTTCTAATATTTGAATATATAATATATTTTGTAATATATAAATATCTTTTCATTGTTATTTTGTTCGACCACATTTAGTGACCGAAGTCAAGGTCATGCTTTCAGCCAATAGGCTTTGTTCTTTTTATAAATAAAACAAGAACAGTAGCTTTAGACAATTTACCTGTCAGAAGGAGAATTCCTGTCGTATATTCTGAGCGTAATTTAGAAGGCGCTAACACGATATGTCCAGTTTTTTCTTGCATAAAATTTTTCATCCGACACACTTTGATCGATGTTAACCCAGAGACGTTGGCCAAAGCGAACTGTTGCGCAGAGAGGAGTGTCTGTCGGTCTGACCGCATACCCGCCGGGAGCTCCGGTGTGCATACCATGCTATCGAATAGAACTTTACAATTACCTTGGGTGAGGCACAAATTTACTGTCACATTAATTAGATTACAAGTCATAACTCATAAAACATCCTAAAGAAAACCTCTAATCATATAGCTATAATATAGGTTTCCAGTGAGAACTAGAGATCCGTGTGGGAAAGTTCATAAAACTACAAGAACCGTGAGAAAAAAAAAAATGTTTGAATTACAGCTGTCCGAACGGTAGATAGAAACCTGAATGCATAACAACAAAAGGCTGTTACGTTTCAGTTTAAAATGTAAATTATAGCCGGGTTATTACAGAAAATCGTAAATGATCTCACGTGCCCGTTGTGTTGAAAAATGTCAAAATAGTTTAACCGATCGTATTTCATACTGTTTTTAGGGTAAAATAAACATTCAACGCTCAGTTACAAATTCGTTTTGAATTTCACACGTGTCGTTTCTCAACTTAGTTTATAAACAATTGAGAATGTTTCTTGACACTGTCGAAAGATGGCACTGGTTATGGTGACTCAATATGCAAAATGACAGAGGGCAGTGACACATGTTTTAAAGAAAGTTAATTATGTTCTTCAGGGAAACCTTTCGGTTGTCTTGTTTTATTTAGTTGTTTTTATTCAAGTTACTGTGCTGTCTGAATTAAAAGTTCTCTTTCTGTCATACGTATATTTATGGAGTTATAAAATCACTCATTGTGTAGTCTGGAGGTATATTTATGATGATATAGAACCAGTCAGTGTAATCTGAAGGAATATTCATGATGGTATATAACCAGTTACTGTGTAATTTGAAGGTATTTTTATGATGGTATAGAACCAGTCACTGTACAATCTGAAGGAATATTTATGGTGGCACAGAACCAGTCACTGTGTTAGTCTTATGAATATTTACGGTGGTACAGAACCAGTCACTGTGTTTGTCTTATGAATCTTTATGGTGGTAGAGAACCAGTCACTGTTTTAGTCTTATGAATATTTATGGTGGTACAGAACCAGTCACTGTGTTAGTTTTATGAATACTTATGGTAATACAGAACCAGTTACTGTGTTAGTTTTATGAATATTTATGGTGGTACAGAACCAGTCACTGTGTTAGTGTTATGAATATTTATTGTAGTGCAGAACCGTTCGGCCAATGTGTGAAATTCCTGTACTCTAACACTGAAGTCACTAAAACTCTGTGAAATATAAACTATAAATAATGCAGTTCATTTAACAGAACCAAGAATACTAAACAAATATGATGGTAAATGTAAAAACTAACACCTGTTAGAAACAACAAAACTAATAAGTTTTAACAACTCCAATTTGGAGAGAAAGAATATTCAATAAAATTGGTTAAATTAGTAAAACTTTGAAGGTGGCTTCTGGTAAGAAAAGCTTTTAAAAATCTTGTGTGTGTGTGTGTGTGTGTGTTTCTTTTGATTCTTTACATCAAAACTTCATGAGTATTTATTACTCAAGGAGAAGGAGCGAAAACTATTTGGAGTATTTAAATATCTGGAGTATTTAAGCGGGCGAGTCATTTCACCATTACCAAGTCGTCTTTCTCTTGGCACTAATTACAGGCTGAGGATGGCTACCATACCACGAAATAAATGAGCTTTGTCCAGAGTCCGATTCAGACTGTTTTGAATCGGCGTTGGCTCCGTCCAGTCATGGAGAAAACTTGAACCACGCGATTCGAAACTTCAAAAAGTCAAGCTTCTGCAGATGAGATAAGTTGTTTTTGATTTGTTGAAAGACTTCTTGTCCGTGTGCAAGATAGGTAGATACAATAATCTCCTTTCATTAGAGCTAAAGAAGAGAGGTTATTTTGAAATAGATTTTTATTTTCAGCTGGGTGAAACTTGTGGTATCCATTTGGCACCCTATGTGCCATGTTACTCTCATCTGGTAACAATGAAAAAAACACACCTAACATTTAGTCATTAAGTTAATCTGAATATCTTTGTTCAAGTTCGTAAAAACTGATTCCAAATAAATTAAGGAACTCATAACTTAAGTTGAAAAAAACGGAAATTCTCTGGGGAAAATAAGTTATGCATTTATTTTGATTTAATTTTCATAAGCTGTGAACATATTTGTGTACCTAACCACAAGGTGTCGCGTCACCTTCTAGTGTGTCGTGTGAAATATCTCTAATCAGAATTATTTTATTTAGTCATGTGGCATGATTATTATTTTTTTTTCATTTTGATTAAGTTCTAACATTTCGTTTATTATATGTACACCACACTCGTACATTTAACCATTAGAAAATAAATAAATCTTTACTACAATAAAACAAACAGTGGACTCATGTTGTAGAGTACGTTGCTGTTTTCCAGAAATCAAAATGAATGTTGGGTCCGGCATGGCCAAGTGTGTTAAGGCGTGAGACTCGTAATCTGAGGGTCGCTGGTTCGCATCCCCGTCGCGCCAAACATGCTCACCCTTTCAGCCATGAGGGCATTATAATGTGACGGTCAATCCCACTATTCGCTAGTAAAAGAGTAGCCCAAGAGTTGGCGGTGGGTGGCGATGACTAGCTGCCTTCCCTCTAGTCTTACACTACTAGATTAGGGACGGCTAGCACAGATAGCCCTCGAATAGCTTTGTGCGAAATTAAAAACAAACAAAATGAATGCTATGTGTTCAATATATCTTCACAAGGATCGTTTGTGACTATGTCATAAATTCAGAGTTAAAAACATTGTTCATGATTACGTGATAAATACGGGGTTAAAAAGATTGTTTAGGATTACATAATAAATACGGGGTTTAAAAACTGTTCATGTTTGCGTCATAAATAGGGGTTAAAAAGATTATTTATGATTATGGGATAAATCCAGCGTTAAAAAGATTTTTCATGATTGTGTGATAAATACGGGGTTGAAAACATTGTTCATAATTACGTAATAAATCCAGGGTTAAAATCATCGTTCGTGGTTACGTCATAAATCCAGAGTTAAAATATTGTTTACAACTATGTGATAAGTTAGAAGGCACAGAATACTTAAGACATGACTAAAAAGATTCAACGTTTGTTTTCCCTTGTCAGCATAACAGGTGAAGGGCAGATTAAGATGTGAGATCACAGATCAATATGGAACAATGTGATGATACATGGATCACTCATATTTTAAGATACCGGGAAGAAAAGGATAGAACATTTGTAGTTGTTACTTCTGGGAGTACCTCCACTAGTGTTCACATTATTTTAGTATTTATTACTTCTACATATGGATCAGAATGTTTGTTTGTCTTTTAATTTCCCGCAAAGCTACACGAAGACTATCTGCGCTAGCCGTTCCCAATTTAGCAGCGTAAGACTAGAGGGAAGTTATCACCACCCATCGCCAACTCTTGGACTACTCTTTAACAACGAATAGTGGGAGTAATTGTGACATTGTAATGTCTTCACAACTGAAAGGGCGAGCATGTTTGGTGTGACAGAGTTTCGAACCCACCACCCTCAGATTACGACTCGAGCGCCGTTATCACCTGGCTATACCGGACGGCATGAGAGTGTATTTCGTACCATGTTTATGTTTTATTCATCTGGCGGGATGCAATGCCAATATTTAACGTTCATAATGAGAAACTGTGAACTTCCTAAACGAAATATATATAAATATAAATATAAACTTCACTAGAGCGGTTCATAAACACTACGTAAAGTTGTGTTTTAAATTATCATCACGTCGACAGTACTTCACGTGGGCGTTCACTTTTCTTGTGCTTCATATTTAAATGTTATGCGTAATTGGTCAAAACAAATTATGTAGACCTCTCCTATTGGTGTACTAAGGGTTTCACCTACTTATCAGATACGAAATTCTGTCAAAGATCAGAGAAGTTGTGCCCTCATTAGCGGGGTGTTTATGATCCTCTAACACACTATGCAACATGTACGGAGAGTCCCCTAACGGCCGATTTAAACATTTTATTACCGTAATAATTAAAATACAGTTTTTTCTACAAGTTTTATAATTCTCTCGTTAATTTTGTTCAGCGCTGCGAACCACGTGACTGTGATGGTATTAAAATAAAAAAAATACATGAAGTATGATACTCTGAATAAATTAATTATACACTATTAAAAAATGACTACCACCAGGTGGCAGTTTTGTAGTACAGAGCCACACAATAGGCTGGTTATCTGCACTAAGTACATGGTGGTGGGAGATTTGAATCCCGTATTTTAGTGTTGTAAGTCCTTAAACTTACCGTTCATCTATCAAGAGACACCAGGTAGAGATAACAATGTTTATTTTTCACCATACATCTGTTTTCTATTATTGTTGTTTTTTACCTTAAATAGGTTTGTTTTTTGTTGTTCTTTTTTAATTTCGCGCAAAGCTACTCGAGGGCTATCTGCGCTAGCCGTCCCTAATTTAGCAGTTTAAGACTAGAGGGAAGGCAGCTAGCTAGTCATCACCACCCACCGTCAACTCTTGGGTTACTCTTTTACCAACGAATAGTGGGATTGATCGTATCTTTATAACGCCCCCACAGCTTGGGAGGGCGAGCATGTTTGGTGCGACCGGGATTCGAATCCGCGACCTTCAGATTATGAGTCGCACGTCTTGACCCACCTGGCCATGCCGGGCCATTCCTTGAATAGGAGACAGTAAAAAACAAACAAAAATACTGCATTATTTTAATGAAACTAAAACAAAAAGAGTCCTACCAATGCTTGGTTTTCGTCGTTTATTTTTACGCAGAAACGGGTTATCATAATAAAGTATCCTATGAACGATATAAAATATATATAGAACAGTATGGTTACAAACGCTACAACATTCAATCACCACTTATGTCAGTTTAAATGGGTGCTATGAATCAGTGATTTTAAGTGAACTGGGTGCTATTCATAGATGATTTTAAGCATGTGCTATTCATCGGTAAGTTGAAATAGATGCTATTCGTCAATAATTTTAAGTAAACTCGAGTGCTGTTCATAAATAAATGTAAATTAGTGCTATTAATTTCTGAAGAAATTTCAATCTTACTTAAAGTCAAACTTGGATGGTGTTATTACATCTGTCTTGTTGGTTGTACTCTTCAAAAATATATATGTATTTTTACATCAACATTTCATATGTCTGCGTGTAGGTACGTAGATAGATGATGGTAATGTAACATGAAGTTAACGTGATTCTGACTGTATTTGCATATGTAACCAATTAACACAAATTAAACAACTGATTTTATTCGGTTATTTTGTCTCTCGATTCTTTCTACTTGTAATTACATAGAAGTTTTGTTTGTTTTTTTTAATTTCAAGCATAGCTTGTTTGTTTGTTTGTTTGTTTTGAATTTCGCGCAAAGCTACTCGAGGGCTATCTGTGCTAGCCGCCCCTAATTTAGCAGTGTAAGACTAGAGGGAAGGCAGCTAGTCATCACCACCCACAGCCATCTCTTGGGCTACTCTTTTACCAATGAATAGTGGGGTTGACTGTGATATTTATAACGCCCCCCACGGTTGAAAGGGCGAGCATGTTTGGTGCGACCGGGATTCGAATCTGCGACCCTAGAATTACTAGTCGAACGCCTTAACCTACCTGGCCATGCCGGGCTCATAGAAGATAAACCACTCATTATAGTATACGTAAATTTTATGCTACGTATATGAGATTTAGTCTGTATTATTAACAGCAACTTTATTTTACGGTTTTCAGTCTCAGGCTATAAGAGATTCCGATTCAGTCTTCTAAACTCCTAGAGGGGTTTCGAACCTCAAATTAATGACGAATACTAGAAACAAAAATTTTACACACTTCACACGTGAAGAGACAAAGGGGACGTCTGCCTAGTTCGTAGAAGTACGCATAGTTTCTTGTCGGTAGGACAATTGTGCCTTGTAAGGGATGGTACACAAAATTTCTCAAGATGTTCTGTTTCGTAGAATATTTGGTTCTGTAACCAGCACGTTAAGTTCATACTTCGAAACTAAGTGTATAGTTTAATTGGTAGTTTCCATAGTGTCCACAAGCTCATCCTTGGAAAGCAGCGAAACCCTATTGTATTCAAGGATTTAATGTTTTACAATTTATTAAGGTTTTGGCATGGCATGTGGCCGCACCGATTAAAGCCCATTGTTTGCAGGCACATCCGGGGCCGGCCACAAATAGACCGTCACTGCGAGCCTTATTAAAATGCAAGCGAGGGTGCAGTACCGATCTATCACGGAGACGCTGGCACCCAACCCTAGGGTTTGTTTAATTCCCCGCAGGCTCATCTGACCTGGGGAGAAGCTAGGTCTCAGCTAACCTAGAGTTATCGACAAAGAACCATGTAACAATTTTTATGAATTCACTCCAAACCATAAAGTTATCAAACATGACTTTCAGTTTAACTGCAGGCTAAAAACACGTATGTAATTTGCGTCGATGCTATCAAACTTACGTGTAAATAAGCATTTTAAATAAGATGGTTATAATCACGCATGTGTAAAAAGATTTACAAATAACACGCCGAAAGTTGTTTTCGTGTGTAATTTTAAAACTTGAACTCACTCGCCACGATGACCAACTCTTCTTATAAATAAATTTTTCGAAGAACATTATGTTTAGCAGCTAGGGAACTGTCAATAGTTACTAATAGTGCAGCATGCTTAACAAACATATTATAATACTGCGTTTCAATCATAAAGGTATATAAGTCTTACTGTAGGTGCATGAAACCTGATAGACGTACATATATATCGGTCCTAGTGAAGATAAACAGAACCTGTTAAAGAGACATCAGTTCTACAAAATCACATAATGACGTGATGAACATACGTCGAACTTAATAAAGCGACATCAGTTTTTATCAAGATATACTGGCCCTGACTACAAATAATCTCATTCAAACTCTTGATACATACTTACATACAAGCGAGTGTTTCTGAGTAATCCACACAAATATTGTGTTAAAGCTGTTCTATGACAGTTGCTGGTTTCATTTTAATTCTTTTAGTTATATGTTTTAAAGAGGTGACTAGATACAAGCAATAACTAACTTTTCTGATTCTGTCATGTTTAATTCTAGTTCAATTTAACACTGTAAAACATATGTATAGTTTGTCAATTTAACACTGTAAAACATATGTATAGTTTGTTCCATCGCGTGTTTCACTTTCATATAATTTATAGTGTTCTATTTTTCATTTTAATACAATTTGTACTGTTGTCTGTTTCGTTTTGATACAATTTGTACTGTTGTCTGTTTCGTTTTGATACAAGTTGTACTGTTGTCTGTTTCGTTTTGATACAATTTGTACTGTTGTCTGTCTCGTTTTGATACAAGTTGTACTGTTGTCTGTTTCGTTTTGATACAAGTTGTACTGTTGTCTGTTTCGTTTTGATACAATTTGTATTGTTGTCTGTTTCGTTTTGATATAATTTGTATTGTTGTCTGTTTCTTTTTGATATAATTTGTATTGTTGTCTGTTTCTTTTTGATACAATTTGTACAGTTGTCTATTTCGTTTTGATACAATTTGTACTGTTGTCTGTTTCGTTTTGATACAATTTGTACTGTTGTCTGTTTCGTTTTGATACAAGTTGTACTGTTGTTTGTTTCGTTTTGATACAATTTGTACTGTTGTCTGTTTCGTTTTGATACAAGTTGTACTGTTGTCTGTTTCGTTTTGATACAAGTTGTACTGTTGTCTGTTTCGTTTTGATACAAGTTGTACTGTTGTCTGTTTCGTTTTGATACAATTTGTACTGTTGTCTGTTTCGTTTTGATACAATTTGTACTGTTGTCTGTTTCGTTTTGATACAAGTTGTACTGTTGTCTGTTTCGTTTTGATACAAGTTGTATTGTTGTCTGTTTCGTTTTGATACAAGTTGTACTGTTGTCTGTTTTGTTTTGATACAATTTGTACTGTTGTCTGTTTCGTTTTGATACAAGTTGTACTGTTGTCTGTTTCGTTTTGATATAATTTGTATTGTTGTCTGTTTCGTTTTGATATAATTTGTATTGTTGTCTGTTTCTTTTTGATACAATTTGTACTGTTGTCTGTTTCGTTTTGATACAATTTGTACTGTTGTCTGTTTCGTTTTGATACAATTTGTATTGTTGTCTGTTTTTTTTGATATAATTTGTATTGTTGTCTGTTTCTTTTTGATACAATTTGTACAGTTGTCTATTTCGTTTTGATATAATTTGTACTGTTGTCTGTTTCGTTTTGATATAATTTGTACAATTGTCTGTTTCGTTTTGATACAATTTGTATTGTTGTCTGTTTCGTTTTGATATAATTGGTACTGTTGTCTGTTTCGTTTTGATACAATTTGTATTGTTGTCTGTTTCTTTTTGATACAATTTGTACTGTTGTCTGTTTCTTTTTGATATAATTTGTATTGTTGTCTATTTCGTTTTGATACAATTTGTATTGTTGTCTGTTTCTTTTTGATACAATTTGTACTGTTGTCTGTTTCGTTTTGATACAATTTGTATTGTTGTCTGTCTCGTTTTGATACAAGTTGTACTGTTGTCTGTTTCGTTTTGATACAAGTTGTATTGTTGTCTGTTTCTTTTTGATATAATTTGTATTGTTGTCTGTTTCTTTTTGATACAATTTGTACTGTTGTCTGTTTCGTTTTGATATAATTTGTATTCTTGTCTGTTTCGTTTTGATATAATTTGTACAATTGTCTGTTTCGTTTTGATACAATTTGTATTGTTGTCTGTTTCGTTTTGATACAATTTGTATTGTTGTCTGTTTCGTTTTGATATAATTGGTATTGTTGTCTGTTTCTTTTTGATACAATTTGTACTGTTGTCTGTTTCGTTTTGATACAATTTGTATTGTTGTCTGTTTCGTTTTGATACAAGTTGTACTGTTGTCTGTTTCGTTTTGATACAAGTTGTACTGTTGTCTGTTTCGTTTTGATACAAGTTGTATTGTTGTCTGTTTCGTTTTGATACAAGTTGTACTGTTGTCTGTTTTGTTTTGATACAATTTGTACTGTTGTCTGTTTCTTTTTGATACAATTTGTACTGTTGTCTGTTTCGTTTTGATACAATTTGTACTGTTGTCTGTTTCGTTTTGATACAATTTGTATTGTTGTCTGTTTTTTTTGATATAATTTGTATTGTTGTCTGTTTCTTTTTGATACAATTTGTACAGTTGTCTATTTCGTTTTGATATAATTTGTACTGTTGTCTGTTTCGTTTTGATATAATTTGTACAATTGTCTGTTTCGTTTTGATACAATTTGTATTGTTGTCTGTTTCGTTTTGATATAATTGGTACTGTTGTCTGTTTCGTTTTGATACAATTTGTATTGTTGTCTGTTTCTTTTTGATACAATTTGTACTGTTGTCTGTTTCTTTTTGATATAATTTGTATTGTTGTCTATTTCGTTTTGATACAATTTGTATTGTTGTCTGTTTCTTTTTGATACAATTTGTACTGTTGTCTGTTTCGTTTTGATACAATTTGTATTGTTGTCTGTCTCGTTTTGATACAAGTTGTACTGTTGTCTGTTTCGTTTTGATACAAGTTGTATTGTTGTCTGTTTCTTTTTGATATACTTTGTATTGTTGTCTGTTTCTTTTTGATACAATTTGTACTGTTGTCTGTTTCGTTTTGATATAATTTGTATTCTTGTCTGTTTCGTTTTGATATAATTTGTATTCTTGTCTGTTTCGTTTTGATACAATTTGTATTGTTGTCTGTTTCGTTTTGATATAATTGGTATTGTTGTCTATTTCTTTTTGATACAATTTGTACTGTTGTCTGTTTCGTTTTGATACAACTTGTACTGTTGTCTGTTTCGTTTTGATACAAGTTGTACTGTTGTCTGTTTCGTTTTGATACAAGTTGTACTGTTGTCTGTTTCTTTTTGATACAATTTGTGCTGTTGTCTGTTTCTTTTTGATATAATTTGTATTGTTGTCTATTTCGTTTTGATACAATTTGTACTGTTGTCTGTTTCGTTTTGATACAAGTTGTACTGTTGTCTGTTTCGTTTTGATACAAGTTGTACTGTTGTCTGTTTCGTTTCGATACAAGTTGTATTGTTGTCTGTTTCTTTTTGTTACAATTTGTACAGTTGTCTATTTCGTTTTGATACAATTTGTATTGTTGTCTGTTTCGTTTTGATACAATTTGTACAGTTGTCTATTTCGTTTTGATACAATTTGTATTGTTGTCTGTTTCTTTTTGATACAATTTGTACAGTTGTCTATTTCGTTTTGATACAATTTGTGTCCAAATCTTTCATTGTAGTAGTCTGAGAATTGACGATAGGTTATGTGGGCTACTTAACTGCCTTTTTCTTGTGTATTATTGTAGTTCAATAATAATGATAGCTAACACAAAGAGCCCTTATTTAGCTTTTAGCGAACCTCTAAAACATAAAAACACAGTTGCAACCACTACTTTAAGGCTAATGTTAAACATATAAGTACACAGAGTAGCGATTTCTGAAAATACAAAACATTCTCATAAATAAACGTGTAAGAAGTGCGCCGACACAATCGAGCTACGTTCGTCTTGTATTACGCGTATTAAAATAATTCCAACTTTAAGTCTTAGTGCTATAACACAACTGTACCTTAAACTGTTTACTCAACTAGTGTTCTTGTAACTTCCTTACCAGGCTCAGCGACCACATCTGTCATTAGGCTCTCATCTTTAATTCTGGGTTCTTAAAACTTAAGTCGGAGCTGTATTATTTCAGAATATTTGTGTATTATTTCAGTATATTTCTGTATTATTTCAAACCGTATAGTAGAGAATTAGTGACGATTTATTTGAATTACTGAAAACAGAACACACAGTTTGACAGATTACAGCGATATTAAATTGGTATATATCACTGGACACACTAGGGGCTTCAGCCTCTTTCTTTCAGTCCGTGATGCTGTGGTCTCTGGAAAGAGACGTATGTCAGAACGACTCATTTTACCTAATTGCCTTATATCCAGTATTTACATCAGTTATTCTTTCGAGACAATTTATTTGTAGTTTTACAAATACACTAGTATAACGACCTCGGCATGGCCAGGTGGGTTAAGGCACTCGACTCGTAATCCGAGGGTCGCGGGTTCGAATTCCCGTCACACCAAACATGTTCGCCCTTTCAGCCGTGGGAGCGTTATAATGTGATAGTCAATGCCACTATTCGTTGGCGAAAGATAGCCCAAGAGTTGGCGGTGGCTTGTGATGACTAGCTGTTTTCCCTCTAGTCTTACACTGCTAAATTAGGGACGGCTAGCGCAGATAGCTCTCGTGCAGCTTTGTGCGAAATTCAAGACAAACAAACAAACACCAGTATAACGTGCTAAATGTACGTGTAGAGTTTGTGACACAAACTTCGTAGTAACCGTTATTTGCATAATTTGTAGTTTCCATTGGCAAGGAAGGAAACAGTCTGGCAAAAGGGAAAGGAGAAAAGAAAATGATTTGCCTTTAAGGAAAGGTTTCATTGGGTAAAATTGATGTTAAGATAACGAAATGTTTTGAATAACTAATTCGCCATTGTTTTCTGGGTGAATTCACATTTTCTAATATATATGAACGCAAATAAATTTACTTGTCATAACCACCATCAATTAATTAATACTGTTTGTGGCTTAATGTTATAAGCGGGAACAAAAATGTAGGTTGTTGGCTGGTTTTTATGTATTAATATGCACATTGGGTTATATGGGTTCAAAACCCGATTTTTAGTGTTGTAAGCACGTACATTTATCGCTGAACCATTAAGAGAAATGTTCGTATGTTCTGTTCGAAACCCGTTGTCTTAGTGTACTCTGTAGTTCGTCAAGTTTATCAATAAACAGCTGGTAATGACAGACAACAATGTTTTCTAGAAAACTTTAATTCTGTGACGTCATCAGATATGTAAGTTGCTATGACAACCAGATAAAACTCAGGAAAGAGATTCTCATGTTTTTCTGGATACGAATCGGATGTCTTTATACAGTGTTAAAATTACAGTAATGAAGTGCTGCCCTCTAGTGTTATGTAGCCCGTTCATTCAAATTCAAGATTGAAATTAAAGAATCAAACTGAATAGAGACACGAGCTGTGACATGGCTGATATCCATAATGATTGGAGGTGTAGCTAGTTACTCATAATTGGTTAAGTGTAGAAATATGTCATTGATTTATAGACGTGTAACAGATATAAAGTTTTCATCTATAGCTAGATATATGTTGTTAATATGTCCTAGATATATGTTATAACAAGCATATGTTGTTAATATGTACAAGATATATGTTATAACAATCATGTTGTTAATATGTACTAGATATATGTTATAACAATCATGCTGTTAATATGTACTAGATATATGTTATAACAATCATGTTGTTAATATGTACTAGATATATGTTATAACAATCATATGTTGTTAATATGTACTATATATGTGTTATAACAAGCATATGTTGTTAATATGTACTAGATATATGTTATAACAAGCATATGTTCTTAATATGTACTAGATATATGTTATAACAAGCATATGTTGTTAATATGTACTAGATATATGTTATAACAAGCATATGTTGTTAATATATACAAGATATATGTTATAACAAGCATATGTTCTTAATATGTACTAGATATATGTTATAAAAAGCATATGTTGTTAATATGTACTAGATATCTGTTATAACAAGCATATGTTCTTAATATGTACTAGATATATGTTATAACAAGTATATGTTCTTAATATGTACTAGATGTATGTTATAACAATCATATGTTGTTAAAATGTACTAGATATATGTTATAACAATAATATCTTGTTTTATATGTAATATATATATGTTATAACAATCATATGTTGTTAATATATACCTAGATATATGTTATAACAATCATGTTGTTAATATGTACTAGATATATGTTACAACAATCATGTTGTTAATATGTACTAGATATATGTTATAACAAGCATATGTTGTTTATATGTACTAGATATATGTTATAACAATCATGTTGTTAATATGTACTAGATATATGTTATAACAAGTATATGTTGTTAATATGTACTAGATATATGTTATAACAATAATATCTTGTTTATATGTACTAGATATATGTTATAACAATCATATGTTGTTAATATATACCTAGATATATGTTATAACAATCATGTTGTTAATATGTACTAGATATATGTTACAACAATCATGTTGTTAATATGTACTAGATATATGTTATAACAAGCATATGTTGTTTATATGTACTAGATATATGTTATAACAATCATGTTGTTAATATGTACTAGATATATGTTATAACAATCATATGTTGTTAATATGTACTAGATATATGTTATAACAATAATATCTTGTTTATATGTACTAGATATATGTTATAACAATCATGTTGTTTATACGTACTAGATATATGTTATAACAAGTATATGTTTTAATGTGTACTATTCATATGTTATAACTGATAGCTAGATAAACATTAACTTCACTGATAATGACACAAGGTGGATTACACATTAACTTCACTGATAGTGACACAGGTGGATTACACATGAACTTCACTGATAGTGACACAAGGTGGATTACACATTAACTCCACTGATAGTGACACAAGGTGGATTACACATTAAATTCACTGATAGTGACACAACGTGGATTACACATTAACTTCACTGATAGTGACACATGGTGAACTTCACATTAACTTCACTGATAGTGACACAAGGTGTATCGCACATTAACTTCATGGGTTGAGCAGAACATCATGGTGTGTAATTAACGCTGAGGGTTCGATTTTGTGCCCCCTATGTTAAAGATATTTTGCTGTGGCCCCTATGGTTAAGGGTTCTTTGCCGTGGCCCCAAAGGTTTCGAAAACCCCTTCCTTTATTTTAGTTAAGATTTTGACAAATTCTACAACTATTTAGAGACCACTCATTGTCCCTTAATCTAATGCCGTGACACGCGCGCCGTCACGTCATCCACGTGAAAACAGCGAAAAATTGTTACATGCAGCAGGAGTGCCACTTCAGATGGTTGTATAGTTCTAGAGCCGACATCCGTCTCAGGTTTAGGTTTTCCCTAGGGTTACTTGATGCTTTTAATGTATGCTATTAGGTTCAGCTTCACTAACCTACTTCAATAGCACAGTATAAACTTCATCCAGTAGGTTCAGCTTCACTAACCTACTTCAATAACACAGTATAAACTTCATCCAGTAGGTTCAGCTTCACTAACCTACTTCAATAACACAGTATAAACTTCATCCAGTAGGTTCAGCTTCACTAACCTACTTCAATAACAAAGTATAAACTTCATCCAGTAGGTTCAGCTTCACTAACCTACTTCAATAACACAGTATAAACTTCATCCAGTAGGTTCAGCTTCACTAACCTACTTCAATAACACAGTATAAACTTCATCCAGTAGGTTCAGCTTACTAACCTACTTCAATAACACAGTATAAACTTCATCCAGTAGGTTCAGCTTCACTAACCTACTTCAATAACACAGTATAAACTTCATCCAGTAGGTTCAGCTTCACTAACCTACTTCAATAACACAGTATAAACTTCATCCAGTAGGTTCAGCTTCACTAACCTACTTCAATAACACAGTATAAACTTCATCCAGTAGGTTCAGCTTCACTAACCTACTTCAATAACACAGTATAAACTTCATCCAGTAGGTTCAGCTTCACTAACCTACTTCAATAACACAGTATAAACTTCATCCAGTGGGTTCAGCTTCACTAACCTACTTCAATAACACAGTATAAACTTCATCCAGTGGGTTCAGCTTCACTAACCTACTTCAATAACACAGTATAAACTTCATCCAGTGGGTTCAGCTTCACTAACCTATTTCAATAACACAGTATAAACTTCATCCAGTAGGTTCAGCTTCACTAACCTACTTCAATAACACAGTATAAACTTCATCCAGTAGGTTCAGCTTCACTAACCTACTTCAATAACACAGTATAAACTTCATCCAGTAGGTTCAGCTTCACTAACCTACTTCAATAACACAGTATAAACTTCATCCAGTAGGTTCAGCTTCACTAACCTACTTCAATATACACAGTATAAACTTCATCCAGTAGGTTCAGCTTCACTAACCTACTTCAATAACACAGTATAAACTTCATCCAGTAGGTTCAGCTTCACTAACCTACTTCAATAACACAGTATAAACTTCATCCAGTAGGTTCAGCTTCACTAACCTACTTCAATAACAAAGTATAAACTTCATCCAGTAGGTTCAGCTTCACTAACCTACTTCAATAACACAGTATAAACTTCATCCAGTAGGTTCAGCTTCACTAACCTACTTCAATAACACAGTATAAACTTCATCCAGTAGGTTCAGCTTCACTAACCTACTTCAATAACACAGTATAAACTTCATCCAGTAGGTTCAGCTTACTAACCTACTTCAATAACACAGTATAAACTTTATTCAGTAGGTTCAGCTTCACTAACCTACTTCAATAACACAGTATAAACTTCATCCATTTAGGTTCAGCTTCACTAACCTACTTCAAGAACACAGTATAAACTTCATCCTGTAGGTTCAGCTTCACTAACCTACTTCAATAACACAGTATAAACTTCATCCAGTAGGTTCAGCTTCACTAACCTACACTAACCTACATCAATAACACAGTATAAACTTCATCCAGTAGGTTCCGCTTCACAATATATTTCTCAAAATCAGTCATTTTGGTTTCTGAAATAAATATTTACAGGTTTTTGTCTGGACAGGACTACAGTTATAGGATGTATTTCTTTGAAATAGTAATTTGTGGTTTATAAAATAAATATTTACAGATTTTTATATGGGCAGGACTACAGCACCTCACTAGTACAGAGGTAAGCCTCCGCATTTTCAACGCTAAAATCAGGCGTACGATTCCACTCGCTCTCACACGGGACTAAAGTCGTAGCGTGCATTTCTTTAAAAAAATGTAATTTGTGGTTTCTAAGATATATATTTCCAGATTCTATGTTATGTTACCTCAAAAATAATTGCTCGATTCACCTTACGTATTAATTGAGCAGATTAAATAACATTCGATAGCAGCGTTTTTTGTTTTTTTTTCGGTTTTGTTATCCAATAGATGTAAATGTTTTTTTTCATATTGGGTTCAAAGAAAGAGGGATTCCCGTTTAAAGTTTAAGAACCGTGGGTATGAATGAACTCTGGTTTTCAGCCTATTTAGGCTTGAGAAGTGAAAAAAAACAACAAAGCAGGCTGTCGGTCTTTGTTCTTAACAGGAGTAAAGTTCGGGAGTATTGGGAGAAGAGTAATCCAACCCTGGATCTACACATGGCTGACAGCGAATGTGCTGTACACTCAGTTCTATCGTAACCGGACTCTATCTATTCTTCGTACACGAATTGAAAGCCCTCAGCTCTGACCTAGAAATCTGAGTCGCGACTAAAGAATTTCGTGTCCCGTCTACTGAACAGTTCTTAAACCTGGGTCCTAGTCTTCTAGGTTTGACCTTATGAGATGTATGTTTACCTTTGTTCGTAAAAAGCATTGACCGAGCTCCGAACGAATTAAGTAAGAAACATCTTTTTATTTTATTGCTACAAGGAATATAATAAAAAAAAATAGTTTATCTACCACGTTAAATAAGTTTTTCTTTTGCTTGGAATAATGACCAGATTATGGAATTTTTAACCTCCTGTGTTTAAAACAGGTTTATAAAAAATTATATGTACAACAAAATGTTCAGTATGTGTGTTTTTATTACAGCAAAGCCGCATCAAGCTATCTGCCGAACCTGGTTTTAGCGTTGTAAATCCGTACACTTACCGCTGTACAAATGTTCAATCTAAATATATTATCCTTCACGTTAGTTTAGATTTTTATCGTATATATTTTTGATAGTTGGTATTATTCACATGTGAATATTATTCTATAACAAAATGAACTTACACCTGGAAATAAATACTTTTACGATAAGACTAAAATATTAGATGTACCAGCTGAGAAATTACACCCTTGAATGGTTTCTTTTTTATATTTCTATATTTGCATTTTCGATCACATGACTGACCATCGGATGCTTGATGTTCGTAATAACGAACCAAAAACGTGACCGATATAATTTTATAACTGATTTTGTTTAACTGAAAAGTTACACATTAATCATTCTTTAATTGTTTAGTTTAACGAGCTGTATTTTCGCTCTACTGCCCTAAGAACAGAAGCGTGATTTAATCTGTCCCGTTATTCAACGCAGGTCAGATTACCTCTTGTTGTTTAGGTTTTTGGCAAACGCCTCATTTCACATGTAACTGGTTTGGTCCAAAGCTTGGTTATATCAGCTGAGCAGGAGTTATTCCAAATAAACCTTTATTTTTCATTAGCAAAACAGATAAAATAATCCGAAAGAGGAACTCTGATAATTCAATGTCAGGGAACTTCGCTCATTTATCTTGTAACTGACTCACACTAAGAACAAAATGGTTAGATATAAAACCAGTTCACTCACAACTTACAAATAACTATCTTAAAGTAAGTTGAACTTCCGTTTTAACCCGTTGGTCCGGTCTCATGGCTTGTATTTTCTGGTTATAAAATATTTTTTTTTTGGAAGAAAAGAACAAGATAGAGAGACAATAATGATAAAGGAAACTTCTCACAGATTTCTTCTCCACTGTAAATAAGAAATATCTGTCTTTCGTTTGTCGTCAAAGTTTTTCTTTCGTTCACAGCTCATTAGACTCCAAATTGACGAGGCTGTCTATTTCTTCCCCTAACAATGGTTTACTATATACTGAAAGTAGCATAACATCAAACCAACCATGAATGTTACGTCATAAGTAGTTTATACTACGTAATATTGTCAACGCTGAAAGCTGACCTGACTTCACCCTAATTCAGCTTTAAAAAATACAAACTATTGAAAGAATAAGAAAGCGTTTGTTTTTTTGGATTTCGCACAAAGCTACTCGAGGGCTATCTGCACTAGCCGTCCCTAATTTAGTAGTGTAAGACTAGAAGGAAGGCAGCTAGTCATCACCACCCACCGCCAACTCTTGGGCTACTCTTTTACCAACGAATAGTGGGATTGACCGAAACATTATAACGCCCACACGGCTGAAAGAGCAGCATGTTTGGCTCGATGGGGATGAATAAGAAAGCAAATGTAAGCGTTTTGTAATAATCATTATAGCACAAACTGACTTGAGATTAAACCCCGATATGGACCTTTTAGGCCTAATATTAAAATATTTTCATCCATTGTTTTTAATTCAACAAGCAAAATTCCGGATATTTCAAGTTGGCTTGTTACATCGTAAGCACTCGTAATCTAAGGGTCGTGGGTTTAAATCCCCGTTGTACCAAACATGCTCGCCCTTTCAGCCGTGAGGGCGTTATAATGGTACGATAAATCCCACTATTCGTTGGTAAAAGAGTAACCCAAGAGTTGGCGGTGGGTGGTGATGACTAGCTGCCTTCCCTCTAGTCTTAAACTGCTAAATTAGGGACGGCTAGCGCAGATAGCCCTCGAGTAGCATTGCGATAAATTTTATAAAACAAACAAACAAAACAAAACATCATAGGTGATTCTTCAATAATACAACTGGCATGGCCGAGCGCGTAAGGCGTGCGACTCGTAATCCGAGGGTTGCGGGTTCGCGCCCGAGTCGCGCCAAACATGCTCGTCCTCCCAACCGTGGGGGCGTTATAATGTAACGGTCAATCCCACTTTTCGTTGGTAAAAGAGTAGCCCAAGAGTTGGCGGCGGGTGGTGATGACTAGCTGCCTTCCCTCTAGTCTTACACTGCTAAATTAGGGACGGCTAGCACAGATAGCCCTCGAGTAGCTTTGTGCGAAATTCCACAAAAAACAAAAAAAACAAACAAAAATCAATAATACAACGCTTTAAAATATGATAATGTGTTTATCGAAAAAATAGGTTGTGTTTGCACAAATGAAAATAAACCGACTTGATGGTTGAACGTTGTTTTGTTTACAACCAATATTTGAACGTTGTCAGATATGAAAATTTTTAGAAACTGAGTTATGAAATACCGAAAAGAGAAATCAGATTAAAAACGTTTTGGATAATATTTTAAGAGGGCCACAAGTACCTTTAAAACAATTGTTTATTTTTTTGTAATTTAAACTACACAACTGGCTGTGTGTGCTCTACCCACCACGGGTATCAAAACACGGGTTTTTGCGTTGTAAATCTGCAAACACGCCACTGGAGAGAGCCTTAAAACTGAACGTAGGATTCTTAGACTAAATGAACCATACATAAAAAAAAAATTCGTCATAATGCTGAATTCATAAGTAAAGAGCAAAACTCTAAGTGATTCACGTGACCTCTGATTCTCCGAGCATCCCTGTTAGGTTAACACACCTGTTTGAATTGAACGACAGGGTGCGCGGTAAATCCAATCTAGATAACAATGCGTCACAATGCTGGTACTGCTTGTTGTTCACGTCACGTAAGCCGACCTGCTGACCACACCGGCGTCATGCTGCGTTCTTCAAGGGAAGCAACTTCGGTTTCATCATTTCGTGACTTGAAAACACACACACACAAACAAGCAGTTTTTGACGAGAGACAGCATAAAAATAAAACGTAAGATAAGATTGAGTTCCTCCACAAAACTTCGTTGACTAAGCCTCATATTTTAGGTCAATGAGTAAGATTTAGAAACCCTAATCTTTTCTCTATTGTACATTGCGACTGACTGCCACAATAAGGGTGGAGAACACTATGTACCCAACGACTGAACACACTGTTAGAAGTCAGAGCGTGATAATCTCAGTTCTCTTCTTTTTTTTTCTTCTGACTGAATGAATTCCCGAGGTGTTTTCTGCTCAGAGAGTTAATCCTGTTATATTCTGACGGATATGGAGGGGCAGGTGGTACCCTTAACGTGTCTGAATGTATTCTCTATGAGTCTCTCTTCTGACAAGGGCTACACTTTACAGCGTGTTTTGTTGTTTTTATAAGAAACGAATCTTATAAAGTTCATAAAAATAAGTTCATGTGTTAACGATAGCGTGTCGTGTTATAAAACAAAAACAGTCCTATCTCTGTTTACATGACAATCCTACTAATATTTGTTAATGAGATGTGTGATCCTACTAATATATGTTAATGAGATGTGTGACACCATTAATATATGTTAATGAGATATGCGATCTCATTAGTGTATGATAATGATATATATATATATATACGATCAAACCAACTATGTTCGTAAGATATATGATTATGGTAGTGTATGTCAGTGAGATGTCTGATCCTACTAATATATGTTAATGAGATGTGTGATCCTACTGATATATATTAATGAGATGTGTGATCCTACTAATATATGTTAATGAGATGTGTGACACCATTAATATATGTTAATGAGATATGCGATCTCATTAGTGTATGATAATGATATATATATATACGATCAAACCAACTATGTTCGTAAGATATATGATTATGCTAGTGTATGTCAGTGAGATGTCTGATCCTACTAATATATGTTAATGAGATGTGTGATCCTACTAATATATGTTAATGAGATGTGTGATCCTACTGATATATATTAATGAGATGTGTGATCCTACTGATATATGTTAATGAGATGTGTGACACCATTAATATATGTTAATGAGTAGCACGTGGTTTTACTACGTATTTCATCATGAAATAAACCCATATAACCATTACGTTTGTTTAACTGTCAAGTTTTGATCATTAGATAAACAGTTTCCAATTGAATTGATCACACTTCTTGAGTCTCCATACCAAGTAATTTACATTTTGTTTGTTTGTTTGAATTTCGCGCAAAGCTACTCGAGGGCTATCTGCGCTACCCGTCCCTAACTTAGCAGTGTAAGACTAGAGAGAAGGCAGCTAGTCATCACCATCCACCGCCAACTCTTGGGCTACTCTTTTACCAACGAATAGTGGGATGGACCGTCACGTTATAACGTCCCCACGGCTGAAAGGCGAGCATGTTTGGTGCAATCGGAATTCTAACTGGCGACCCTCAGATTACGAGTCGAACGCCTTAACCCACCTGGCCTTGCTGGACCAGTTTACATTCACTTAACCCTAACAGACGAGCTGTTCCGTGAATTAACATTTGAGAGAAGTCTTAACAGCTAAATGAACTTAAACTTTCCATTGATCATTTACTATGACTCCTGTTCAATATATCTCGGTGTTTCAGCGATAGCAGTAAGAGACTTGTTAAAATTCGGGCTAGATCCATATTGTGTAACTTTACGTTCAATTAACTGTGAACCATCTGTACTGTACCAACCACGGGTAGCGAAACCAGTTTCTAAGGTCGCAAGGCCCCATATTTGCCACTAGAGAGAAATTAAAACCTATTCGAGTGATAACTAAATGTCCGGCCCGGCATGGCCAAGCGTGTTAACGCGTGCGACTCGTAATCCGAGGGTCGTGGGTTCGCATCCCCGTCGCGCTAAACATGCTCGCCCTTTCAGCCGTGGTTGTGGTATAATGTGACAATCAATCCCATTATTTGTTTGTGAAAAAGTAACCCAATAATTGGTGGTGGATGGTGATGACTAGCTGCCTTCCATCTAGTCTTACAATACTAAATTATGGACGGCTAGCGCAGATAGCCCTCGAGTAGCTTTGCGCAAAATTCAAGAAACAAACAAACCAAATGTGTGTTGTTGTTTTTTTTTGTCAGTAGTGGTTAACAAAATGTCATAATTTATGTGTAGTAATATTCCTTATGTTATAAATACAAAATTAATAAATTACATTTTAAAATATGTCTTAAACTAAAAAAAAATTATTTACCCCATAAATATTTGGTTCTCGAAAGTAGGTCCAAATGAGTCGACAAAAAAAAAAACAGTGAAGTGAGATGGAAATCCATTACGGATACAAAAACCAACAAAGAGACATCTTCCCATCTACCAAGTGATAACAGTTCTGGGCTATGTTACAATTTACAGTGTTTCAGAAACTTGATCGTGTCAACCGCCGGGTGTCAGCTGCCAACTGATCAAAATACACGTTTAATAAAATAATAAAAAAAAGAGAAACTAAAAACCGGGTTGTGTGGTTTAAACAGACGATTTGCGGGATGTAAGCGGTTTCAGCTTCGAGGGAAGTTTTACGTCGTACCGGAACGAAATATTACCAGTTACGAATTTCACGATCTATGAGCGAAATCAGCTGCACGTTTAAGATATGCGAGTGCCAGAACAGACCTACTGAAAAAATTACACAACACTACCCGAAAAAAAAAAAATTCAAAAACAAAAATAAGAAATACAAAATGGTGTCAGAACAGAAGTGAAATAATAAATCACTCCCTTAACTGTTTCGAATGGATAATATTTTCCATACTGTCGAGATATTTGACAGAGATAATAAAAATGATGACCTCTCTTCACGTGCTCTTTTTAAATTATGACGAAATTACCAGTATTTCATCACATATTTAGTTTATTCATTCCAGCACGTGTTTCGTAACTCTTTCAAAAATACTCCATTCGGGTTACAGAATCTCCATCAAATGTTGACATGCACGTGCTCAAAGGTTCTCTCGTATGTTAACCGTAAATCTACACCAATTATTCCTCGCGCTTATCATGACCTTCAAAGTGTTTGGATGACCGAAGACCAAAATTTGACCAGTTCTCTGTAGATGTACATTAAGCAGATCACTATAATTAATGTAATTCCTATTTCTATCATCAAGTTAAATTATGTAAATTTAGATATTTTGTTACTGATCACTCAGTTAACATTATTAACCATTAAGTTGTGTGTACACTACATGGTCAACATTATTAACTATTAAGTTGTGTGTACAATACCTTGTTAACATTATTAACTATTAAGTTGTATGAACAATACCTTGTCAACATTATTAATTATTAAGTTATATGTACAATACCTTGTTAACATTATTAACCATTAAGTTGTGGGTACAATACCTTGTCAACATTATTACCTATTAAGTTATATGTACAATACCTTGTCAACATTATTAACTATTAAGATGTGTGTACACTACCTTGTTAACATTATTAACCATTAAGTTGGGTGTAAACTACCTTGTTAACATTATTAACTATTAAGTTGTGTGTACAATACCTTGTTAACATTATTAACTATTAAGTTGTGTGTACAATATCTTGTCAACATTATTAACTATTAAGTTGTGTGTACACTACATTGTTAACATTATTAACCATTAAGTTGTGTGTACACTACCTTGTTAACATTATTAACTATTAAGTTTTGTGTACAATACCTTGTTAACATTATTAACTATTAAGTTGTGTGTACAATACATTGTCAACATTATTAACCATTAAGTTGTGTGTACAATACCTTGTCAACATTATTAACTATTAAGTTGTGTGTACAATACATTGTCAACATTATTAACCATAAAGTTGGGTGTACAATACCTTATCAACATTATTAACCATAAAAGTTGTGTGTACAATACCTTGTCAACATTATTAACTATTAAGTTGTGTGTACAATACCTTGTCAACATTATTAACTATTAAGTTGTGTGTACAAAACCTTGTCAACATTATTAACTATTAAGTTGTGTGTACACTACCTTGTTAACATTATTAACCATTAAGTTATGTGTACACAACCTTGTCAACATTATTAACTATTAAGTTGTGTGTACACTACATGGTCAACATTATTAACCATTAAGTTGGGTGTACAATACATTGTCAACATTATTAACCATTAAGATGGGTGTACAATACATTGTCAACATTATTAACCATTAAGTTGTGTGCACACTACCTTGTTAACATTATTAACTACTAAGTTGTGTGTACAATACCTTGTCAACATTATTAACCATAAAGTTGGGTGTACAATACCATGTCAACATTATTAACCATTAAGATGTGTGTACAATACATTGTCAACATTATTAACCATTAAGTTGTGTGTACAATACCTTGTCAACATTATTAACCATAAAGTTGGGTGTACAATACCTTGTAAACATTATTAACCATAAAGTTGGGTGTACAATACCTTGTAAACATTATTAACCATAAAGTTGTGTGTACAATACCTTGTCAACATTATTAACTATTAATTTGTGTGTACAATACCTTGTCAACATTATTAACTATTAAGTTGTGTGTACAATACCTTGTCAACATTATTAACTATTAAGTTATGTGTACAATACCTTGTCAACATTATTAACCATTAAGTTTTGTGTACAATACATTGTCAACATTATTAATTATTAAGTTGTGTGTACAATACCTTGTCAACATTATTAACCATTAAGTTGTGTGTACACTACCTTGTTAACATTATTAACTATTAACTTGTGTGTACACTACCTTGTCAACATTATTAACCATTAAGTTGTGTGTACAATACCTTGTCAACATTATTACCTATTAAGTTGTATGTACAATACCTTGTCAACATTATTAACTATTAAGTTGTGTGTACAATATCTTGTCAACATTATTAACTATTAAGTTTTGTGTACAATACCTTGTCAACATTATTAACTATTAAGTTGTGTGTACACTACATGGTCAATATTATTAACCATTAAGTTGGGTGTACAATACATTGTCAACATTAGTAACTATTAAGTTGGTTGTACAATCCATTGTCAACATTATTAACCATTATGTTGTGTGTACACTACATGGTCAACATTATTAACCATTAAGATGGGTGTACAATACATTGTCAACATTATTAACTATTAAGTTGTGTGTACACTACTTTGTTAACATTATTAACTATTAAGTTGTGTGTACAATACCTTGTCAACATTATTAACCATAAAGTTAGTGTACAATACCTTGTCAACATTATTAACCATTAAGTTGTGTGTACAATATCTTGTCAACATTTTTAACCATTAAGTTGTGTGTACAATACTTTGTCAACATTATTAACCATTAAGTTTTGTGTACAATACATTGTCAACATTATTAATTATTAAGTTGTGTGTACAATACCTTGTCAACATTATTAACCATTAAGTTGTGTGTACACTACCTTGTTAACATTATTAACTATTAAGTTGTGTGTACACTACCTTGTCATCATTATTAACCATTAAGTTGTGTGTACAATACCTTGTCAACATTATTAACCATTAAGTTTTGTGTACAATACCTTGTCAACATTATTAACTATTAAGTTGTGTGTACACTACATGGTCAACATTATTAACCATTAAGTTGTGGGTACAATACCTTGTCAACATTATTACCTATTAAGTTGTATGTACAATACCTTGTCAACATTATTAACTATTAAGTTGTGTGTACACTACCTTGTTAACATTATTAACCATTAAGTTGTGTGTACACTACCTTGTTAACATTATTAACCATTAAGTTGTGTGTACAATACCTTGTCAAAAATATTAACCATTAAGTTTTGTATACAATACCTTGTCAACATTATTAACTATTAAGTTGTGTGTACACTACCTTGTTAACATTAGTAACTATTAAGTTGTGTGTACACTACCTTGTCAACATTATTAACTATTAAGTTGTGTGTACACTACATGGTCAACATTATTAACCATTAAGTTTTGTGTACAATACATTGTCAACATTATTAATTATTAAGTTGTGTGTACAATACATTGTTAACATTATTAGCCATTAAGTTCTGTGTACAATATCTTGTCAACATTATTAACAATTAAGTTTTGTGTACAATACCTTGTCAACATTATTAACTATTAAGTTGTGTGTACAATACCTTGTCAACATTATTAACTATTAAGTTATGTGTACAATACCTTGTCAACATTATTAACCATTAAGTTTTGTGTACAATACATTGTCAACATTATTAATTATTAAGTTGTGTGTACAATACCTTGTCAACATTATTAACCATTAAGTTGTGTGTACACTACCTTGTTAACATTATTAACTATTAACTTGTGTGTACACTACCTTGTCAACATTATTAACCATTAAGTTGTGTGTACAATACCTTGTCAACATTATTACCTATTAAGTTGTATGTACAATACCTTGTCAACATTATTAACTATTAAGTTGTGTGTACAATATCTTGTCAACATTATTAACTATTAAGTTTTGTGTACAATACCTTGTCAACATTATTAACTATTAAGTTGTGTGTACACTACATGTCAACATTATTAACCATTAAGTTGGGTGTACAATACATTGTCAACATTAGTAACTATTAAGTTGGTTGTACAATCCATTGTCAACATTATTAACCATTATGTTGTGTGTACACTACATGGTCAACATTATTAACCATTAAGATGGGTGTACAATACATTGTCAACATTATTAACTATTAAGTTGTGTGTACACTACTTTGTTAACATTATTAACTATTAAGTTGTGTGTACAATACCTTGTCAACATTATTAACCATAAAGTTGGGTGTACAATACCTTGTCAACATTATTAACCATTAAGTTGTGTGTACAATATCTTGTCAACATTTTTAACCATTAAGTTGTGTGTACAATACTTTGTCAACATTATTAACCATTAAGTTTTGTGTACAATACATTGTCAACATTATTAATTATTAAGTTGTGTGTACAATACCTTGTCAACATTATTAACCATTAAGTTGTGTGTACACTACCTTGTTAACATTATTAACTATTAAGTTGTGTGTACACTACCTTGTCATCATTATTAACCATTAAGTTGTGTGTACAATACCTTGTCAACATTATTAACCATTAAGTTTTGTGTACAATACCTTGTCAACATTATTAACTATTAAGTTGTGTGTACACTACATGGTCAACATTATTAACCATTAAGTTGTGGGTACAATACCTTGTCAACATTATTACCTATTAAGTTGTATGTACAATACCTTGTCAACATTATTAACTATTAAGTTGTGTGTACACTACCTTGTTAACATTATTAACCATTAAGTTGTGTGTACACTACCTTGTTAACATTATTAACCATTAAGTTGTGTGTACAATACCTTGTCAAAAATATTAACCATTAAGTTTTGTATACAATACCTTGTCAACATTATTAACTATTAAGTTGTGTGTACACTACCTTGTTAACATTAGTAACTATTAAGTTGTGTGTACACTACCTTGTCAACATTATTAACTATTAAGTTGTGTGTACACTACATGGTCAACATTATTAACCATTAAGTTTTGTGTACAATACATTGTCAACATTATTAATTATTAAGTTGTGTGTACAATACATTGTTAACATTATTAGCCATTAAGTTCTGTGTACAATATCTTGTCAACATTATTAACAATTAAGTTTTGTGTACAATACATTGTCAACATTATTAATTATTAAGTTGTGTGTACAATGCCTTGTCAACATTATTAACCATTAAGTTGTGTGTACAATACCTTGTCAACATTATTAACCATTAAGTTGTGTGTACAATACCTTGTCAACATTATTAACTATTAAGTTGTGTGTACACTACCTTGTTAACATTATTTACTATTAAGTTGTGTGTACACTACCTTGTCAACATTATTAACTATTAAGTTGTGTGTACACTACCTTTTCAACATTATTAACTATTAAGTTGTGTGTACACTACATGGTCAACATTATTAACCATTAATTTGGGTGTACAATCCATTTTCAACATTATTAACCATTAAGTTGTGTGTACACTACATGGTCAACATTATTAACCATTAAGATGGGTGTTAAATACATTGTCAACATTATTAACCATTAAGTTGTGTGCACACTACCTTGTTAACATTATTAACTATTAAGTTGTGTGTACAATACCTTGTCAACATTATTAACCATAAAGTTGGGTGTACAATACCTTGTCAACAGTATTAACCATTAAGTTGTGTGTACAATACATTGTCAACATTATTAACCATTAAGTTGTGTGTACAATACCTTGTCAACATTATTAATTATTAAGTTGTGTGTACAATACATTGTCAACATTATTAACCATAAAGTTGGGTGTACAATACCTTGTCAACATTATTAACCATAAAGTTGTGTGTACAATACCTTGTCAACATTATTAACTATTAAGTTCTGTGTACAATACCTTGTCAACATTATTAACCATTAAGTTGTGTGTACACAACATTGTCAACATTATTAACCATTATGTTGTGTGTACAATATCTTGTCAACATTTTTAACCATTAAGTTGTGTGTACAATACCTTGTCAACATTATTAACCATTAAGTTGTGTGTACAATACATTGTTAATTTTATTAACCATTAAGTTCTGTGTACAATATCTTGTCAACAATATTAATTATTAAGTTGTGTGTACAATGCCTTGTCAACATTATTAACCATTAAGTTGTGTGTACAATATCTTGTCAACATTATTAACTATTAAGTTATGTGTACAATACCTTGTCAACATTATTAACCATTAAGTTGTGTGTACACTACATGGTCAACATTATTAACCATTAAGTTGGGTGTACAATACATTGTCAACATTAGTAACTATTAAGTTGGGTGTACAATCCATTGTCAACATTATTAACCATTAAGTTGTGTGTACAATACATTGTCAACATTATTAACCATGAAGTTGGGTGTACAATACCTTGTCAACATTATTAACCATAAAGTTGTGTGTACAATACCTTGTCAACATTATTAACTATTAAGTTGTGTGTACAATACCTTGTCAACATTATTAACTATTAAGTTATGTGTACAATACCTTGTCAACATTATTAACCATTAAGTTGTGTGTACACTACATTGTCAACATTATTAACCATTAAGTTGTGTGTACAATACCTTGTCAACATTATTAACCATTAAGTTGTGTGTACAATATCTTGTCAATATTTTTAACCATTAAGTTGTGTGTACAATATCTTGTCAACATTATTAACTATTAAGTTGTATGTACAATACCTTGTCAACATTATTAATTATTAAGTTATATGTACAATACCATGTTAACATTATTAACCATTAAGTTGTGGGTACAATACCTTGTCAACATTATTACCTATTAAGTTGTATGTACAATACCTTGTCAACATTATTAACTATTAAGTTGTGTGTACACTACCTTGTTAACATTATTAACCATTAAGTTGTGTGTACACTACCTTGTTAACATTATTAACCATTAAGTTGTGTGTACAATACCTTGTCAAAAATATTAACCATTAAGTTTTGTATACAATACCTTGTCAACATTATTAACTATTAAGTTGTGTGTACACTACCTTGTTAACATTAGTAACTATTAAGTTGTGTGTACACTACCTTGTCAACATTATTAACTATTAAGTTGTGTGTACACTACATGGTCAACATTATTAACCATTAAGTTTTGTGTACAATACATTGTCAAGATTATTAATTATTAAGTTGTGTGTACAATACATTGTTAACATTATTAGCCATTAAGTTCTGTGTACAATATCTTGTCAACATTATTAACCATTAAGTTTTGTGTACAATACATTGTCAACATTATTAATTATTAAGTTGTGTGTACAATGCCTTGTCAACATTATTAACCATTAAGTTGTGTGTACAATACCTTGTCAACATTATTAACCATTAAGTTTTGTGTACAATACCTTGTCAACATTATTAACTATTAAGTTGTGTATACACTACCTTGTTAACATTATTAACTATTAAGTTGTGTGTACAATACCTTGTCAACATTATTAATTATTAAGTTGTGTGTACAATACCTTGTTAACATTATTAACTATTAAGTTGTGTGTACAATACTTTGTTAACATTATTAACTATTAAGTTGTGTGTACAATATCTTGTCAACATTATTAACCATTAAGTTTTGTGTACAATACATTGTCAACATTATTAACCATTAAGTTGTGTGTACAATACATTGTCAACATTATTAACCATTAAGTTTTGTGTACAATACATTGTCAACATTATTAACTATTAGGTTGTGTGTACACTACCTTGTTAACATTATTAACTATAAAGTTTTGTGTACACTACCTTGTTAACATTATTAACTATTAAGTTGTGTGTACAATATCTTGTCAACATTATTAACTATTAAGTTGTGTGTACAATACATTGTCAACATTATTAACTATTAGGTTGTGTGTACAATACCTTGTCAACATTATTAACTATTAAGTTGTGTGTACAATACCTTGTTAACATTATTAACCATTAAGTTGTGTGCACACTACTTTGTTAACATTATTAACTATTAAGTTGTGTGTACAATACCTTGTCAACATTATTAACCATAAAGTTGGGTGTACAATACCTTGTCAACATTATTAACCATTAAGTTGTGTGTACAATATCTTGTCAACATTATTAACCATTAAGTTCTGTGTACAATATCTTGTCAACATTATTAACTATTAAGTTCTGTGTACAATGCATTGTCAACATTATTAACTATTAAGTTCTGTGTACAATACATTATCAACATTATTAACTATTAGGTTGTGTGTACACTACCTTGTTAACATTATTAACTATTAAGTTGTGTGCACACTACTTTGTTAACATTATTAACTATTAAGTTGTGTGTACAATACCTTGTCAACATTATTAACCATAAAGTTGGGTGTACAATACCTTGTCAACATTATTAACCATTAAGTTGTGTGTACAATATCTTGTCAACATTATTAACCATTAAGTTCTGTGTACAATATCTTGTCAACATTATTAACTATTAAGTTCTGTGTACAATATCTTGTCAACATTATTAACCTCTCTATATTAGTCTTTCTCTCATGTTTCATCTTATTATCCACATATTCCTCGTGTTGTAAAGTGCGTAAAAATTTCTTTCAAGTAATTTAAGCTGACTTGAGAAGTGTGAGTTCTGAATATCCGAACCTGTTATAAACTCAGATAATTAAAGTATAAATCTGTTTCTTTGTTTCAAAGCACAAAGCCACACAAAGGACTATCTCCGCACTGTCCACCAAGGGTATCGAAACCCGGTTTCTAACAGTAAAAGTCTGCAGGCATACTACTGTGCCATTGGGAGTGAAGAGGTGGAGACAAAAGGAGACGTAATAGCCTTAAGGTTTGCCAGTTATGTGATGAGCAACTGTTTTACCTCTTTCCAACGTACGCCACCTCTTCTGACCGTCTATGTTTCATCAAGCGTATCTGATTCGTGTGATATTTATCGCAGATTTCAGGTATAATAAATTCATAAAATATATGAGCTATTTCCATACTTTAAGCCTATTTTATTGTCTTTTAATATTCGGGTATAAATTACCTAAAACCATATTAATTGGTCTTTTTGTTTTGTTACTTTGTTATCAGCAGAATCGCTGTTTGTAAATTTGCAAGAGATTTTTGTTTCAGCTGAGAATTTCGTTGTTAATATTTGGTAAAATTGGGTTCTTCAACCATGTTCTAACTGGTTTGCATTCTTCTGAAACGTTTCACCAGCGATCATTATGTTGTACTACAAATTCTGCGTGACCTGTGAAACGTTTTGAAAATCATTCTTGTCTCATATATAAGTTCTGGGAGACGACCTCTAGCTGGGCGACCTCTAGCTGTCTCAGGTAATACTGGTAGTTTAATATTACTTCCACCCTGTGACCGGGATCTAACTCGGATTCTCTTTCAAGCCACGTAAGCAACTACCCAACTGTGATATGGGGTTAATTTCAAAAGTCAACATTTGATGTAGTTACAAAATGGCTAAATGGTGTAAAAATACAAATATGACGTAAATCGGATGCTTTACGACTGTGCTACTGATGACGTAAATTATTTTGTTCTACAACTATGACAGTAAGTGTGAATCAGACTATGTAATACAAACAACTTCCTCACTGTTCTACAACTGTCACAGTAAGTGTGAATCATCTATGTAATACAAACAACTTCCTCACTGTTCTACAACTGTCACAGTAAGTGTGAATCATCTATGTAATACAAACAACTTCCTCACTGTTCTACAACTGTCACAGTAAGTGTGAATCAGCTATGTAACACAAACAAATTCCTCAATGTTCTGCAACTGTGACAGTAAGTGTGAATCATCTATGTAATACAAACAACTTACTCACTGTTCTACAACTGTGACAGTAAGTGCGAATCATCTATGTAATACAAACAACTTCCTCACTGTTCTACAACTGTCACAGTAAGTGTGAATCATCTATGTAATACAAACAACTTCCTCACTGTTCTACAACTGTCACAGTAAGTGTGAATCATCTATGTAATACAAACAACTTCCTCACTGTTCTACAACTGTCACAGTAAGTGTGAATCATCTATGTAATACAAACAACTTCCTCACTGTTCTACAACTGTCACAGTAAGTGTGAATCATCTATGTAATACAAACAACTTCCTCACTGTTCTACAACTGTCACAGTAAGTGTGAATCATCTATGTAATACAAACAACTTCCTCACTGTTCTACAACTGTCACAGTAAGTGTGAATCATCTATGTAATACAAACAACTTCCTCACTGTTCTACAACTGTGACAGTAAGTGTGAATCATCTATGTAATACAAACAACTTCCTCACTGTTCTACAACTGTCACAGTAAGTGTGAATCATCTGTGTAATACAAACAACTTCCTCACTGTTCTACAACTGTCACTGTAAGTGTGAATTATCTGTGTAATACAAACAACTTCCTCATTGTTCTACAACTGTCACAGTAAGTGTGAATCATCTGTGTAATACAAACAACTTCCTCACTGTTCTACAACTGTCACAGTAAGTGTGAATCATCTATGTAATACAAACAACTTCCTCACTGTTCTACAACTGTGACAGTAAGTGTGAATCATCTATGTAATACAAACAACTTCCTCACTGTTCTACAATTGTGACAGTAAGTGTGAATCATCTATGTAATACAAACAACTTCCTCACTGTTCTACAACTGTCACAGTAAGTGTGAATCATCTATGTAATACAAACAACTTCCTCACTGTTCTACAACTGTGACAGTAAGTGTGAATCATCTATGTAATACAAACAACTTCCTCACTGTTCTACAACTGTCACAGTAAGTGTGAATCATCTATGTAATACAAACAACTTCCTCACTGTTCTACAACTGTGACAGTAAGTGTGAATCATCTATGTAATACAAACAACTTCCTCACTGTTCTACAACTGTCACAGTAAGTGTGAATCATCTATGTAATACAAACAACTTCCTCACTGTTCTACAACTGTGACAGTAAGTGAATCATCTATGTAATACAAACAACTTCCTCACTGTTCTACAACTGTGACAGTAAGTGTGAATCATCTATGTAATACAAACAACTTCCTCACTGTTCTACAACTGTGACAGTAAGTGTGAATCATCTATGTAATACAAACAACTTCCTCACTGTTCTACAACTGTCACAGTAAGTGTGAATCATCTATGTAATACAAACAACTTCCTCACTGTTCTACAACTGTGACAGTAAGTGTGAATCATCTATGTAATACAAACAACTTCCTCACTGTTCTACAACTGTGACAGTAAGTGTGAATCATCTATGTAATACAAACAACTTCCTCACTGTTCTACAACTGTGACAGTAAGTGTGAATCATCTATGTAATACAAACAACTTCCTCACTGTTCTACAACTGTGACAGTAAGTGTGAATCATCTATGTAATACAAACAACTTCCTCACTGTTCTACAACTGTCACAGTAAGTGTGAATCATCTATGTAATACAAACAACTTCCTCACTGTTCTACAACTGTCACAGTAAGTGTGAATCATCTATGTAATACAAACAACTTCCTCACTGTTCTACAACTGTCACAGTAAGTGTGAATCATCTATGTAATACAAACAACTTCCTCACTGTTCTACAACTGTGACAGTATGTGTGTGAATCATCTATGTAATACAAACAACTTCCTCACTGTTCTACAACTGTCACAGTAAGTGTGAATCATCTATGTAATACAAACAACTTCCTCACTGTTCTACAACTGTCACAGTAAATGTGAATCATCTATGTAATACAAACAACTTCCTCACTGTTCTACAACTGTCACAGTAAGTGTGAATCATCTATGTAATACAAACAACTTCCTCACTGTTCTACAACTGTGACAGTAAGTGTGAATCATCTATGTAATACAAACAACTTCCTCACTGTTCTACAACTGTGACAGTAAGTGTGAATCATCTATGTAATACAAACAACTTCCTCACTGTTCTACAACTGTGACAGTAAGTGTGAATCATCTATGTAATACAAACAACTTCCTCACTGTTCTACAACTGTCACAGTAAGTGTGAATCATCTATGTAATACAAACAACTTCCTCACTGTTCTACAACTGTGACAGTAAGTGTGAATCATCTATGTAATACAAACAACTTCCTCACTGTTCTACAACTGTGACAGTAAGTGTGAATCATCTATGTAATACAAACAACTTCCTCACTGTTCTACAACTGTCACAGTAAGTGTGAATCATCTATGTAATACAAACAACTTCCTCACTGTTCTACAACTGTCACAGTAAGTGTGAATCATCTATGTAATACAAACAACTTCCTCACTGTTCTACAACTGTGACAGTAAGTGTGAATCATCTATGTAATACAAACAACTTCCTCACTGTTCTACAACTGTGACAGTAAGTGTGAATCATCTATGTAATACAAACAACTTCCTCACTGTTCTACAACTGTGACAGTAAGTGTGAATCATCTATGTAATACAAACAACTTCCTCACTGTTCTACAACTGTGACAGTAAGTGTGAATCATCTATGTAATACAAACAACTTCCTCACTGTTCTACAACTGTCACAGTAAGTGTGAATCATCTATGTAATACAAACAACTTCCTCACTGTTCTACAACTGTCACAGTAAGTGTGAATCATCTATGTAATACAAACAACTTCCTCACTGTTCTACAACTGTCACAGTAAGTGTGAATCATCTATGTAATACAAACAACTTCCTCACTGTTCTACAACTGTCACAGTAAGTGTGAATCATCTATGTAATACAAACAACTTCCTCACTGTTCTACAACTGTCACAGTAAGTGTGAATCATCTATGTAATACAAACAACTTCCTCACTGTTCTACAACTGTGACAGTAAGTGTGAATCATCTATGTAATACAAACAACTTCCTCACTGTTCTACAACTGTGACAGTAAGTGTGAATCATCTATGTAATACAAACAACTTCCTCACTGTTCTACAACTGTGACAGTAAGTGTGAATCATCTATGTAATACAAACAACTTCCTCACTGTTCTACAACTGTCACAGTAAGTGTGAATCATCTATGTAATACAAACAACTTCCTCACTGTTCTACAACTGTGACAGTAAGTGTGAATCATCTATGTAATACAAACAACTTCCTCACTGTTCTACAACTGTCACAGTAAGTGTGAATCATCTATGTAATACAAACAACTTCCTCACTGTTCTACAACTGTGACAGTAAGTGTGAATCATCTATGTAATACAAACAACTTCCTCACTGTTCTACAACTGTCACAGTAAGTGTGAATCATCTATGTAATACAAACAACTTCCTCACTGTTCTACAACTGTGACAGTAAGTGTGAATCATCTATGTAATACAAACAACTTCCTCACTGTTCTACAACTGTGACAGTAAGTGTGAATCATCTATGTAATACAAACAACTTCCTCACTGTTCTACAACTGTGACAGTAAGTGTGAATCATCTATGTAATACAAACAACTTCACTCACTGTTCTACAACTGTCACAGTAAGTGTGAATCATCTATGTAATACAAACAACTTCCTCACTGTTCTACAACTGTGACAGTAAGTGTGAATCATCTATGTAATACAAACAACTTCCTCACTGTTCTACAACTGTGACAGTAAGTGTGAATCATCTATGTAATACAAACAACTTCCTCACTGTTCTACAACTGTCACAGTAAGTGTGAATCATCTATGTAATACAAACAACTTCCTCACTGTTCTACAACTGTGACAGTAAGTGTGAATCATCTATGTAATACAAACAACTTCCTCACTGTTCTACAACTGTGACAGTAAGTGTGAATCATCTATGTAATACAAACAACTTCCTCACTGTTCTACAACTGTGACAGTAAGTGTGAATCATCTATGTAATACAAACAACTTCCTCACTGTTCTACAACTGTGACAGTAAGAGTGTGAATCATCTATGTAATACAAACAACTTCCTCACTGTTCTACAACTGTCACAGTAAGTGTGAATCATCTATGTAATACAAACAACTTCCTCACTGTTCTACAACTGTCACAGTAAGTGTGAATCATCTATGTAATACAAACAACTTCCTCACTGTTCTACAACTGTGACAGTAAGTGTGAATCATCTATGTAATACAAACAACTTCCTCACTGTTCTACAACTGTCACAGTAAGTGTGAATCATCTATGTAATACAAACAACTTCCTCACTGTTCTACAACTGTGACAGTAAGTGTGAATCATCTATGTAATACAAACAACTTCCTCACTGTTCTACAGTGTGAATCATCTATGTAATACAAACAACTTCCTCACTGTTCTACAACTGTCACAGTAAGTGTGAATCATCTATGTAATACAAACAACTTCCTCACTGTTCTACAACTGTGACAGTAAGTGTGAATCATCTATGTAATACAAACAACTTCCTCACTGTTCTACAACTGTCACAGTAAGTGTGAATCATCTATGTAATACAAACAACTTCCTCACTGTTCTACAACTGTCACAGTAAGTGTGAATCATCTATGTAATACAAACAACTTCCTCACTGTTCTACAACTGTCACAGTAAGTGTGAATCATCTATGTAATACAAACAACTTCCTCACTGTTCTACAACTGTGACAGTAAGTGTGAATCATCTATGTAATACAAACAACTTCCTCACTGTTCTACAACTGTCACAGTAAGTGTGAATCATCTATGTAATACAAACAACTTCCTCACTGTTCTACAACTGTCACAGTAAGTGTGAATCATCTATGTAATACAAACAACTTCCTCACTGTTCTACAACTGTCACAGTAAGTGTGAATCATCTATGTAATACAAACAACTTCCTCACTGTTCTACAACTGTCACAGTAAGTGTGAATCATCTATGTAATACAAACAACTTCCTCACTGTTCTACAACTGTGACAGTAAGTGTGAATCATCTATGTAATACAAACAACTTCCTCACTGTTCTACAACTGTGACAGTAAGTGTGAATCATCTATGTAATACAAACAACTTCCTCACTGTTCTACAACTGTCACAGTAAGTGTGAATCATCTATGTAATACAAACAACTTCCTCACTGTTCCTCAACAGGTGTGAATCATCTATGTAATACAAACAACTTCCTCACTGTTCTACACAGTGGTAAGTGTGAATCATCTATGTAATACAAACAACTTCCTCACTGTTCTACAACTGTCACAGTAAGTGTGAATCATCTATGTAATACAAACAACTTCCTCACTGTTCTACAACTGTCACAGTAAGTGTGAATCATCTATGTAATACAAACAACTTCCTCACTGTTCTACAACTGTCACAGTAAGTGTGAATCATCTATGTAATACAAACAACTTCCTCACTGTTCTACAACTGTCACAGTAAGTGTGAATCATCTATGTAATACAAACAACTTCCTCACTGTTCTACAACTGTCACAGTAAGTGTGAATCATCTATGTAATACAAACAACTTCCTCACTGTTCTACAACTGTGACAGTAAGTGTGAATCATCTATGTAATACAAACAACTTCCTCACTGTTCTACAACTGTGACAGTAAGTGTGAATCATCTATGTAATACAAACAACTTCCTCACTGTTCTACAACTGTCACAGTAAGTGTGAATCATCTATGTAATACAAACAACTTCCTCACTGTTCTACAACTGTGACAGTAAGTGTGAATCATCTATGTAATACAAACAACTTCCTCACTGTTCTACAACTGTCACAGTAAGTGTGAATCATCTATGTAATACAAACAACTTCCTCACTGTTCTCAGTGACAATTGTGAATCATCTATGTAATACAAACAACTTCCTCACTGTTCTACAACTGTCACAGTAAGTGTGAATCATCTATGTAATACAAACAACTTCCTCACTGTTCTACAACTGTGACAGTAAGTGTGAATCATCTATGTAATACAAACAACTTCCTCACTGTTCTACAACTGTGACAGTAAGTGTGAATCATCTATGTAATACAAACAACTTCCTCACTGTTCTACAACTGTGACAGTAAGTGTGAATCATCTATGTAATACAAACAACTTCCTCACTGTTCTACAACTGTGACAGTAAGTGTGAATCATCTATGTAATACAAACAACTTCCTCACTGTTCTACAACTGTGACAGTAAGTGTGAATCATCTATGTAATACAAACAACTTCCTCACTGTTCTACAACTGTGACAGTAAGTGAATCATCTATGTAATACAAACAACTTCCTCACTGTTCTACAACTGTGACAGTAAGTGTGAATCATCTATGTAATACAAACAACTTCCTCACTGTTCTACAACTG
>NW_027467782.1:57984906-58099104 GCF_004210375.1 Tachypleus tridentatus
AACATTATTAACTATTAAGTTGTGTGGTACACTACCTTGTCAACATTATTAACCATAAAGTTGGGTGTACAATACCTTGTCAACATTATTAACCATTAAGTTGTGTGTACAATACCTTGTCAACATTATTAACCATTAAGTTGTGTGTACAATACCTTGGTCAACATTATTAACTATTAAGTTGTGTGTACACTACCTTGTCAACATTATTAACCATTAAGTTGTTAGTGTACAATACCTTGTCAACATTATTAACCATTAAGTTGTGTGTACAATACCTTGTCAACATTATTAACTATTAAGTTGTGTGTACAATACCTTGTCAACATTATTAACCATTAAGTTGTTGTGTACAATACCTTGTCAACATTATTAACCATTAAGTTGTGTGTACAATACATTGTCAACATTATTAACCATTAAGTTGTGTGTACAATACCTTGTCAACATTATTAACCATTAAGTTGTGTGTACAATACCTTGTCAACATTATTAACCTTATGTCAACATTATTAACTATTAAGTTGTGTGTACAATACCTTGTCAACATTATTAACCATTAAGTTGTGTGTACAATACCTTGTCAACATTATTAACTATTAAGTTGTTATGTGTTGTCACAATATTAACCATTAAGTTTATTGTGTACAACAACATTATTAACCATTAAGTTGTGTGTACAATACCTTGTCAACATTATTAACTATTAAGTTGGTGTACAATACATTGTCAACATTATTAACCATTAAGTTGTGTGTACAATACCTTGTCAACATTATTAACCATTAAGTTGTGTGTACAATACCTTGTCAACATTATTAACCATTAAGTTGTGTGTACAATACCTTGTCAACATTATTAACTATTAAGTTGTGTGTACAATACCTTGTCAACATTATTAACCATTAAGTTGTGTGTACAATACCTTGTCACATTGTCAACATTATTGTGGTTACAACATTGTCAACATTATTAACCATTAAGTTGTGTGTACAATACCTTGTCAACATTATTAACCATTAAGTTGTGTGTACAATATCTTGTCAATATTATTAACCATTAAGTTGTGTGTACAATATTGTCTTGTCAACATTATTAACTATTAAGTTGTGTTAGTACAATACCTTGTCAACATTATTAATTATTAAGTTGTACAATACATTGTCGCATTATTATTTAGTTTGATACCTTGTGTGTTAACATTATTAACCATTTATTAGTTGTGGTTGTGCAATACCTTGTCAACATTATTACCATTAAGTTGTATACTGCTTACCTGGCAATTATTACCTTGTCAACATTATTAACTATTAAGTTGTTATGTTATTATTGTGCAATCTGTCAACCAAATTAAGTTGTTGACGTACCTTGTTAACATTATTAACCATTAAGTTTTCACTGGTGTACACTACCTTGTCAACATTATTAACCATTAAGTTGTGTGTACAATACCTTGTCAACATTATTAACCATTAAGTTGTGTGTACAATACCTTGTCAACATTATTAACTCATTAAGTTGTGTGTACACTACCTTGTCAACATTATTAACTATTAAGTTGTGTGTACACTACCTTGTCAACATTATTAACTATTAAGTTGTGTGTACAATACATTGTCAACATTATTAACCATTAAGTTTTGTGTACAATACATTGTCAACATTATTAATTATTAAGTTGTGTGTACAATACATTGTTGTGCCTGTGCCAACATTATTAACCATTAAGTTGTGTGTACAATATTCTTGTCAACATTATTAACCATTAAGTTTTGTGTACAATACCATTGTCAACATTATTAACCATTATTAAGTTGTGTGTACAATACCTTGTCAACATTATTAACCATTAAGTTGTGTGTACAATACCTTGTCAACATTATTAACCATTAAACATTATTAACCATTAAGTTGTGTACAATACCTTGTCAACATTATTAACTATTAAGTTGTGTGTACAATTAATATTAAGTTGTTGTGTACTACCTTGTTAACATTATTAACTATTAAGTTGTGTGTACAATACCTTGTCAACATTATTAACCATTAAGTTGTGTGTATTATTAACCATTAAGTTGTGTGCCTACAATACCCTTGTCAACATTATTAACTATTAAGTTGTGTGTACAATACTTTGTTGTGTGTAACATTATTAACCATTAAGTTGTTTTGTACAATATCTTGTCAACATTATTAACCATTAAGTTTTGTGTACAATACATTGTCAACATTATTAACCATTAAGTTGTGTGTACAATACATTGTCAACATTATTAACCATTAAGTTTTGTGTACAATACATTGTCAACATTATTAACTATTAGGTTGTGTGTACACTACCTTGTTAACATTATTAACTATAAAGTTTTGTGTACAATACTACTTGTTAACATTATTAACTATTAAGTTGTGTGTACAATATCTTGTCAACATTATTAACTATTAAGTTGTGTGTACAATACATTGTCAACATTATTAACTATTAGGTTGTGTGTACAATACCTTGTCAACATTATTAACTATTAAGTTGTGTGTACAATACCTTGTTAACATTATTAACCATTAAGTTGTGTACACTACTTTGTTAACATTATTAACTATTAAGTTGTGTGTACAATACCTTGTCAACATTATTAACCATTAAGTTGGTGTACAATACCTTGTCAACATTATTAACCATTAAGTTGTGTGTACAATATCTTGTCAACATTATTAACCATTAAGTTGTGTGTACAATATCTTGTCAACATTATTAACTATTAAGTTCTGTGTACAATGCATTGTCAACATTATTAACTATTAAGTTCTGTGTACAATACATTGTCAACATTATTAACTATTAGGTTGTGTGTACAATACCTTGTTAACATTATTAACTATTAAGTTGTGTGCACACTACTTTGTTAACATTATTAACTATTAAGTTGTGTGTACAATACCTTGTCAACATTATTAACCATAAAGTTGGGTGTACAATACCTTGTCAACATTATTAACCATTAAGTTGTTGTGTACAATATCTTGTCAACATTATTAACCATTAAGTTCTGTGTACAATATCTTGTCAACATTATTAACTATTAAGTTCTGTGTACAATATCTTGTCAACATTATTAACCTCTCTATATTAGTCTTTCTCTCATGTTTCATCTTATTATCCACATATTCCTCGTGTTGTAAAGTGCGTAAAAATTTCTTTCAAGTAATTTAAGCTGACTTGAGAAGTGTGAGTTCTGAATATCCGAACCTGTTATAAACTCAGATAATTAAAAAAGTATAAATCTGTTTCTTTGTTTCAAAGCACAAAGCCACACAAAGGACTATCTCCGCACTGTCCACCAAGGGTATCGAAACCCGGTTTCTAACAGTAAAAGTCTGCAGGCATACTACTGTGCCATTGGGAGTGAAGAGGTGGAGACAAAAGGAGACGTAATAGCCTTAAGGTTTGCCAGTTATGTGATGAGCAACTGTTTTACCTCTTTCCAACGTACGCCACCTCTTCTGACCGTCTATGTTTCATCAAGCGTATCTGATTCGTGTGATATTTATCGCAGATTTCAGGTATAATAAATTCATAAAATATATGAGCTATTTCCATACTTTAAGCCTATTTTATTGTCTTTTAATATTCGGGTATAAATTACCTAAAACCATATTAATTGGTCTTTTTGTTTTGTTACTTTGTTATCAGCAGAATCGCTGTTTGTAAATTTGCAAGAGATTTTTTTTTTCAGCTGAGAATTTCGTTGTTAATATTTGGTAAAATTGGTTCTTCAACCATGTTCTAACTGGTTTTGCATTCTTCTGAAACGTTTCACCAGCGATCATTATGTTGTACTACAAATTCTGCGTGACCTGTGAAACGTTTTGAAAATCATTCTTGTCTCATATATAAGTTCTGGAGACGACCTCTAGCTGTGCGACCTCTAGCTGTCTCAGGTAATACTGGTAGTTTAATATTACTTCCACCCTGTGACCGGGATCTAACTAAGGATTCTCTTTCAAGCCACGTAAGCAACTACCCAACTGTGATATGGGGTTAATTTCAAAGTCAACATTTGATGTAGTTACAAAATGGCTAAATGGTGTAAAATACAAATATGACGTAAATCGGATGCTTTACGACTGTGCTACTGATGACGTAAATTATTTTGTTCTACAACTATGACAGTAAGTGTGAATCAGTCTATGTAATACAAACAACTTCCTCACTGTTCTACAACTGTCACAGTAAGTGTGAATCATCTATGTAATACAAACAACTTCCTCACTGTTCTACAACTGTCACAGTAAGTGTGAATCATCTATGTAATACAAACAACTTCCTCACTGTTCTACAACTGTCACAGTAAGTGTGAATCATCTATGTAATACAAACAACTTCCTCACTGTTCTACAACTGTGACAGTAAGTGTGAATCATCTATGTAATACAAACAACTTACTCACTGTTCTACAACTGTCACAGTAAGTGTGAATCATCTATGTAATACAAACAACTTCCTCACTGTTCTACAACTGTCACAGTAAGTGTGAATCATCTATGTAATACAAACAACTTCCTCACTGTTCTACAACTGTCACAGTAAGTGTGAATCATCTATGTAATACAAACAACTTCCTCACTGTTCTACAACTGTCACAGTAAGTGTGAATCATCTATGTAATACAAACAACTTCCTCACTGTTCTACAACTGTCACAGTAAGTGTGAATCATCTATGTAATACAAACAACTTCCTCACTGTTCTACAACTGTCACAGTAAGTGTGAATCATCTATGTAATACAAACAACTTCCTCACTGTTCTACAACTGTCACAGTAAGTGTGAATCATCTATGTAATACAAACAACTTCCTCACTGTTCTACAACTGTGACAGTAAGTGTGAATCATCTATGTAATACAAACAACTTCCTCACTGTTCTACAACTGTCACAGTAAGTGTGAATCATCTATGTAATACAAACAACTTCCTCACTGTTCTACAACTGTCACAGTAAGTGTGAATCATCTATGTAATACAAACAACTTCCTCATTGTTCTACAACTGTCACAGTAAGTGTGAATCATCTATGTAATACAAACAACTTCCTCACTGTTCTACAACTGTCACAGTAAGTGTGAATCATCTATGTAATACAAACAACTTCCTCACTGTTCTACAACTGTGACAGTAAGTGTGAATCATCTATGTAATACAAACAACTTCCTCACTGTTCTACAACTGTGACAGTAAGTGTGAATCATCTATGTAATACAAACAACTTCCTCACTGTTCTACAACTGTCACAGTAAGTGTGAATCATCTATGTAATACAAACAACTTCCTCACTGTTCTACAACTGTGACAGTAAGTGTGAATCATCTATGTAATACAAACAACTTCCTCACTGTTCTACAACTGTCACAGTAAGTGTGAATCATCTATGTAATACAAACAACTTCCTCACTGTTCTACAACTGTGTCAGTAAGTGTGAATCATCTATGTAATACAAACAACTTCCTCACTGTTCTACAACTGTCACAGTAAGTGTGAATCATCTATGTAATACAAACAACTTCCTCACTGTTCTACAACTGTGACAGTAAGTGTGAATCATCTATGTAATACAAACAACTTCCTCACTGTTCTACAACTGTGACAGTAAGTGTGAATCATCTATGTAATACAAACAACTTCCTCACTGTTCTACAACTGTGACAGTAAGTGTGAATCATCTATGTAATACAAACAACTTCCTCACTGTTCTACAACTGTCACAGTAAGTGTGAATCATCTATGTAATACAAACAACTTCCTCACTGTTCTACAACTGTCACAGTAAGTGTGAATCATCTATGTAATACAAACAACTTCCTCACTGTTCTACAACTGTCACAGTAAGTGTGAATCATCTATGTAATACAAACAACTTCCTCACTGTTCTACAACTGTGACAGTAAGTGTGAATCATCTATGTAATACAAACAACTTCCTCACTGTTCTACAACTGTGACAGTAAGTGTGAATCATCTATGTAATACAAACAACTTCCTCACTGTTCTACAACTGTCACAGTAAGTGTGAATCATCTATGTAATACAAACAACTTCCTCACTGTTCTACAACTGTCACAGTAAGTGTGAATCATCTATGTAATACAAACAACTTCCTCACTGTTCTACAACTGTCACAGTAAGTGTGAATCATCTATGTAATACAAACAACTTCCTCACTGTTCTACAACTGTCACAGTAAGTGTGAATCATCTATGTAATACAAACAACTTCCTCACTGTTCTACAACTGTCACAGTAAGTGTGAATCATCTATGTAATACAAACAACTTCCTCACTGTTCTACAACTGTCACAGTAAGTGTGAATCATCTATGTAATACAAACAACTTCCTCACTGTTCTACAACTGTCACAGTAAGTGTGAATCATCTATGTAATACAAACAACTTCCTCACTGTTCTACAACTGTAAGTGTGAATCATCTATGTAATACAAACAACTTCCTCACTGTTCTACAACTGTCACAGTAAGTGTGAATCATCTATGTAATACAAACAACTTCCTCACTGTTCTACAACTGTCACAGTAAGTGTGAATCATCTATGTAATACAAACAACTTCCTCACTGTTCTACAACTGTCACAGTAAGTGTGAATCATCTATGTAATACAAACAACTTCCTCACTGTTCTACAACTGTGACAGTAAGTGTGAATCATCTATGTAATACAAACAACTTCCTCACTGTTCTACAACTGTGACAGTAAGTGTGAATCATCTATGTAATACAAACAACTTCCTCACTGTTCTACAACTGTGACAGTAAGTGTGAATCATCTATGTAATACAAACAACTTCCTCACTGTTCTACAACTGTCACAGTAAGTGTGAATCATCTATGTAATACAAACAACTTCCTCACTGTTCTACAACTGTGACAGTAAGTGTGAATCATCTATGTAATACAAACAACTTCCTCACTGTTCTACAACTGTGACAGTAAGTGTGAATCATCTATGTAATACAAACAACTTCCTCACTGTTCTACAACTGTCACAGTAAGTGTGAATCATCTATGTAATACAAACAACTTCCTCACTGTTCTACAACTGTCACAGTAAGTGTGAATCATCTATGTAATACAAACAACTTCCTCACTGTTCTACAACTGTGACAGTAAGTGTGAATCATCTATGTAATACAAACAACTTCCTCACTGTTCTACAACTGTGACAGTAAGTGTGAATCATCTATGTAATACAAACAACTTCCTCACTGTTCTACAACTGTGACAGTAAGTGTGAATCATCTATGTAATACAAACAACTTCCTCACTGTTCTACAACTGTGACAGTAAGTGTGAATCATCTATGTAATACAAACAACTTCCTCACTGTTCTACAACTGTCACAGTAAGTGTGAATCATCTATGTAATACAAACAACTTCCTCACTGTTCTACAACTGTCACAGTAAGTGTGAATCATCTATGTAATACAAACAACTTCCTCACTGTTCTACAACTGTCACAGTAAGTGTGAATCATCTATGTAATACAAACAACTTCCTCACTGTTCTACAACTGTCACAGTAAGTGTGAATCATCTATGTAATACAAACAACTTCCTCACTGTTCTACAACTGTCACAGTAAGTGTGAATCATCTATGTAATACAAACAACTTCCTCACTGTTCTACAACTGTGACAGTAAGTGTGAATCATCTATGTAATACAAACAACTTCCTCACTGTTCTACAACTGTCACAGTAAGTGTGAATCATCTATGTAATACAAACAACTTCCTCACTGTTCTACAACTGTGACAGTAAGTGTGAATCATCTATGTAATACAAACAACTTCCTCACTGTTCTACAACTGTCACAGTAAGTGTGAATCATCTATGTAATACAAACAACTTCCTCACTGTTCTACAACTGTCACAGTAAGTGTGAATCATCTATGTAATACAAACAACTTCCTCACTGTTCTACAACTGTCACAGTAAGTGTGAATCATCTATGTAATACAAACAACTTCCTCACTGTTCTACAACTGTCACAGTAAGTGTGAATCATCTATGTAATACAAACAACTTCCTCACTGTTCTACAACTGTCACAGTAAGTGTGAATCATCTATGTAATACAAACAACTTCCTCACTGTTCTACAACTGTGACAGTAAGTGTGAATCATCTATGTAATACAAACAACTTCCTCACTGTTCTACAACTGTCACAGTAAGTGTGAATCATCTATGTAATACAAACAACTTCCTCACTGTTCTACAACTGTGACAGTAAGTGTGAATCATCTATGTAATACAAACAACTTCCTCACTGTTCTACAACTGTGACAGTAAGTGTGAATCATCTATGTAATACAAACAACTTCCTCACTGTTCTACAACTGTCACAGTAAGTGTGAATCATCTATGTAATACAAACAACTTCCTCACTGTTCTACAACTGTCACAGTAAGTGTGAATCATCTATGTAATACAAACAACTTCCTCACTGTTCTACAACTGTCACAGTAAGTGTGAATCATCTATGTAATACAAACAACTTCCTCACTGTTCTACAACTGTCACAGTAAGTGTGAATCATCTATGTAATACAAACAACTTCCTCACTGTTCTACAACTGTCACAGTAAGTGTGAATCATCTATGTAATACAAACAACTTCCTCACTGTTCTACAACTGTCACAGTAAGTGTGAATCATCTATGTAATACAAACAACTTCCTCACTGTTCTACAACTGTGACAGTAAGTGTGAATCATCTATGTAATACAAACAACTTCCTCACTGTTCTACAACTGTGACAGTAAGTGTGAATCATCTATGTAATACAAACAACTTCCTCACTGTTCTACAACTGTGACAGTAAGTGTGAATCATCTATGTAATACAAACAACTTCCTCACTGTTCTACAACTGTGACAGTAAGTGTGAATCATCTATGTAATACAAACAACTTCCTCACTGTTCTACAACTGTCACAGTAAGTGTGAATCATCTATGTAATACAAACAACTTCCTCACTGTTCTACAACTGTGACAGTAAGTGTGAATCATCTATGTAATACAAACAACTTCCTCACTGTTCTACAACTGTCACAGTAAGTGTGAATCATCTATGTAATACAAACAACTTCCTCACTGTTCTACAACTGTCACAGTAAGTGTGAATCATCTATGTAATACAAACAACTTCCTCACTGTTCTACAACTGTGACAGTAAGTGTGAATCATCTATGTAATACAAACAACTTCCTCACTGTTCTACAACTGTGACAGTAAGTGTGAATCATCTATGTAATACAAACAACTTCCTCACTGTTCTACAACTGTCACAGTAAGTGTGAATCATCTATGTAATACAAACAACTTCCTCACTGTTCTACAACTGTCACAGTAAGTGTGAATCATCTATGTAATACAAACAACTTCCTCACTGTTCTACAACTGTGACAGTAAGTGTGAATCATCTATGTAATACAAACAACTTCCTCACTGTTCTACAACTGTCACAGTAAGTGTGAATCATCTATGTAATACAAACAACTTCCTCACTGTTCTACAACTGTGACAGTAAGTGTGAATCATCTATGTAATACAAACAACTTCCTCACTGTTCTACAACTGTGACAGTAAGTGTGAATCATCTATGTAATACAAACAACTTCCTCACTGTTCTACAACTGTCACAGTAAGTGTGAATCATCTATGTAATACAAACAACTTCCTCACTGTTCTACAACTGTCACAGTAAGTGTGAATCATCTATGTAATACAAACAACTTCCTCACTGTTCTACAACTGTGACAGTAAGTGTGAATCATCTATGTAATACAAACAACTTCCTCACTGTTCTACAACTGTGACAGTAAGTGTGAATCATCTATGTAATACAAACAACTTCCTCACTGTTCTACAACTGTCACAGTAAGTGTGAATCATCTATGTAATACAAACAACTTCCTCACTGTTCTACAACTGTCACAGTAAGTGTGAATCATCTATGTAATACAAACAACTTCCTCACTGTTCTACAACTGTCACAGTAAGTGTGAATCATCTATGTAATACAAACAACTTCCTCACTGTTCTACAACTGTCACAGTAAGTGTGAATCATCTATGTAATACAAACAACTTCCTCACTGTTCTACAACTGTCACAGTAAGTGTGAATCATCTATGTAATACAAACAACTTCCTCACTGTTCTACAACTGTGACAGTAAGTGTGAATCATCTATGTAATACAAACAACTTCCTCACTGTTCTACAACTGTGACAGTAAGTGTGAATCATCTATGTAATACAAACAACTTCCTCACTGTTCTACAACTGTCACAGTAAGTGTGAATCATCTATGTAATACAAACAACTTCCTCACTGTTCTACAACTGTCACAGTAAGTGTGAATCATCTATGTAATACAAACAACTTCCTCACTGTTCTACAACTGTCACAGTAAGTGTGAATCATCTATGTAATACAAACAACTTCCTCACTGTTCTACAACTGTGACAGTAAGTGTGAATCATCTATGTAATACAAACAACTTCCTCACTGTTCTACAACTGTCACAGTAAGTGTGAATCATCTATGTAATACAAACAACTTCCTCACTGTTCTACAACTGTGACAGTAAGTGTGAATCATCTATGTAATACAAACAACTTCCTCACTGTTCTACAACTGTCACAGTAAGTGTGAATCATCTATGTAATACAAACAACTTCCTCACTGTTCTACAACTGTGACAGTAAGTGTGAATCATCTATGTAATACAAACAACTTCCTCACTGTTCTACAACTGTGACAGTAAGTGTGAATCATCTATGTAATACAAACAACTTCCTCACTGTTCTACAACTGTCACAGTAAGTGTGAATCATCTATGTAATACAAACAACTTCCTCACTGTTCTACAACTGTCACAGTAAGTGTGAATCATCTATGTAATACAAACAACTTCCTCACTGTTCTACAACTGTGACAGTAAGTGTGAATCATCTATGTAATACAAACAACTTCCTCACTGTTCTACAACTGTCACAGTAAGTGTGAATCATCTATGTAATACAAACAACTTCCTCACTGTTCTACAACTGTGACAGTAAGTGTGAATCATCTATGTAATACAAACAACTTCCTCACTGTTCTACAACTGTCACAGTAAGTGTGAATCATCTATGTAATACAAACAACTTCCTCACTGTTCTACAACTGTCACAGTAAGTGTGAATCATCTATGTAATACAAACAACTTCCTCACTGTTCTACAACTGTCACAGTAAGTGTGAATCATCTATGTAATACAAACAACTTCCTCACTGTTCTACAACTGTCACAGTAAGTGTGAATCATCTATGTAATACAAACAACTTCCTCACTGTTCTACAACTGTGACAGTAAGTGTGAATCATCTATGTAATACAAACAACTTCCTCACTGTTCTACAACTGTGACAGTAAGTGTGAATCATCTATGTAATACAAACAACTTCCTCACTGTTCTACAACTGTCACAGTAAGTGTGAATCATCTATGTAATACAAACAACTTCCTCACTGTTCTACAACTGTCACAGTAAGTGTGAATCATCTATGTAATACAAACAACTTCCTCACTGTTCTACAACTGTCACAGTAAGTGTGAATCATCTATGTAATACAAACAACTTCCTCACTGTTCTACAACTGTCACAGTAAGTGTGAATCATCTATGTAATACAAACAACTTCCTCACTGTTCTACAACTGTGACAGTAAGTGTGAATCATCTATGTAATACAAACAACTTCCTCACTGTTCTACAACTGTCACAGTAAGTGTGAATCATCTATGTAATACAAACAACTTCCTCACTGTTCTACAACTGTCACAGTAAGTGTGAATCATCTATGTAATACAAACAACTTCCTCACTGTTCTACAACTGTGACAGTAAGTGTGAATCATCTATGTAATACAAACAACTTCCTCACTGTTCTACAACTGTGACAGTAAGTGTGAATCATCTATGTAATACAAACAACTTCCTCACTGTTCTACAACTGTGACAGTAAGTGTGAATCATCTATGTAATACAAACAACTTCCTCACTGTTCTACAACTGTGACAGTAAGTGTGAATCATCTATGTAATACAAACAACTTCCTCACTGTTCTACAACTGTCACAGTAAGTGTGAATCATCTATGTAATACAAACAACTTCCTCACTGTTCTACAACTGTCACAGTAAGTGTGAATCATCTATGTAATACAAACAACTTCCTCACTGTTCTACAACTGTCACAGTAAGTGTGAATCATCTATGTAATACAAACAACTTCCTCACTGTTCTACAACTGTCACAGTAAGTGTGAATCATCTATGTAATACAAACAACTTCCTCACTGTTCTACAACTGTGACAGTAAGTGTGAATCATCTATGTAATACAAACAACTTCCTCACTGTTCTACAACTGTGACAGTAAGTGTGAATCATCTATGTAATACAAACAACTTCCTCACTGTTCTACAACTGTCACAGTAAGTGTGAATCATCTATGTAATACAAACAACTTCCTCACTGTTCTACAACTGTCACAGTAAGTGTGAATCATCTATGTAATACAAACAACTTCCTCACTGTTCTACAACTGTCACAGTAAGTGTGAATCATCTATGTAATACAAACAACTTCCTCACTGTTCTACAACTGTCACAGTAAGTGTGAATCATCTATGTAATACAAACAACTTCCTCACTGTTCTACAACTGTCACAGTAAGTGTGAATCATCTATGTAATACAAACAACTTCCTCACTGTTCTACAACTGTGACAGTAAGTGTGAATCATCTATGTAATACAAACAACTTCCTCACTGTTCTACAACTGTCACAGTAAGTGTGAATCATCTATGTAATACAAACAACTTCCTCACTGTTCTACAACTGTGACAGTAAGTGTGAATCATCTATGTAATACAAACAACTTCCTCACTGTTCTACAACTGTGACAGTAAGTGTGAATCATCTATGTAATACAAACAACTTCCTCACTGTTCTACAACTGTGACAGTAAGTGTGAATCATCTATGTAATACAAACAACTTCCTCACTGTTCTACAACTGTCACAGTAAGTGTGAATCATCTATGTAATACAAACAACTTCCTCACTGTTCTACAACTGTGACAGTAAGTGTGAATCATCTATGTAATACAAACAACTTCCTCACTGTTCTACAACTGTGACAGTAAGTGTGAATCATCTATGTAATACAAACAACTTCCTCACTGTTCTACAACTGTGACAGTAAGTGTGAATCATCTATGTAATACAAACAACTTCCTCACTGTTCTACAACTGTGACAGTAAGTGTGAATCATCTATGTAATACAAACAACTTCCTCACTGTTCTACAACTGTGACAGTAAGTGTGAATCATCTATGTAATACAAACAACTTCCTCACTGTTCTACAACTGTGACAGTAAGTGTGAATCATCTATGTAATACAAACAACTTCCTCACTGTTCTACAACTGTAAGTGTGAATCATCTATGTAATACAAACAACTTCCTCACTGTTCTACAACTGTGACAGTAAGTGTGAATCATCTATGTAATACAAACAACTTCCTCACTGTTCTACAACTGTCACAGTAAGTGTGAATCATCTATGTAATACAAACAACTTCCTCACTGTTCTACAACTGTCACAGTAAGTGTGAATCATCTATGTAATACAAACAACTTCCTCACTGTTCTACAACTGTCACAGTAAGTGTGAATCATCTATGTAATACAAACAACTTCCTCACTGTTCTACAACTGTGACAGTAAGTGTGAATCATCTATGTAATACAAACAACTTCCTCACTGTTCTACAACTGTGACAGTAAGTGTGAATCATCTATGTAATACAAACAACTTCCTCACTGTTCTACAACTGTCACAGTAAGTGTGAATCATCTATGTAATACAAACAACTTCCTCACTGTTCTACAACTGTCACAGTAAGTGTGAATCATCTATGTAATACAAACAACTTCCTCACTGTTCTACAACTGTCACAGTAAGTGTGAATCATCTATGTAATACAAACAACTTCCTCACTGTTCTACAACTGTCACAGTAAGTGTGAATCATCTATGTAATACAAACAACTTCCTCACTGTTCTACAACTGTGACAGTAAGTGTGAATCATCTATGTAATACAAACAACTTCCTCACTGTTCTACAACTGTGACAGTAAGTGTGAATCATCTATGTAATACAAACAACTTCCTCACTGTTCTACAACTGTGACAGTAAGTGTGAATCATCTATGTAATACAAACAACTTCCTCACTGTTCTACAACTGTCACAGTAAGTGTGAATCATCTATGTAATACAAACAACTTCCTCACTGTTCTACAACTGTCACAGTAAGTGTGAATCATCTATGTAATACAAACAACTTCCTCACTGTTCTACAACTGTGACAGTAAGTGTGAATCATCTATGTAATACAAACAACTTCCTCACTGTTCTACAACTGTCACAGTAAGTGTGAATCATCTATGTAATACAAACAACTTCCTCACTGTTCTACAACTGTCACAGTAAGTGTGAATCATCTATGTAATACAAACAACTTCCTCACTGTTCTACAACTGTGACAGTAAGTGTGAATCATCTATGTAATACAAACAACTTCCTCACTGTTCTACAACTGTGACAGTAAGTGTGAATCATCTATGTAATACAAACAACTTCCTCACTGTTCTACAACTGTGACAGTAAGTGTGAATCATCTATGTAATACAAACAACTTCCTCACTGTTCTACAACTGTGACAGTAAGTGTGAATCATCTATGTAATACAAACAACTTCCTCACTGTTCTACAACTGTCACAGTAAGTGTGAATCATCTATGTAATACAAACAACTTCCTCACTGTTCTACAACTGTGACAGTAAGTGTGAATCATCTATGTAATACAAACAACTTCCTCACTGTTCTACAACTGTGACAGTAAGTGTGAATCATCTATGTAATACAAACAACTTCCTCACTGTTCTACAACTGTGACAGTAAGTGTGAATCATCTATGTAATACAAACAACTTCCTCACTGTTCTACAACTGTGACAGTAAGTGTGAATCATCTATGTAATACAAACAACTTCCTCACTGTTCTACAACTGTGACAGTAAGTGTGAATCATCTATGTAATACAAACAACTTCCTCACTGTTCTACAACTGTCACAGTAAGTGTGAATCATCTATGTAATACAAACAACTTCCTCACTGTTCTACAACTGTCACAGTAAGTGTGAATCATCTATGTAATACAAACAACTTCCTCACTGTTCTACAACTGTCACAGTAAGTGTGAATCATCTATGTAATACAAACAACTTCCTCACTGTTCTACAACTGTGACAGTAAGTGTGAATCATCTATGTAATACAAACAACTTCCTCACTGTTCTACAACTGTCACAGTAAGTGTGAATCATCTATGTAATACAAACAACTTCCTCACTGTTCTACAACTGTCACAGTAAGTGTGAATCATCTATGTAATACAAACAACTTCCTCACTGTTCTACAACTGTCACAGTAAGTGTGAATCATCTATGTAATACAAACAACTTCCTCACTGTTCTACAACTGTCACAGTAAGTGTGAATCATCTATGTAATACAAACAACTTCCTCACTGTTCTACAACTGTGACAGTAAGTGTGAATCATCTATGTAATACAAACAACTTCCTCACTGTTCTACAACTGTGACAGTAAGTGTGAATCATCTATGTAATACAAACAACTTCCTCACTGTTCTACAACTGTCACAGTAAGTGTGAATCATCTATGTAATACAAACAACTTCCTCACTGTTCTACAACTGTCACAGTAAGTGTGAATCATCTATGTAATACAAACAACTTCCTCACTGTTCTACAACTGTGACAGTAAGTGTGAATCATCTATGTAATACAAACAACTTCCTCACTGTTCTACAACTGTCACAGTAAGTGTGAATCATCTATGTAATACAAACAACTTCCTCACTGTTCTACAACTGTGACAGTAAGTGTGAATCATCTATGTAATACAAACAACTTCCTCACTGTTCTACAACTGTCACAGTAAGTGTGAATCATCTATGTAATACAAACAACTTCCTCACTGTTCTACAACTGTGACAGTAAGTGTGAATCATCTATGTAATACAAACAACTTCCTCACTGTTCTACAACTGTGACAGTAAGTGTGAATCATCTATGTAATACAAACAACTTCCTCACTGTTCTACAACTGTCACAGTAAGTGTGAATCATCTATGTAATACAAACAACTTCCTCACTGTTCTACAACTGTCACAGTAAGTGTGAATCATCTATGTAATACAAACAACTTCCTCACTGTTCTACAACTGTCACAGTAAGTGTGAATCATCTATGTAATACAAACAACTTCCTCACTGTTCTACAACTGTGACAGTAAGTGTGAATCATCTATGTAATACAAACAACTTCCTCACTGTTCTACAACTGTGACAGTAAGTGTGAATCATCTATGTAATACAAACAACTTCCTCACTGTTCTACAACTGTCACAGTAAGTGTGAATCATCTATGTAATACAAACAACTTCCTCACTGTTCTACAACTGTCACAGTAAGTGTGAATCATCTATGTAATACAAACAACTTCCTCACTGTTCTACAACTGTCACAGTAAGTGTGAATCATCTATGTAATACAAACAACTTCCTCACTGTTCTACAACTGTGACAGTAAGTGTGAATCATCTATGTAATACAAACAACTTCCTCACTGTTCTACAACTGTCACAGTAAGTGTGAATCATCTATGTAATACAAACAACTTCCTCACTGTTCTACAACTGTCACAGTAAGTGTGAATCATCTATGTAATACAAACAACTTCCTCACTGTTCTACAACTGTCACAGTAAGTGTGAATCATCTATGTAATACAAACAACTTCCTCACTGTTCTACAACTGTCACAGTAAGTGTGAATCATCTATGTAATACAAACAACTTCCTCACTGTTCTACAACTGTGACAGTAAGTGTGAATCATCTATGTAATACAAACAACTTCCTCACTGTTCTACAACTGTGACAGTAAGTGTGAATCATCTATGTAATACAAACAACTTCCTCACTGTTCTACAACTGTCACAGTAAGTGTGAATCATCTATGTAATACAAACAACTTCCTCACTGTTCTACAACTGTCACAGTAAGTGTGAATCATCTATGTAATACAAACAACTTCCTCACTGTTCTACAACTGTCACAGTAAGTGTGAATCATCTATGTAATACAAACAACTTCCTCACTGTTCTACAACTGTGACAGTAAGTGTGAATCATCTATGTAATACAAACAACTTCCTCACTGTTCTACAACTGTGACAGTAAGTGTGAATCATCTATGTAATACAAACAACTTCCTCACTGTTCTACAACTGTGACAGTAAGTGTGAATCATCTATGTAATACAAACAACTTCCTCACTGTTCTACAACTGTGACAGTAAGTGTGAATCATCTATGTAATACAAACAACTTCCTCACTGTTCTACAACTGTGACAGTAAGTGTGAATCATCTATGTAATACAAACAACTTCCTCACTGTTCTACAACTGTCACAGTAAGTGTGAATCATCTATGTAATACAAACAACTTCCTCACTGTTCTACAACTGTGACAGTAAGTGTGAATCATCTATGTAATACAAACAACTTCCTCACTGTTCTACAACTGTCACAGTAAGTGTGAATCATCTATGTAATACAAACAACTTCCTCACTGTTCTACAACTGTGACAGTAAGTGTGAATCATCTATGTAATACAAACAACTTCCTCACTGTTCTACAACTGTCACAGTAAGTGTGAATCATCTATGTAATACAAACAACTTCCTCACTGTTCTACAACTGTGACAGTAAGTGTGAATCATCTATGTAATACAAACAACTTCCTCACTGTTCTACAACTGTCACAGTAAGTGTGAATCATCTATGTAATACAAACAACTTCCTCACTGTTCTACAACTGTCACAGTAAGTGTGAATCATCTATGTAATACAAACAACTTCCTCACTGTTCTACAACTGTCACAGTAAGTGTGAATCATCTATGTAATACAAACAACTTCCTCACTGTTCTACAACTGTCACAGTAAGTGTGAATCATCTATGTAATACAAACAACTTCCTCACTGTTCTACAACTGTGACAGTAAGTGTGAATCATCTATGTAATACAAACAACTTCCTCACTGTTCTACAACTGTCACAGTAAGTGTGAATCATCTATGTAATACAAACAACTTCCTCACTGTTCTACAACTGTGACAGTAAGTGTGAATCATCTATGTAATACAAACAACTTCCTCACTGTTCTACAACTGTGACAGTAAGTGTGAATCATCTATGTAATACAAACAACTTCCTCACTGTTCTACAACTGTGACAGTAAGTGTGAATCATCTATGTAATACAAACAACTTCCTCACTGTTCTACAACTGTGACAGTAAGTGTGAATCATCTATGTAATACAAACAACTTCCTCACTGTTCTACAACTGTGACAGTAAGTGTGAATCATCTATGTAATACAAACAACTTCCTCACTGTTCTACAACTGTGACAGTAAGTGTGAATCATCTATGTAATACAAACAACTTCCTCACTGTTCTACAACTGTGACAGTAAGTGTGAATCATCTATGTAATACAAACAACTTCCTCACTGTTCTACAACTGTGACAGTAAGTGTGAATCATCTATGTAATACAAACAACTTCCTCACTGTTCTACAACTGTCACAGTAAGTGTGAATCATCTATGTAATACAAACAACTTCCTCACTGTTCTACAACTGTGACAGTAAGTGTGAATCATCTATGTAATACAAACAACTTCCTCACTGTTCTACAACTGTCACAGTAAGTGTGAATCATCTATGTAATACAAACAACTTCCTCACTGTTCTACAACTGTCACAGTAAGTGTGAATCATCTATGTAATACAAACAACTTCCTCACTGTTCTACAACTGTGACAGTAAGTGTGAATCATCTATGTAATACAAACAACTTCCTCACTGTTCTACAACTGTGACAGTAAGTGTGAATCATCTATGTAATACAAACAACTTCCTCACTGTTCTACAACTGTGACAGTAAGTGTGAATCATCTATGTAATACAAACAACTTCCTCACTGTTCTACAACTGTCACAGTAAGTGTGAATCATCTATGTAATACAAACAACTTCCTCACTGTTCTACAACTGTGACAGTAAGTGTGAATCATCTATGTAATACAAACAACTTCCTCACTGTTCTACAACTGTCACAGTAAGTGTGAATCATCTATGTAATACAAACAACTTCCTCACTGTTCTACAACTGTGACAGTAAGTGTGAATCATCTATGTAATACAAACAACTTCCTCACTGTTCTACAACTGTGACAGTAAGTGTGAATCATCTATGTAATACAAACAACTTCCTCACTGTTCTACAACTGTGACAGTAAGTGTGAATCATCTATGTAATACAAACAACTTCCTCACTGTTCTACAACTGTGACAGTAAGTGTGAATCATCTATGTAATACAAACAACTTCCTCACTGTTCTACAACTGTCACAGTAAGTGTGAATCATCTATGTAATACAAACAACTTCCTCACTGTTCTACAACTGTGACAGTAAGTGTGAATCATCTATGTAATACAAACAACTTCCTCACTGTTCTACAACTGTGACAGTAAGTGTGAATCATCTATGTAATACAAACAACTTCCTCACTGTTCTACAACTGTGACAGTAAGTGTGAATCATCTATGTAATACAAACAACTTCCTCACTGTTCTACAACTGTGACAGTAAGTGTGAATCATCTATGTAATACAAACAACTTCCTCACTGTTCTACAACTGTGACAGTAAGTGTGAATCATCTATGTAATACAAACAACTTCCTCACTGTTCTACAACTGTGACAGTAAGTGTGAATCATCTATGTAATACAAACAACTTCCTCACTGTTCTACAACTGTGACAGTAAGTGTGAATCATCTATGTAATACAAACAACTTCCTCACTGTTCTACAACTGTGACAGTAAGTGTGAATCATCTATGTAATACAAACAACTTCCTCACTGTTCTACAACTGTGACAGTAAGTGTGAATCATCTATGTAATACAAACAACTTCCTCACTGTTCTACAACTGTCACAGTAAGTGTGAATCATCTATGTAATACAAACAACTTCCTCACTGTTCTACAACTGTGACAGTAAGTGTGAATCATCTATGTAATACAAACAACTTCCTCACTGTTCTACAACTGTCACAGTAAGTGTGAATCATCTATGTAATACAAACAACTTCCTCACTGTTCTACAACTGTGACAGTAAGTGTGAATCATCTATGTAATACAAACAACTTCCTCACTGTTCTACAACTGTGACAGTAAGTGTGAATCATCTATGTAATACAAACAACTTCCTCACTGTTCTACAACTGTGACAGTAAGTGTGAATCATCTATGTAATACAAACAACTTCCTCACTGTTCTACAACTGTGACAGTAAGTGTGAATCATCTATGTAATACAAACAACTTCCTCACTGTTCTACAACTGTGACAGTAAGTGTGAATCATCTATGTAATACAAACAACTTCCTCACTGTTCTACAACTGTGACAGTAAGTGTGAATCATCTATGTAATACAAACAACTTCCTCACTGTTCTACAACTGTGACAGTAAGTGTGAATCATCTATGTAATACAAACAACTTCCTCACTGTTCTACAACTGTGACAGTAAGTGTGAATCATCTATGTAATACAAACAACTTCCTCACTGTTCTACAACTGTCACAGTAAGTGTGAATCATCTATGTAATACAAACAACTTCCTCACTGTTCTACAACTGTCACAGTAAGTGTGAATCATCTATGTAATACAAACAACTTCCTCACTGTTCTACAACTGTGACAGTAAGTGTGAATCATCTATGTAATACAAACAACTTCCTCACTGTTCTACAACTGTCACAGTAAGTGTGAATCATCTATGTAATACAAACAACTTCCTCACTGTTCTACAACTGTGACAGTAAGTGTGAATCATCTATGTAATACAAACAACTTCCTCACTGTTCTACAACTGTGACAGTAAGTGTGAATCATCTATGTAATACAAACAACTTCCTCACTGTTCTACAACTGTCACAGTAAGTGTGAATCATCTATGTAATACAAACAACTTCCTCACTGTTCTACAACTGTCACAGTAAGTGTGAATCATCTATGTAATACAAACAACTTCCTCACTGTTCTACAACTGTCACAGTAAGTGTGAATCATCTATGTAATACAAACAACTTCCTCACTGTTCTACAACTGTCACAGTAAGTGTGAATCATCTATGTAATACAAACAACTTCCTCACTGTTCTACAACTGTCACAGTAAGTGTGAATCATCTATGTAATACAAACAACTTCCTCACTGTTCTACAACTGTGACAGTAAGTGTGAATCATCTATGTAATACAAACAACTTCCTCACTGTTCTACAACTGTCACAGTAAGTGTGAATCATCTATGTAATACAAACAACTTCCTCACTGTTCTACAACTGTCACAGTAAGTGTGAATCATCTATGTAATACAAACAACTTCCTCACTGTTCTACAACTGTCACAGTAAGTGTGAATCATCTATGTAATACAAACAACTTCCTCACTGTTCTACAACTGTCACAGTAAGTGTGAATCATCTATGTAATACAAACAACTTCCTCACTGTTCTACAACTGTGACAGTAAGTGTGAATCATCTATGTAATACAAACAACTTCCTCACTGTTCTACAACTGTGACAGTAAGTGTGAATCATCTATGTAATACAAACAACTTCCTCACTGTTCTACAACTGTCACAGTAAGTGTGAATCATCTATGTAATACAAACAACTTCCTCACTGTTCTACAACTGTTACAGTAAGTGTGAATCATCTATGTAATACAAACAACTTCCTCACTGTTCTACAACTGTCACAGTAAGTGTGAATCATCTATGTAATACAAACAACTTCCTCACTGTTCTACAACTGTGACAGTAAGTGTGAATCATCTATGTAATACAAACAACTTCCTCACTGTTCTACAACTGTCACAGTAAGTGTGAATCATCTATGTAATACAAACAACTTCCTCACTGTTCTACAACTGTGACAGTAAGTGTGAATCATCTATGTAATACAAACAACTTCCTCACTGTTCTACAACTGTCACAGTAAGTGTGAATCATCTATGTAATACAAACAACTTCCTCACTGTTCTACAACTGTCACAGTAAGTGTGAATCATCTATGTAATACAAACAACTTCCTCACTGTTCTACAACTGTGACAGTAAGTGTGAATCATCTATGTAATACAAACAACTTCCTCACTGTTCTACAACTGTGACAGTAAGTGTGAATCATCTATGTAATACAAACAACTTCCTCACTGTTCTACAACTGTGACAGTAAGTGTGAATCATCTATGTAATACAAACAACTTCCTCACTGTTCTACAACTGTCACAGTAAGTGTGAATCATCTATGTAATACAAACAACTTCCTCACTGTTCTACAACTGTCACTGTAAGTGTGAATCATCTATGTAATACAAACAACTTCCTCACTGTTCTACAACTGTCACAGTAAGTGTGAATCATCTATGTAATACAAACAACTTCCTCACTGTTCTACAACTGTCACAGTAAGTGTGAATCATCTATGTAATACAAACAACTTCCTCACTGTTCTACAACTGTGACAGTAAGTGTGAATCATCTATGTAATACAAACAACTTCCTCACTGTTCTACAACTGTGACAGTAAGTGTGAATCATCTATGTAATACAAACAACTTCCTCACTGTTCTACAACTGTCACAGTAAGTGTGAATCATCTATGTAATACAAACAACTTCCTCTCTGTTCTACAACTGTTACAGTAAGTGTGAATCATCTATGTAATACAAACAACTTCCTCACTGTTCTACAACTGTCACAGTAAGTGTGAATCATCTATGTAATACAAACAACTTCCTCACTGTTCTACAACTGTGACAGTAAGTGTGAATCATCTATGTAATACAAACAACTTCCTCACTGTTCTACAACTGTCACAGTAAGTGTGAATCATCTATGTAATACAAACAACTTCCTCACTGTTCTACAACTGTGACAGTAAGTGTGAATCATCTATGTAATACAAACAACTTCCTCACTGTTCTACAACTGTCACAGTAAGTGTGAATCATCTATGTAATACAAACAACTTCCTCACTGTTCTACAACTGTCACAGTAAGTGTGAATCATCTATGTAATACAAACAACTTCCTCACTGTTCTACAACTGTGACAGTAAGTGTGAATCATCTATGTAATACAAACAACTTCCTCACTGTTCTACAACTGTGACAGTAAGTGTGAATCATCTATGTAATACAAACAACTTCCTCACTGTTCTACAACTGTGACAGTAAGTGTGAATCATCTATGTAATACAAACAACTTCCTCACTGTTCTTTAACTGTCACAGTAAGTGTGAATCATCTATGTAATACAAACAACTTCCTCACTGTTCTACAACTGTGACAGTAAGTGTGAATCATCTATGTAATACAAACAACTTCCTCACTGTTCTACAACTGTGACAGTAAGTGTGAATCATCTATGTAATACAAACAACTTCCTCACTGTTCTACAACTGTCACAGTAAGTGTGAATCATTTATGTAATACAAACAACTTCCTCACTGTTCTACAACTGTGACAGTAAGTGTGAATCATCTATGTAATACAAACAACTTACTCACTGTTCTACAACCTTCACAGTATTTGTGAATCAGTCTATGTAATACAAACAACTTCCTCACTGTTCTACAACTGTGACAGTAAGTGTGAATCATCTATGTAATACAAACAACTTCCTCACTGTTCTACAACTGTCACAGTAAGTGTGAATCAGTCTATGTAATACAAACATTTTCCTCACTGTTCTACAACTGTCACAGTAAGTGTGAATCATCTATGTAATACAAACAACTTCCTCACTGTTCTACAACTGTGACAGTAAGTGTGAATCATCTATGTAATACAAACAACTTCCTCACTGTTCTACAACTGTGACAGTAAGTGTGAATCATCTATGTAATACAAACAACTTCCTCACTGTTCTACAACTGTGACAGTAAGTGTGAATCATCTATGTAATACAAACAACTTCCTCACTGTTCTACAACTGTCACAGTAAGTGTGAATCATCTATGTAATACAAACAACTTCCTCACTGTTCTACAACTGTCACAGTAAGTGTGAATCATCTATGTAATACAAACAACTTCCTCACTGTTCTACAACTGTGACAGTAAGTGTGAATCATCTATGTAATACAAACAACTTCCTCACTGTTCTACAACTGTCACAGTAAATGTGAATCATCTATGTAATACAAACAACTTCCTCACTGTTCTACAACTGTGACAGTAAGTGTGAATCATCTATGTAATACAAACAACTTCCTCACTGTTCTACAACTGTCACAGTAAGTGTGAATCATTTTTGTAATACAAACAACTTCCTTACTGTTCTACAACTGTCACAGTAAGTGTGAATCATCTATGTAATACAAACAACTTCCTCACTGTTCTACAACTGTGACAGTAAGTGTGAATCATCTATGTAATACAAACAACTTCCTCACTGTTCTACAACTGTGACAGTAAGTGTGAATCATCTATGTAATACAAACAACTTCCTCACTGTTCTACAACTGTGACAGTAAGTGTGAATCATCTATGTAATACAAACAACTTACTCACTGTTCTACAACTGTGACAGTAAGTGTGAATCATCTATGTAATACAAACAACTTCCTCACTGTTCTACAACTGTCACAGTAAGTGTGAATCATCTATGTAATACAAACAACTTCCTCACTGTTCTACAACTGTCACAGTAAGTGTGAATCATCTATGTAATACAAACAACTTCCTCACTGTTCTACAACTGTGACAGTAAGTGTGAATCATCTATGTAATACAAACAACTTCCTCACTGTTCTACAACTGTGACAGTAAGTGTGAATCATCTATGTAATACAAACAACTTCCTCACTGTTCTACAACTGTGACAGTAAGTGTGAATCATCTATGTAATACAAACAACTTCCTCACTGTTCTACAACTGTGACAGTAAGTGTGAATCATCTATGTAATACAAACAACTTCCTCACTGTTCTACAACTGTGACAGTAAGTGTGAATGAGTTTTGCGAAATGTCTTTTCCTGTACGTCAACATCCAATGCCAAGAATATTAAAACAGCTTCGTTATTCTAATTATTTCTTTATTAAACACGTCCAAAATTATAATTTATATGAGCTCACTCATTTCATGTGTTGCAAAAATAAATACGAACTTTATGAATTGAGTCTTACACACGTTCTCTTTGTTAAAACACCTCTACAGTTGAACTACATCATAAAAAACCGCCTGAACAATTAGAATAAACTATGAATTGAGTCTTACACACGTTCTCTTTGTTAAAACACCTCTACAAGTTGAGCTACATGATAACATAAACCGTTTGAACAATTAGAATAAACTTTGAGTTGTGTCTTACACACGTTCTCTTTGTTAAAACACCTCTACAAGATAAGCTACATGATAACAGAAACAGTCTGAACAATTAGAATAAACTATGAGTTGTGTCTTACACACGTTCTCTTTGTTAAAACACCTCTACAGTTGAACTACATGATAACATAAACAGTCTGAACAATTAGAATAAACTATGAGTTGAGTCTTACACACGTTCTTTTTGTTAAAACACCTCTACAAGATAAGCTACATGATAACAGAAACAGTCTGAACAATTAGAATAAACTATGAGTTGTGTCTTACACACGTTCTCTTTGTTAAAACACCTCTACAAGATAAGCTACATGATAACAGAAACAGTCTGAACAATTAGAATAAACTATGAGTTGTGTCTTACACACGTTCTCTTTGTTAAAACACCTCTACAAGTTGAGCTACATGATAACAGAAACAGTCTGAACAATTAGAATAAACTATGAGTTGTGTCTTACACACGTTCTCTTTGTTAAAACACCTCTACAGTTGAACTACATGATAACATAAACAGTCTGAACAATTAGAATAAACTATGAGTTGAGTCTTACACACGTTCTCTTTGTTAAAACACCTCTACAAGATAAGCTACATGATAACAGAAACAGTCTGAACAATTAGAATATACTATGAGTTGTGTCTTACACACGTTCTCTTTGTTAAAACACCTCTACAAGTTGAGCTACATGATAACAGAAACAGTCTGAACAATTAGAATAAACTATGAGTTGTGTCTTACACACGTTCTCTTTGTTAAAACACCTCTACAAGATGAGCTACATGATAACATAAACAGTCTGAACAATTAGAATAAACTATGAATTGTGTCTTACACACGTTATCTTTGTTAAAACACCTCTACAATATAAGCTACATGATAACAGAAACAGTCTGAACAATTAGAATAAACTATGAGTTGAGTCTTACACACGTTCTCTTTGTTAAAACACCTCTGCAAGATAAGCTACATGATAACATAAACAGTCTGAACAATTAGAATAAACTATGAGTTGTGTCTTACACACGTTCTCTTTGTTAAAACACCTCTACAAGATAAGCTACATGATAACAGAAACAGTCTGAACAATTAGAATAAACTATGAGTTGTGTCTTACACACGTTCTCTTTGTTAAAACACCTCTACAAGATAACCTACATGATAACATAAACAGTCTGAACAATTAGAATAAACTATGAGTTGAGTCTTACACACGTTCTCTTTGTTAAAACACCTCTACAGTTGAACTACATGATAACAGAAACCGTCTGAACAATTAGAATAAACTATGAGTTGAGTCTTACACACGTTCTCTTTGTTAAAACACCTCTGCAAGATAAGCTACATGATAACATAAACAGTCTGAACAATTAGAATAAACTATGAGTTGTGTCTTACACACGTTCTCTTTGTTAAAACACCTCTACAAGTTGAGCTACATGATAACAGAAACCGTCTGAACAATTAGAATAAACTATGAGTTGTGTCTTACACACGTTCTCTTTGTTAAAACACCTCTACAAGATAACCTACATGATAACATAAACAGTCTGAACAATTAGAATAAACTATGAGTTGTGTCTTATACACGTTCTCTTTGTTAAAACACCTCTACAGTTGAACTACATGATAAAAAACCGTCTGAACAATTAGAATAAACTATGAGTTGTGTCTTACACACGTTCTCTTTGTTAAAACACCTCTACAAGATAACCTACATGATAACATAAACAGTCTGAACAATTAGAATAAACTATGAGTTGTGTCTTATACACGTTCTCTTTGTTAAAACACCTCTACAGTTGAACTACATGATAAAAAACCGTCTGAACAATTAGAATAAACTATGAGTTGTGTCTTTCACACGTTCTCTTTGTTAAAACACCTCTACAAGTTGAGCTACATGATAACAGAAACCGTCTGAACAATTAGAATAAACTATTAGTTGTGTCTTACACACGTTCTCTTTGTTAAAACACCTCTACAAGATGAGCTACATGATAACATAAACAGTTTGAAGAATTAGAATAAACTATGAGTTGTGTCTTACACACGTTCTCTTTGTTAAAACACCTCTACAAGATGAGCTACATGATAACATAAACAGTTTGAAGAATTAGAATAAACTATTAGTTGTGTCTTACACACGTTCTCTTTGTTAAAACACCTCTACAAGTTGAGCTACATGATAACAGAAACCGTCTGAACAATTAGAATAAACTATTAGTTGTGTCTTTCACACGTTCTCTTTGTTAAAACACCTCTACAAGTTGAGCTACATGATAACATAAACCGTCTGAACAATTAGAATAAACTATGAATTGTGTCTTTCACACGTTCTCTTTGTTAAAACACCTCTACAAGTTGAGCTACATGATAACATAAACAGTCTGAACAATTAGAATAAACTATGAGTTGAGTCTTACACACGTTCTCTTTGTTAAAACACCTCTACAAGATAAGCTACATGATAACAGAAACAGTCTGAACAATTAGAATAAACTATGAGTTGTGTCTTACACACGTTCTCTTTGTTAAAACACCTCTACAAGTTGAGCTACATGATAACATAAACCGTCTGAACAATTAGAATAAACTATTAGTTGTGTCTTACACACGTTCTCTTTGTTAAAACACCTCTACAAGTTGAGCTACATGATAACAGAAACAGTCTGAACAATTAGAATAAACTATTAGTTGTGTCTTACACACGTTCTCTTTGTTAAAACACCTCTACAAGTTGAGCTACATGATAACAGAAACAGTCTGAACAATTAGAATAAACTATGAGTTGTGTCTTACACACGTTCTCTTTGTTAAAACACCTCTACAAGTTGAGCTACATGATAACATAAACAGTCTGAACAATTAGAATAAACTATGAGTTGTGTCTTACACACGTTCTCTTTGTTAAAACACCTCTACAAGATGAGCTACATGATAACAGAAACAGTCTGAACAATTAGAATAAACTATGAGTTGTGTCTTACACACGTTCTCTTTGTTAAAACACCTCTACAAGTTGAGCTACATGATAACATAAACCGTCTGAACAATTAGAATAAACTATGAGTTGTGTCTTACACACGTTCTCTTTGTTAAAACACCTCTACAAGTTGAGCTACATGATAACATAAACCGTCTGAACAATTAGAATAAACTATGAGTTGAGTCTTTCACACGTTCTCTTTGTTAAAACACCTCTACAAGTTGAGCTACATGATAACATAAACAGTCTGAACAATTAGAATAAACTATGAGTTGAGTCTTACACACGTTCTCTTTGTTAAAACACCTCTACAAGTTGAGCTACATGATAACATAAACCGTCTGAACAATTAGAATAAACTATGAATTGTGTCTTTCACACGTTCTCTTTGTTAAAACACCTCTACAAGTTGAGCTACATGATAACATAAACCGTCTGAACAATTAGAATAAACTATTAGTTGTGTCTTACACACGTTCTCTTTGTTAAAACACCTCTACAAGATGAGCTACATGATAACATAAACAGTTTGAAGAATTAGAATAAACTATGAGTTGTGTCTTACACACGTTCTCTTTGTTAAAACACCTCTACAAGATGAGCTACATGATAACATAAACAGTTTGAAGAATTAGAATAAACTATTAGTTGTGTCTTACACACGTTCTCTTTGTTAAAACACCTCTACAAGTTGAGCTACATGATAACAGAAACCGTCTGAACAATTAGAATAAACTATTAGTTGTGTCTTTCACACGTTCTCTTTGTTAAAACACCTCTACAAGTTGAGCTACATGATAACATAAACCGTCTGAACAATTAGAATAAACTATGAATTGTGTCTTTCACACGTTCTCTTTGTTAAAACACCTCTACAAGTTGAGCTACATGATAACATAAACAGTCTGAACAATTAGAATAAACTATGAGTTGAGTCTTACACACGTTCTCTTTGTTAAAACACCTCTACAAGATAAGCTACATGATAACAGAAACAGTCTGAACAATTAGAATAAACTATGAGTTGTGTCTTACACACGTTCTCTTTGTTAAAACACCTCTACAAGTTGAGCTACATGATAACATAAACCGTCTGAACAATTAGAATAAACTATTAGTTGTGTCTTACACACGTTCTCTTTGTTAAAACACCTCTACAAGTTGAGCTACATGATAACAGAAACAGTCTGAACAATTAGAATAAACTATTAGTTGTGTCTTACACACGTTCTCTTTGTTAAAACACCTCTACAAGTTGAGCTACATGATAACAGAAACAGTCTGAACAATTAGAATAAACTATGAGTTGTGTCTTACACACGTTCTCTTTGTTAAAACACCTCTACAAGTTGAGCTACATGATAACATAAACAGTCTGAACAATTAGAATAAACTATGAGTTGTGTCTTACACACGTTCTCTTTGTTAAAACACCTCTACAAGATGAGCTACATGATAACAGAAACAGTCTGAACAATTAGAATAAACTATGAGTTGTGTCTTACACACGTTCTCTTTGTTAAAACACCTCTACAAGTTGAGCTACATGATAACATAAACCGTCTGAACAATTAGAATAAACTATGAGTTGTGTCTTACACACGTTCTCTTTGTTAAAACACCTCTACAAGTTGAGCTACATGATAACATAAACCGTCTGAACAATTAGAATAAACTATGAGTTGAGTCTTTCACACGTTCTCTTTGTTAAAACACCTCTACAAGTTGAGCTACATGATAACATAAACAGTCTGAACAATTAGAATAAACTATGAGTTGAGTCTTACACACGTTCTCTTTGTTAAAACACCTCTACAAGTTGAGCTACATGATAACATAAACCGTCTGAACAATTAGAATAAACTATGAATTGTGTCTTTCACACGTTCTCTTTGTTAAAACACCTCTACAATATAAGCTACATGATAACAGAAACAGTCTGAAGAATTAGAATAAACTATGAGTTGTGTCTTACACACGTTCTCTTTGTTAAAACACCTCTACAAGTTGAGCTACATGATAACATAAACCGTCTGAACAATTAGAATAAACTATGAATTGTGTCTTACACACGTTCTCTTTGTTAAAACACCTCTACAAGTTGAGCTACATGATAACATAAACCGTCTGAACAATTAGAATAAACTATTAGTTGTGTCTTACACACGTTCTCTTTGTTAAAACACCTCTACAAGTTGAGCTACATGATAACATAAACCGTCTGAACAATTAGAATAAACTATGAATTGTGTCTTACACACGTTCTCTTTGTTAAAACACCTCTACAATATAAGCTACATGATAACAGAAACAGTCTGAAGAATTAGAATAAACTATGAGTTGTGTCTTACACACGTTCTCTTTGTTAAAACACCTCTACAAGTTGAGCTACATGATAACATAAACCGTCTGAACAATTAGAATAAACTATGAGTTGTGTCTTACACACGTTCTCTTTGTTAAAACACCTGTACAAGTTGAGCTACATGATAACATAAACAGTCTGAACAATTAGAATAAACTATGAATTGTGTCTTACACACGTTCTCTTTGTTAAAACACCTCTACAATATAAGCTACATGATAACAGAAACAGTCTGAACAATTAGAATAAACTATTAGTTGTGTCTTACACACGTTCTCTTTGTTAAAACACCTCTACAAGTTGAGCTACATGATAACATAAACCGTCTGAACAATTAGAATAAACTATTAGTTGTGTCTTACACACGTTTTCTTTGTTAAAACACCTCTACAAGATGAGCTACATGATAACATAAACAGTCTGAAGAATTAGAATAAACTATGAGTTGTGTCTTACACACGTTCTCTTTGTTAAAACACCTCTACAAGTTGAGCTACATGATAACAGAAACAGTCTGAACAATTAGAATAAACTATGAGTTGTGTCTTACACACGTTCTCTTTGTTAAAACACCTCTACAAGATGAGCTACATGATAACATAAACCGTCTGAACAATTAGAATAAACTATGAGTTGTGTCTTACACACGTTTTCTTTGTTAAAACACCTCTACAAGATGAGCTACATGATAACATAAACAGTTTGAAGAATTAGAATAAACTATTAGTTGTGTCTTACACACGTTCTCTTTGTTAAAACACCTCTACAAGATGAGCTACATGATAACATAAACAGTCTGAAGAATTAGAATAAACTATGAGTTGTGTCTTACCCACGTTCTCTTTGTTTTTTTTAAATTTTCACTACGTTTTGTTTGCTGTAAACAGCGAGCCATACGACCCAACATATTATAGAGAACACTGGTTTACGGGTTCAGTTACTCTAAAGTTATAGGCGTTGAGTTTTTTCAAATCTTTTGATCATATATACCGTTTCCGGTTGTCAGTGATAATGGAGAGACGTTACAATTTAGTAAAGGGTATGAAACTGTAAACCATAAAATATATTACCCCTCACTTAACAGTAACATAGGCTTTGTTTCACCAACAGCAATTAAAAAATAATCTTTAGCTTCACAGAATTTAAAGTTTTGTGAGTGAAAAAGATAAACATGTACATTTGCTTGGTGGCAACTTTTGTAATTGAGTCAAAGTGCAAAATTAAATACACGCATTAAGAGCACGTGATTTGTTCAGTTTACTCTGTCACGATGTTTTAAATTAGTTCCAAGGTTAAGCTTATGTCGCCTGTCAAGAGGAGATTTTTCTTATGCTCGGTTTTTTTTTTAATTCTTTAGAAGTCGAGAATAATGTATCATCCATAGCTCTTAGTTCCTAAGCATTTCTTACAGTCTTAACCCTAACTTGCTTCATTAAAACTGTATTCATTCCGTTAAGTCCTTGTGTTTTCTTGTTAAACGCAACGTCTTGGAATACAAAAAAAGTGTAAATATATAATATAAAGTTTAACAATGACTACGTAAGCTTGCTTGGAATATGTATATATACACATTAAAATAATGTGCACTATGCAGTTCCTACACTCATCCTATCAGCTGAAGACATTAGTCTGGTAGTTAGTTGGAATCACATAATAGTTTCTTATGACGTATAGACAGGCTCTCTATTGAGATAAAAGCGGATATTTCGGACATGTGGGGTTCTGATGACAACATGAGGCCGTGACTGCTGGTTGTGAAGAAAAGCGATCCTTTTTTATGACCAGACTGTGTAGGCAAATGGGATATTATGGTCTTTTGCAACAGCAGCTCTGAAAGCTGAGTTAATCACACAGAAGACGTTATTTGCAGGCTCGTAATTATATCATTGAAACAGCAAGTCGCCGGATCGTTCGGATTGAGTTATTATGTCTAATAGGTTCCCATTCGCAACTTGATGGCTTACGTTTCTTTATATGATTGTCGTCTATTTATGGAGCGAAATTAAGGTTACCTTGAAAACCTCGGAATTTAGATATGTATTTATTGTGTTTTAAGTAAGCCAGCGTGGTGAACTTATGATGAAATTTAGAAATACGTTATATATGTTCTGGTTACCTTCTGTGTCCAACGGAAGAAATCGAGCCCCGGATTTTAGCGGTCCAAGTCTGAAGACTTAACTTTGTCTCACCGAGGCACAATGTTTAATTATTTGTAGTCAAATTCAAAGCTTTTTGAGATCTGCCCACCACGGGTATCGAAACCCGGTTTCTAGTGTTGTATGTAAGTCAGCGGACATGTCGCTGTACCACTGGGGGAGGGGACAACAAAATTAAACTATATGGCTAGTGTACGGACCATGTGAAATATATGGCTAGTGTACGGACCATGTGAAATATGTGGCTAGTGTACGGACCATGTGTATGACACAACACATGCACAAAATTAAACTTAGAATATATAGCTAGTGTACGGACCATGTGAAATATATGGCTAGTGTACGGACCATGTGTATAACACAACACATGCACAAAATTAAACTTAGAATATATGGCTAGTGTACGGACCATGTGAAATATATGGCTAGTGTACGAACCATGTGGAATATCTGGCTAGTGTACGGACCATGTGAAATATATGGCTAGTGTACGAACCATGTGGAATATCTGGCTAGTGTACGGACCATGTGAAATATATGGCTAGTGTACGGATCACGTGGAATATATGGCTATTATACGGACAATGTGTATAACACAACACGTGTATTAAATTTGTCCTCGCAAAAACAAGAACAAGTTAAAAATAAATCTGTTTATGGAATATAAGTTAAGTTAATTATATATGTATAAAACCATAATAAAGTTAACATGCTTTTTGTAGGACGAGATTCAATTCTAACTTTGTGTCCATACGATACGTAAACAAGAGGAAAAAAATGGTTCACAAATGTAGTAAGTAGATCGATAATTACTCCATTACTACAATGAGATACTCTTATATCAAGACACAAATAAAATTCATGAAGAGTACAGCTTGTTAAGCGCCAATATTAAACATAATTATTCCAACGAATCAGTTTAAAGTTTGATTTATTCTATGTCACCTAGAGCACAATTCTTTCAACCAATCAGTTTAAAGTTTGATAATCTTCTACATTATTAGTTCACGGTTCTTTCAACCAATCAGTTTAAAGTTTGATTTCTTCTACGTTACAATACACGGTGTTTTCAACCAATCAGTTTAAAGTTTGATTTTTCTACGTTATTACTACACGGTTCTTTCAACCAATCACTTTAAAGTTTGATTTCTTTTGCGTTACAGTACACGGTTTTTTCAACCAATCAGATTAAAGTTTGATTTTTTTCTATGTTATTACTAAACGGTTCTTTCAACCAATTGGTCTAGAGGATAATTTGTTTTGAGCTCCAGTGGTACACAGTAACAACATGTTTGCAAACACCAATTTATCAGCATAACAAAACATTTTTATTTTTGGGGAGAACATTCTTAATGTATCACCCCAAAATATAACACTTTATTATGCTTATAAACAGCTGTTTACTAACATGCTATAATATTAGCATAATACTATTCCTTTCTCGAGTACCAACACACATTTCTTTCAATCAACAAATTAGTGTGAGGTTATTGTTGGTTATTATTATAAAAATGTTCTGTAAATTAACAATTTATGAAATGTGTGGCTGAAAGCAGGTATAAATATTCCTATACTACTCTATATATATATCACTTGATAATCAGGACCTAGTTTCAAAGATCCAACCAGCGTTAATGACAATTCGCTGAGTGTTAAAAGTCAGTGCCATTATAAATGTTCAGAGTCATTCAGAACGTTCTTTGAGAGTCCAGAAATTCAGGTTTTTTTGATAAGTTTAGAAATAAGTCGCTGTAAGCTGTGGAATTTTTCTTCTCTCTAAGAAGAAACCTTTATTTAATATTAATATAGAATATTTCTCATTTTGATGACGTGAAGAAAAGTAGTGCGTTTTTATGGACTACCGACGGACATTTTTTGATCCTATGAAATGGCTGATGTTTACAAGTGCTTTCCGACAGGAGTTACAAAAAGCGTGTTACATTTAATACTTTGTAATGGCAGCTCAAACATTTCGACTTGATGTTTTACACCTATTTGTTACAAGTCAGCAATCAGCACTGTGAATACAACATGATGCCAATTCTAGTCACGCAACACTGTCCTTCACGTGGTGTCGCTTCTAGTCACCTTGAACTCTGTCCTTCACGTGGTGTCGCTTCTAGTCACCCAGAACTCTGTCCTTCACATGGTGTCGCTTCTAGTCACCTTGAACTCTGTCCTTCACATGGTGTCGCTTCTAGTCACCTAGAACTCTGTCATGGTGTCGCTTCTAGTCACCTTGAACTCTGTCCTTCACATGGTGTCGCTTCTACTCACCTAGAACTCTGTCCTTCACATGGTGTCGCTTCTAGTCACCTAGAACTCTGTCCTTCACATGGTGTCGCTTCTACTCACCTTGAACTCTGTCCTTCACATGGTGTCGCTTCTAGTCACCTAGAACTCTGTTCTTCACATGGTGTCGCTTCTACTCACCTTGAACTCTGTCCTTCACATGGTGTCGCTTCTAGTCACGCAACACTGTCCTTCACATGGTGTCGCTTCTAGTCACCTTGAACTCTGTCCTTCACATGGTGTCGCTTCTAGTCACCTTAAACTCTGTCCTTCACATGCTGTCGCTTCTAGTAACCTTGAACTCTGTCCTTCACATGTTGTCGCTTCTAGTCACCTTGAACTCTGTCCTTCACATGTTGTCGCTTCTAGTAACCTTGAACTCTGTCCTTCACATGGTGTCGCTTCTAGTCACCTTGAACTCTGTCCTTCACATGGTGTCGCTTCTAGTCACCTTGAACTCTGTTCTTCACATGGTGTTGCTTCTAGTCACCTAGAACTCTGTACTTCACATGGTGTCGCTTCTAGTCACCTAGAACTCTGTCCTTCACATGGTGTCGCTTCTAGTCACCTAGAACTCTGTCCTTCACATGGTGTCGCTTCTAGTCACCTTGAACTCTGTCCATCACATGGTGTCGCTTCTAGTCACCTAGAACTCTCTCATGGTGTCGCTTCTAGTCACCTTGAACTCTGTCCTTCACATGGTGTCGCTTCTAGTCACCTTGAACTCTGTCCTTCACATGGTGTCGCTTCTAGTCACCTAGAACTCTGTCCTTCACATGGTGTCGCTTCTAGTCACCTAGAACTCTGTTCTTCACATGGTGTCGCTTCTAGTCACCTTGAACTCTGTTCTTCACGTGGTGTCACTTCTTGTCACCTTGAACTCTGTCGTTTACATAGTGTCACTTCTAGTCACCTTGAACTCTGTCGTTCACATGGTGTCGCTTCTAGTCACCTAGAACTCTGTCCTTCACATGGTGTCGCTTCTAGTCACCTAAAGCTCTGTCATGGTGTCGCTTTTAGTCACCTTGAACTCTATCATGGTGTCGCTTCTAGTCACCTTGAACTCTGTTCTTCACATGGTGTTGCTTCTAGTCACCTAGAACTCTGTCCTTCACATGGTGTCGCTTCTAGTCACCTTGAACTCTGTTCTTCACATGGTGTTGCTTCTAGTCACCTTGAACTCTGTTCTTCACATGGTGTCGCTTCTAGTCACCTAGAACTCTGTTCTTCACATGGTGTCGCTTCTAGTCACCTAGAACTCTGTCCTTCACATGGTGTCGCTTCTACTCACCTTGAACTCTGTCCTTCACATGGTGTCGCTTCTAGTCACCTAGAACTCTGTCCTTCACATGGTGTCGCTTCTAGTCACGCAACACTGTCCTTCACATGGTGTCGCTTCTAGTCACCTTGAACTCTGTCCTTCACATGTTGTCGCTTCTAGTAACCTTGAACTCTGTCCTTCACATGGTGTCGCTTCTTGTCACCTTGAACTCTGTCCTTCACATGGTGTCGCTTCTAGTCACCTTGAACTCTGTTCTTCACATGGTGTTGCTTCTAGTCACCTAGAACTCTGTCCTTCACATGGTGTCGCTTCTAGTCACCTAGAACTCTGTCCTTCACATGGTGTCGCTTCTAGTCACCTTGAACTCTGTCCATCACATGGTGTCGCTTCTAGTCACCTAGAACTCTGTCATGGTGTCGCTTCTAGTCACCTTGAACTCTGTCCTTCACATGGTGTCGCTTCTAGTCACCTTGAACTCTGTCCTTCACATGGTGTCGCTTCTAGTCACCTTGAACTCTGTTCTTCACGTGGTGTCACTTCTTGTCACCTTGAACTCTGTCCTTCACATGGTGTTGCTTCTAGTCACCTAGAACTCTGTCCTTCACATGGTGTTGCTTCTGGTCACCTAGAACTCTGTCCTTCACATGGTGTCACTTCTAGTCACCTAGAACTCTGTTCTTCACATGGTGTCGCTTCTAGTCACCTTGAACTCTGTTCTTCACATGATGTCGCTTCTAGTCACCTTGAACTTTGTCCTTCACATGGTGTCGCTTCTAGTCACATTGAACTCTGTTCTTCACGTGGTGTCACTTCTTGTCACCTTGAACTCTGTCGTTTACATGGTGTCACTTCTAGTCACCTTGAACTCTGTCGTTCACATGGTGTTGCTTATAGTCACCTTGAACTCTGTCGTTCACATGGTGTCGCTTCTAGTCACCTAGAACTCTGTCCTTCACATGGTGTCGCTTCTAGTCACCTAAAGCTCTGTCATGGTGTCGCTTTTAGTCACCTTGAACTCTATCATGGTGTCGCTTCTAGTCACCTTGAACTCTGTTCTTCACATGGTGTTGCTTCTAGTCACCTAGAACTCTGTCCTTCACATGGTGTCGCTTCTAGTCACCTTGAACTCTGTTCTTCACATGGTGTTGCTTCTAGTCACCTTGAACTCTGTTCTTCACATGATGTCGCTTCTAGTCACCTTGAACTTTGTCCTTCACATGGTGTCGCTTCTAGTCACCTTGAAATCTGTCCTTCACATGGTGTCACTTCTTGTCACCTTGAACTCTGTCGTTTACATGGTGTCACTTCTAGTCACCTTGAACTCTGTCGTTCACATGGTGTTGCTTATAGTCACCTTGAACTCTGTTCTTCACATGGTGTCACTTCTAGTCACCAATTTTAGTTTTTCTGAAATTCTTATATGTTCACCAGATAAAAAGACAAGAAAAATGAATCCTTTGGAAAGACGTTCCTGTTGAGCTTTGTATCAAAAATCTGGTATTGTATAGAATATGCATATATATATATATGTATTGTTGATTGAGTTTTGTTCTTAAAATCACGTACTATTTAGAAGGCGTATATGAGTGGATTTTCAACAACTTTAAAATGTGCTAATTTGTTATTTGCTATGAATCATAGCTTACAATTTACTGCTTACTTACAACTGATTCTACTAATACAAATAACTGTATGTAAACGTTCGATTAAAAATTAATATATATATGTATTTCCCAAATATTATGCCTTTAAAAGTAAAAATATAGTTGTTACCAAGCTGTTTACGAAACACGAATGTTTAAATATTTCATATAAAAATAATGCATTAAGTTAAGTTATTGACTGGCGTGATAACATCAAAAGCAAACTTTAAAAGATGTCTTTCATTGTCTGATGCACGTACCTCGTGCAATGTCCCTACTGTAAAGGCCCGGCATGGCCAGGTGGTTAAAGCACTCGACTCGTAATTTAATGGTCGTGAGTTCGAATCCACGTCTCACCAAACATGTTCGACCTTTCAGCCATGGGGGCGTTATAATGTTATGGTCAATCCCACTATTCGTTGGTAAAAGAGTAGTCCAAGAGTTGGCGGTGGGTGATGATGACTAGCTGCCTTCCCTCTAATCTCACACTGCTAAATTAGGGACGGTTAGCACAGATAGCCCTCGAGTAGCTTTACGCGAAATTCAAAACAAACAAACAAACCCTTCTGTAAAGTGATCTGAGAAAATAACACGTGTTAGGCTTAGAAACATCTATTTTTTCTGCTCGTTTTCTTCAACTGTTTGAAAGCTTTGTCTTTTTCACGTTCATTTCTACCTTTCAACTTAAACATCACGTAATTCGTTTCTCTAAAAAGGCTTAGATTATGTTGAAGTAATTAGGAAAAATTATATTATATCATAGATTATTAAGAATGACCGAAGCACAGAGGTCATAGTTACTAAGGCAAACAAAGATTAACAATTTCTTTCATTTGTTTATTTCTTTGCCACGTGTCTAGATAAATATTAAAACTTCGTCGAAACAGTTATTTGTAGAATACAAAAGCTATAATGATATAAAAGACAAAAATGCTCTCTCGGATATTAAAACAAACTTAAAGATCACCGTACTGGTGATTCATATTTCTTGAACACCATGGCAACATGACATGATGACAACCTTAAGTTGATGTCTTAAGCACCTTGGAACCTAGCAACTTAACACGATGACAACCTTAAGTTGATGTATTGAACATTTGGAACCTGACAACTTAATACGATGACAGCCTTAAGTTGATATCTTGAACATTTTGGAACCTAGCAACTTAAGACGATGACAACCTTAAGTTGATGTATTGAACACTTTGGAACCTGACAACTTAACACGATGACAGCCTTAAGTTGATATTTTGAACACTTTGGAACCTGCCAACTTAACACGATGACAGCCTTAAGTTGATATCTTGAACACCTTGGAACCTGGCAACTTAACACGATGACAGCCTTAAGTTGATATCTTGAACACTTTGGAACCTGCTAACTTAACACGATGACAGCCTTAAGTTGATATCTTGAACACTTTGGAACCTGCCAACTTAACACGATGACAGCCTTAAGTTGATATCTTTAACACCTTGGAACCTGGCAACTTAACACGATGACAGCCTTAAGTTGATATCTTGAACATCTAGGAACCTGGCAACTTGGACAACATAACAACTTAACACGAACGTCATTATTGAATTTAATAAGCTTGTTTGTTTTGTGTACTGAGAGATTAAAACTCTTTATAACCATTTTGACCCCACAAAGAAGGGACACATCAATTTATTATAATTATTTTAAGAATTTATTTGAAAACATTAAGAATAATATTGTTCGTTTTGCTGTTCATTCAAAATATGGAATAAACTCACAGAATGTGGCTGGTCAGATATTATGTGGTTCTCTCAAAACTCTCAGAATGTGGCTGGTCAGATATTATGTGGTTCCCTCAAAACTCTCAGAATGTGGCTGGTCAGATATTATGCGGTTCCCTCAAAACTCTAGTAGTCCCAACTTCAATTAACGATACACTAGTATCTTATAATTACATTTTTTTTGTTCTTCTACAGTGGACTGGATCTGTCCGGATTGGTTTTGTCTTACGACAAGGTTATAATATTGGCGAAGATTTGGTTAGACCTGCTAACTGACCTGGGCGTCGCCTCTAAGAAAAGAAACAGGTCGTATAGAGAATAACCTTAATTCTTAACATGAAAGTTATTTCTAGTGACAATTGGTTCGCTGTCGTTTAGCATGAAATATTGAAACAACCAAGTTCTGTTTCTCACAAGAAACAGACAACTTCCTGTAGAAACGTTTCTTGTCAGGGGCTTGTTCAAAGTAAACATGGAAAAGTCACTGTATCTCGTTCTCTCACGTAATTCATTTATAAATATACTGCACGTGTGTCACTTGAAAATGGGCAAGTTTTTATTTATATGTTGGCCAGATAGACTTTTGTAACTAACCGACGACGTCTAAAGAAAATATTGATTTTTTACCCACCATATATTTGTTTCTCAGGCCTAAATAAACGAATAAAAACAATACGTATGACAAAGCTTTTTCTTTTCCAACAATACTTAGATATAAACGTACAATGTACAACTACATATCAGTGTCTGGAACAAACTATTAACAATACATTATAAAAACACTTACTACGTCAGCGATTTGTCTCGGAAACATACAATATTTTTTTATGGCATCATACTGTGGGAAGTAAGAAAAAAATAGATAACTGGTTATATTATAGATTTTCACCAACCAAAGCGATAACTTAAAAGCTAATAACGAGAAATTATTGAGACAACTAAAGTTTGAAATAAAACATTCACCGGCATATTAATAATATTTGTTGTTGTTTACAATACAGCGTGATTTCACATAATTAGGCATGTTTAAATTATAAACTGTTGTCTTCGAAATTCTCTTAATGAAGAAGAACGCGCCACCATGATAAAATATTCTGTACTGTCTTAACACAACTCGATGTCATAAAAGCAATTTCTCTTGTTAACGAAAAAAAATAAATTGCTCAAATGATAAAACTGTTACACAGCAGTAACAAAACAGTAAATTGTTGTCCAAAAGTTTGAGTTGCTGTTCTCCTACTATAAGTCAAATACGATGAGTTGTTTCTAGACAGCGCTCATTGTAGTATATGGTACGTCGTGTCCAGGCAACGCGTATATACATCAAGTTTGTCTTCAGTACGTATTCTAAACATTGTTCCAATAAGTAATTGACTATAACGCCTGAGCTTTGAACTTTTGTGGCCGGAAAAAATCACGGTTTCTCAACAGTAGGCTTGACCTGTGTTCCCAAACAGATACCCACGTTCTGATGACCTTTGAATCTGAATGTCCGTCTTCGACGAGGAATCACCACCACAAGAGATGGGGCATATTGAAAATCTGAACACGACCTCCACAAAGATCACTGCAGTGGCATGTAAGGCCAGTTAAAAGAGCTGCCACTCAAAAGCATGTCCCTTATGAGGGTTTCTATGGGTGTCTTCCCCACGAGACGTACAAAAAACAGTTGCTCTATCACCTGGGAGCTAACGGTCCGTAGGGAAGGCAAGCGGAGGAGAAGCTTGCCGAATCGGGTGGGCTGGTTGGGGTACTGCGTCCTGCAGTACTCCTCAAGAGCACACTGGGATTTCTCCTGTAAACTCTCGATGTGTCCGACGTCCGAGATGCCGCAGGCGTCTGGAAGACAATAATCGAAATTTAAAAACAACAGCAACAAATAAATAAACTAAAACAAGTGTTTCAAATATTCAAGTTTCTGTTTAGTAAACAAATTGATAGTGGATTATAACTTCCGGTTTGAAGGGAGTGTTTGTCTAGTCATAAAAATTATAATAATAGAAATAAACTTTGGCAACTTAAGACGAAAATTAACCCAGAAGAGGCTAGAATCAACTCACCTACTGAGCCCCAGAGGAGGCCAGAATCAACCGAACTATTGACCCTCAGAAGAGGCTAGAATCAACTATCCTCCTGACCCCCAAAAGAGGCTAGAATCCACTAACCTATTGACCCCAGAAGAGGCTAGAATCAACTAACCTATTGACCCCCATAAGATGCTAGAATCAACTAACCTCCTGACCCCCAAACGAGGCTAGAATCCACTGACCTATTGACCCCCAGAAGAGGCTAGAATCAACTAACCTATTGACCCCCATAGGATGCTAGAATCAACTGAAGTATTGACCACAATTCCAATCTGAGCTTGATTTTCTCAGTCCGAGCTGAAGGTTTTTCTCCCCCCTACACACAATGTTTTCCACGTTCGAACAAATAGGTCTTAAGAGATAGAACTCCCATAAACCAGTCTTTTATCTAACCAGATGGTTTTTACTGATTACATGTTCGTTATTCAGGCTTGAGTTAAAAGAAATACTTAATGTCTCAATAATCCGAGGGTCGCGGGTTTGAAATCACCGTTGCACCAAACATGCTCGCCTTTTCAGCCGTAGGGACGTTATAATGTCACGATCAATCCCGCTATTCGTTGGTAAAAGAGTAGCCCAAGAATTGGCGGTGGGTGGTGATGACTAGCTGCTTTCCCTCTAGTCTTACACTGCTAAATTAGGGACGGCTAGCGCAGTTAGCCCTCGAGTAGCTTTGCGTGAAATACAAACAACGAATAAAGAATATTATGTCTGTTAAATCTTTTTATTCCAATAACACTTACTGCCACTATTGTCTAATTAATAGACCGATTTCAGGGTAAGACGTTTCTTTCTTAATCAAGAAACTGACAAAGACATAAGGTGATCTAATCACTCACCTCTACAGTTTTGGTATTTTAAAGGATACGAGAAAAACAATTATTTGAAATATCTTTACAATGATTTTACGAATTCGTACTCACTGAATAGTAATGATACTGGCGTGTAGTTTCATAGAAAATCTTAGATGTATATATATCTTTTAAACAGTACTTTTTTTGCCGTGAAACCGACACCAAAGAAAATTTATATAACATGTCACATGAAGAATTAGCTTTTATCCTAAAGTAAAAATATTTAAAATTCAATGTGATGACTTGCTTTACTCTGTTCTAAGATATGAAAGATTGCTGGTTCAATTTTGAATGCTATCTAACTTACAAAGGAAAAGACCTATCATATTATTGATTGTTTCAGTGTTAAACCCGATTATTATAGTGTTTCATATTCTTAATATTTTCATTGTTAAAAAGCGGTTATTATATAATTGATAATATTCAGTTTTCGACCCGGTTGTTATATGATTTTAATTGTCCCCCAGTGGCTCAGCGGTTTGTCTGCGGACTTTCAACGCACTGGTTTTGATACACGTGGAGGGCAGAGCACAGATAGCCCATTGTGTAGCTTTGTTCTTAATTCAAAACAACAACAACATTATCTTTATCTCTTCGCTTAAGTCGATTTTAATTTATACATTAGGGCGTGTCTTATTACACCGGTATGAAAGGTGTGGGGGTTATGTTCAATTCCCATATTAACTAGAAAACGAGTAGCCCATGAGTTGGCAATGGTAACTTCCCTCTAGTCGTACACTGCTAAATTAGGGACGATTAGAACAGATAGTACTCGTGCAGCTTTGCGCTCAATTCAAACCAAACTCTTAATATTCCAGTTTTTACAAATAACAATTTCCGAAATCAAACAATAAAACATTTTCAAAATCGTATTATGCATGACTGATCCTTAAACTACCAATAACTAGCACTAACTTTGCTATAAACACTGACACTTAAACTATCCATAGCTAGCACTAACTTTGCTATAAACACTGATACTTAACCTATCCATAGCTAACACAAACTTTGCTATAAACACTGATCCTTAAACTATCCATAACTAGCATTAATTTGCTATAAGCACTGATCCTTAAACTATCCATAGCTAACATTAACATTGCTATAAACACTGATCCTTAAACTATCCAGAACTAACACTAACTTTGCTATAAATACTGAACCTTAAACAATCCATAGCTAATACTAACTTTGCTATAAACACTAATCCTTAAATTCTCCATAACTAGCACTAACTTTTCTATAAACACTGATCATTAACCTATCCATAGCTAACACTAACTTTGCTATAAACACTGATCCTTAAACAATCCATAACTAGCACTAACTTTGCTATAAACACTGATCTTTAAACTATCCATAGCTAGCTCTAACCTTGCTATAAACACTGATGCTTAAACTATCCATAGCTAGCTCTAACCTTGCTATAAACACTGATCCTTAAACAATCCATAACTAGCACTAACTTTGCTATAAACACTGATCCTTACACAATCCATAGTTAACACTAACTTTTCTATAAACACTGATCCTTAAACTATCCAGAACTAACACTAACTTTGCTATAAACACTGATCCTTGAACTATTTATAACTAGCACTAACTTTTCTATAAACACTGATCCTTAAACTATCCAGAACTAACACTAACTTTGCTATAAACACTGATCCTTGAACTATTTATAACTAGCACTAACTTTGCTATAAACACTGATCTTTAAACTATCCATAACTAGCACTAACTTTGGCATAAACACTGATCCTTAAACTATCCATAACTAGCATTAATTTGCTATAAGCACTGATCCTTAAACTATCCATAGCTAACATTAACATTGCTATAAACACTGATCCTTAAACTATCCAGAACTAACACGAACTTTGCTATAAATACTGAACCTTAAACAATCCATAGCTAATACTAACTTTGCTATAAACACTGATCCTTAAATTCTCCATAACTAGCACTAACTTTCCTATAAACACTGATCGTTAAACTATCCATAACTAACACTAACTTTGCTATAAAAACTGATCCTTAAACTATCCAGAACTAACACTAACTTTACTATAAACACTGATCCTTAAACTATCCATAACTAGCACTATGCTATAAACACTGATCTTTAAACTATCCATAGCTAGCACTAACTTTGCTATAAAAACTGATCCTAGAACTATCCATAACTAACACTAACTTTGCTCTAAACACTGATTCTTAAACTATCCATAGTTAACACTAACTTTGCTATAAACACTGATCCTTAAACTATCTATAGCTAACACTAGCTTTAGTAAAAACACTGATCCTTAAACTATCCAGAACTAACACTAACTTTGCTATAAAAACTGATCCTTAAACTATCCAGAACTAACACTAACTTTGCTATAAAAACTGATCCTTAAACTATCCATAACTAGCACTAACTTTGCTATAAACACTGATCGTTAAACTATCTATAGTTAACACTAACTTTCCTATAAACACTGATCGTTAAACTATCCATAACTAACACTAACTTTGCTATAAACACTGATCCTGGAACCATCCATAACTAACACTAACTTTAATATAAACACTGATCTTTAAACTATCCATAGCTAACACTAACTTTGCTATAAATACTGATTCTTAAACTATCCATAGTTAACACTAACTTTGCTATAAACACTGATCCTTAAACTATCTATAGCTAACACTAGCTTTAGTATAAACACTGATCCTTAACTTATCCATAGCTAACATTAACTTTGCTATAAACCCTGATCCTTAAACTATCCAGAACTAACACTAATTTTGCTATAAAGAGTGAACCTTAAACTATCCATAACTAGTACTCACTTTGCTATAAACACATCTCCTTAAACTATCCATCGCTAGCACTAACTTTGCTATAAACACTGATCCTTGAACTATCCATAACTAGCACAAACTTTGCTATAAACAGTAATTTTTAAACTATCCATAACTAACACTAACTTTGCTATAAACACTGATCCTTGAACTATCTATAGCTAACAGTAACTTTGTTATAAACACTGATCCTTAAACTATTTATAACGAGCACTAACTTTCCTATAAACACTGATCCTTAAACTACCCATAGCTAACGTTAACTTTGCTATAAACACTGATCCTTGAATTATCCATAGCTAACACTAACTTTGCTACAAACACTGATCCTTGAACTATCCATAACTAGCACTAACTTTGCTATAAACAGTGATTTTTGAACTATCCATAACTAACACTGACTTTGCTATAAAAACACTGATCCTTAAACTATCCATTGCTAACGTTAACTTTGCTATAAACACTGATCCTTAAATTATCACAATATTAGTAATAGTTTACTTTACACAATGTTCTACACAATTTTAGTAATAGTTTACTTTACACAATGTTCTATACAATATTAGTAATAGTTTACTTTACACAATGCTGTACACAATATTAGTAATAGTTTACTTTACACAAAGCTGTACACAATATTAGTAATAGTTAACTTTACACAATGCTGTACACAATAATAGTAATAGTTTACTTTACACAATGCTGTACTCAATATTAGTAATAGTTTACTTTACACAATGTTCTACACAATATTAGTAATAGTTTACTTTACACAATGTTCTACACAATATTAATAATAGTTTACTTTACACAATGTTGTACACAATATCAGTAATAGTTTACTTTACACAATGCTATACACAATATTAGTAATAGTTTACTTTACACAATGCTATACACAATATTAGTAATAGTTTACTTTACACAATGTTCTACACAATATTAGTAATAGTTTATTTTACACAATATTGTACACAATATTAGTAATAGTTTACTTTACACAATGTTGTACACAATATTATTAATAGTTTACTTTACACAATGTTCTATACAATATTAGTAATAGTTTACTTTACACAATGTTGTACACAATATTATTAATAGCTTACTTTACACAATGCTGTACACAGTATAAGTAATAGTTTACTTTACACAATATTCTACACAATATAAGTAATAGTTTACTTTACACAATGTTCTACACAATATTAGTAATAGTTTACTTTACACAATGATGTACGCAATATAAGTAATAGTTTACTTTACACAATGATGTACGCAATATAAGTAATAGTTTACTTTACACAATGCTGTACACAATATTAGTAATAGCTTACTTTACACAATGTTCTACACAATATTAGTAATAGTTTACTTTACACAATGTTCTACACAATATTAGTAACAGTTTACTTTACACAATGTTCTACACAATATTAGTAATAGTTTACTTTACACAATGTTCTACACAATATTAGTAACAGTTTACTTTACACAATGTTCTACACAATATTAGTAATAGTTTACTTTACACAATGTTCTACACAATATTAGTAATAGTTTACTTTACACTATGCTGTACACAATATTAGTCATAGTTTACTTTATACAATCTTCTACACAATATTAGTAATAGTTTACTTTACACAATGTTCTACACAGTATTAGTAACAGTTTTCTTTACACAATGTTCTACACAATATTAATAATAGTTTACTTTACACAATGCTTTACACAATATTAGTAATAGTTTACTTTACACAATGCTATACACAATATTAGTAATAGTTTACTTTACACAATGTTCTACACAATATTAGTAATAGTTTACTTTACACAATGTTCTACGCAATATTAGTAATAATTTACTTTACACAATGTTCTACACAATATTATTCATAGTTTACTTTACACAATGTTCTACACAATATTATTCATAGTTTACTTTACACAATGTTCTACACAATATTAGTAATAGTTTACTTTACACAATGCTGTACACAATATTAGTAATAGTTTACTTTATACAATCTTCTACACAATATTAGTAATAGTTTACTTTACACAATGTTCTACACAGTATTAGTAACAGTTTTCTTTACACAATGTTCTACACAATATTAATAATAGTTTACTTTTCACAATGCTGTACACAATATTAATAATAGTTTACTTTACACAATGCTATACACAATATTATTAATAGTTTACTTTACACAATGTTCTACACAATATTAGTAATAGTTTACTTTACACAATGTTCTACACAATATTAGTAATAGTTTACTTTACACAATGTTCTACACAATATTAGTAATAGTTTACTTTACACAATGTTGTACACAATATTAGTAATAGTTTACTTTACACAATGTTCTACACAGTATTAGTAACAGTTCTCTTTACACAATGTTCTACACAATATTAATAATAGTTTACTTTTCACAATTTTGTACACAATATTAATAATAGTTTACTTTACACAATGCTATACACAATATTAGTAATAGTTTACTTTACACAATGTTCTACACAATATTAGTAATAGTTTACTTTACACAATGCTGTACACAATATTATTAAAAGTTTACTTTATACAATCTTCTACACAATATTAGTAATAGTTTACTTTACACAATGTTCTACACAGTATTAGTAACAGTTTTCTTTACACAATGTTCTACACAATATTAATAATAGTTTACTTTACACAATGCTTTGCACAATATTAGTAATAGTTTATTTTACACAATGCTATACACAATATTAGTAATAGTTTACTTTACACAATGTTCTACACAATATTAGTAATAGTTTACTTTACACAATGTTCTACACAATTTTAGTAATAATTTACTTTACACAATGTTCTACACAATATTATTCATAGTTTATTTTACACAATGTTCTACATAATATTAGTAATAGTTTACTTTACACAATGCTGTACACAATAGTAGTAATAGTTTACTTTACACAATGATCTACACAATATTAGTAATAGTTTACTTTGCACAATGTTCTACACAATATTAGTAATAGTTTACTTTACACAATGTTGTACACAATATTAGTAATAGTTTACTTTACACAATGTTCTTCACGATATTAGTAATTGTTTACTTTACACAATGTTCTACACAATATTAGTAATAGTTTATTTTACACAATATTGTACACAATATTATTAATAGTTTACTTTACACAATGTTGTATACAATATTATTAATAGTTTACTTTACACAATGTTCTACACAATATTAGTAATAGTTTACTTTACACAATGTTGTACACAATATTATTAATAGTTTACTTTACACAATGTTGTACACAATATTATTAATAGTTTACTTTACACAATGTTGTACACAATATTATTAATAGTTTACTTTACACAATGTTGTACACAATATTATTAATAGTTTACTTTACACAATGTTCTATACAATATTAGTAATAGTTTACTTTACACAATGTACTACACAATATTAATAATAGTTTACTTCACACAATGTACTACACAATATTAGTAATAGTTTACTTTACACAATGTTCTACACAATATTAGTAATAGTTTACTTTACACAATGTTGTACACAATATTAGTAATAGTTTACTTTACACAATGTTGTACACAATATTATTAATAGTTTACTTTACACAATGTTCTATACAATATTAGTAATAGTTTACTTTACACAATGTTGTACACAATATTATTAATAGCTTACTTTACACAATGCTGTACACAGTATAAGTAATAGTTTACTTTACACAATATTCTACACAATATAAGTAATAGTTTACTTTACACAATGTTCTACACAATATTAGTAATAGTTTACTTTACACAATGATGTACGCAATATAAGTAATAGTTTACTTTACACAATGATGTACGCAATATAAGTAATAGTTTACTTTACACAATGCTGTACACAATATTAGTAATAGCTTACTTTACACAATGTTCTACACAATATTAGTAATAGTTTACTTTACACAATGTTCTACACAATATTAGTAATAGTTTACTTTACACAATGTTCTACACAATATTAGTAATAGTTTACTTTACACAATGTTCTACACAATATTAGTAATAGTTTACTTTACACAATGTTCTACACAATATTAGTAATAGTTTACTTTACACAATGTTCTACACAATATTAGTAATAGTTTACTTTACACAATGCTGTACACAATATTAGTAATAGTTTACTTTATACAATCTTCTACACAATATTAGTAATAGTTTACTTTACACAATGTTCTACACAGTATTAGTAACAGTTTTCTTTACACAATGTTCTACACAATATTAATAATAGTTTACTTTACACAATGCTTTACACAATATTAGTAATAGTTTACTTTACACAATGCTATACACAATATTAGTAATAGTTTACTTTACACAATGTTCTACACAATATTAGTAATAGTTTACTTTACACAATGTTCTACGCAATATTAGTAATAATTTACTTTACACAATGTTCTACACAATATTATTCATAGTTTACTTTACACAATGTTCTACACAATATTATTCATAGTTTACTTTACACAATGTTCTACACAATATTAGTAATAGTTTACTTTACACAATGCTGTACACAATATTAGTAATAGTTTACTTTATACAATCTTCTACACAATATTAGTAATAGTTTACTTTACACAATGTTCTACACAGTATTAGTAACAGTTTTCTTTACACAATGTTCTACACAATATTAATAATAGTTTACTTTTCACAATGCTGTACACAATATTAATAATAGTTTACTTTACACAATGCTATACACAATATTAGTAATAGTTTACTTTACACAATGTTCTACACAATATTAGTAATAGTTTACTTTACACAATGTTCTACACAATATTATTAATAGTTTACTTTACACAATGTTTTACACAATATTAGTAATAGTTTACTTTACACAATGTTCTACACAATATTAGTAATAGTTTACTTTACACAATGTTGTACACAATATTAGTAATAGTTTACTTTACACAATATTCTACATAATATTAGTAATAGTTTACTTTACACAATGTTTTACACAATATTAGTAATAGTTTACTTTACACAATGTTTTACACAATATTAGTAATAGTTTACTTTACACAATGTTGTACACAATATTAGTAATAGTTTACATTACACAATGTTCTACACAATATTAGTAATAGTTTACTTTGCACAATGTTCTACACAATATTAGTAATAGTTTACTTTCCACAATGTTGTACACAATATTAGTACTAGTTTACTTTACATAATGTTCTACACAATATTAGTAATAGTTTACTTTACACAATGTTCTACACAATATTAGTATTAGTTTACTTTACACAATGCTGTACACAATATTATTAAAAGTTTACTTTATACAATCTTCTACACAATATTAGTAATAGTTTACTTTACACAATGTTCTACACAGTATTAGTAACAGTTTTCTTTACACAATGTTCTACACAATATTAATAATAGTTTACTTTACACAATGCTTTGCACAATATTAGTAATAGTTTATTTTACACAATGCTATACACAATATTAGTAATAGTTTACTTTACACAATGTTCTACACAATATTAGTAATAGTTTACTTTACACAATGTTCTACACAATTTTAGTAATAATTTACTTTACACAATGTTCTACACAATATTATTCATAGTTTACTTTACACAATGTTCTACATAATATTAGTAATAGTTTACTTTACACAATGCTGTACACAATAGTAGTAATAGTTTACTTTACACAATGATCTACACAATATTAGTAATAGTTTACTTTGCACAATGTTGTACACAATATTAGTAATAGTTTACTTTACACAATGTTCTACACAATATTAGTAATAGTTTACTTTACACAATGTTGTACACAATATTAGTAATAGTTTACTTTACACAATGTTCTTCACGATATTAGTAATTGTTTACTTTACACAATGTTCTACACAATATTAGTAATAGTTTATTTTACACAATATTGTACACAATATTATTAATAGTTTACTTTACACAATGTTGTATACAATATTATTAATAGTTTACTTTACACAATGTTCTACACAATATTAGTAATAGTTTACTTTACACAATGTTGTACACAATATTATTAATAGTTTACTTTACACAATGTTGTACACAATATTATTAATAGTTTACTTTACACAATGTTCTATACAATATTAGTAATAGTTTACTTTACACAATGTACTACACAATATTAGTAATAGTTTACTTTACACAATGTACTACACAATATTAGTAATAGTTTACTTTACACAATGTTCTACACAATATTAGTAATAGTTTACTTTACCCAATGTTCTACACAATATTATTAATAGTTTACTTTACACAATGTTGTACACAATATTATTAATAGTTTACTTTACACAATGTTCTATACAATATTAGTAATAGTTTACTTTACACAATGTTGTACACAATATTATTAATAGCTTACTTTACACAATGCTGTACACAGTATTAGTAATAGTTTACTTTACACAATATTCTACACAATATAAGTAATAGTTTACTTTACACAATGTTCTACACAATATTAGTAATAGTTTACTTTACACAATGATGTACGCAATATAAGTAATAGCTTACTTTACATAATGATGTACGCAATATAAGTAATAGTTTACTTTACACAATGCTGTACACAATATTAGTAATAGTTTACTTTACACAATGTTGTACACAATATTAGTAATAGTTTACTTTACACAATGTTCTACACAATATTAGTAATAGTTTACTTTACACAATGCTGTACACAATATTATTAATAGTTTACTTTACACAATGTTCTACACAATATTAGTAATAGTTTACTTTACACAATGCTGTACACAATATTAGTAATAGTTTACTTTAACAATGTTGCACACAATATTAGTAATAGTTTATTTTACACAATGTTGTACACAATATTATTAATAGCTTACTTTACACAATGCTGTACACAGTATTAGTAATAGTTTACTTTACACAATGTTCTACACAATATTAGTAATAGCTTACTTTACACAATGTTCTACACAATATTAGTAATAGTTTACTTTACACAATGTTCTACACAATATTAGTAACAGTTTACTTTACACAATGTTCTACACAATATTAGTAATAGTTTACTTTACACAATGTTCTACACAATATTAGTAATAGTTTACTTTACACTATGCTGTACACAATATTAGTCATAGTTTACTTTACACAATGTTGTACACAATATTAGTAACAGTTTACTTTACACAATGTTCTACACAATATTAGTAATAGTTTACTTTACACAATGTTCTACACGATATTAGTCATAGTTTACTTTACACAATGTTCTACACAATTTTATTAATAGTTTACTTTTCACAATGTTCTACACAATATTAGTAATAGTTCACTTTACACAATGCTGTACGCAATATTAGTAATAGTTTACTTTACACAATGTTCTACACAATATTAGTAATAGTTTACTTTACACAATGTTCTACACAATATTAGTAATAGTTTACTTTACACAATGTTCTACACAATATTAGTAATAGTTTACTTTACACAATGTTCTACACAATATTAGTAATAGTTTACTTTACACAATGTTCTACACAATATTAGTAATAGTTTACTTTACACTATGCTGTACACAATATTAGTCATAGTTTACTTTACACAATGTTCTACACAATATTAGTAACAGTTTACTTTACACAATGTTCTACACAATATTAGTAATAGTTTACTTTACACAATGTTCTACACAATATTAGTAATAGTTTACTTTACACAATGCTGTACACAATATTAGTAATAGTTTACTTTACACAATGTTCTACACAATTTTATTAATAGTTTACTTTACACAATGTTCTACACAATATTAGTAATAGTTTACTTTACACAATGTTGTACACAATATTAGTAATAGTTTACTTTACACAATGCTGTACACAATATTAGAATAGTTTACTTTACACAATGTTCTACACAATATTAGTAATAGTTTACTTTACACAATGTTCTACACAATATTAGTAATGGTTTACTTTACACAATGTTCTACACAATATTAGTAATAGTTTACTTTACACTATGCTGTACACAATATTGGTAAAAGTTTACTTTACACTATGCTGTACACAATATTGGTAAAAGTTTACTTTACACAATGTACTACACAATATTAGTAATAGTTTACTTTACACAATGCTGTACACAATATTATTAATAGTTTACTTTACACAATGTTCTACACAATTTTATTAATAGTTTACTTTACACAATGCTGTACACAATATTAGTAATAGTTTACTTTACAGAATGCTGTACACAATATTAGTAATAGTTTACTTTACACAATGCTGTACACAATATTAGTAATAGTTTACTTTAGACAATGTTCTACACAAAATTAGTAATAGTTTACTTTACACAATGCTGTACACAATATTAGTAATATTTTTTTTACACAATGCTGTACACAATATTAGTAATAGTTTACTTTACACAATGCTGTACACAATATTAGTAATAGTTTACTTTACTCAATGTTCTACACAATATTAGTAATAGTTTACTTTACACAATCAATAATTTTTAAATATAATACTTTAAAACCTCCAACTACACAATGCATTATTTGATCTGTGGGAATCGATCTTAGTGTAAACGAATAGGGGCCGTATAATAAATTATTGTTGTTATTCTTATAATTTTATTAATGAGGAATTTCCTTCTGTTGTTGTTCCAACAACATGATGTGCTGAATTAAAAATTTAGAAACACATGTTTTAATCTATAATATAATCATTATAAAACAAGGCGCGGCATGGTCAGGTGGGTTAAGGCGTTCGACTGATAATCTGAGGGTCGCGAATTCGAATCCTCGTCGCACCAAACATGCTCGCCCTTTCAGCCGTAAGGGCGTTATAATGTCACAATCAATCCCACTATTCGTTGGTAAAAGAGTAGCCCAAAAGTTGGCGGTGGGTGGTGATGACTAGCTGCCTTCCCTCTAGTCTTACACTGCTTTCCGCGAAATTAAAAAACAAACAAACTAAGCTCAAATGACAAACAATGGAGGAAGTGGTCTTGTACACCTGACCCTTTTGGGTATCTAAAACTCAACATACCCAAATACCCACAAAGAAGAAGAAATGAACGATGTTAAACAACAGTTTGAAACTGGAAGGGTCTTATGCTTAGCGTCTTCGAATAGTGAAGTGGACAATTTAGCATTGTTAACCGTATATGCGCAATAAAAATGGACAAACATTTGCGCTAAAACGTTTTCGGTGTCACATTCGAATTTAATGAAGACCAAAATATGGTAGCTTTTAAATTAAGATATTTTCGAAAGTCAAAACTAACACAAAGAGAAGTTACTGAAGTTAACTATAACTTTTCAGTCTGTCCAGCTCCCCAGCACAGCGGTAAGTCTACGGATTTACAGTGCTTAAAATCAGGGGTTCGATTCCACTCGGTTGGCTGAGCAGATAGACTGATGTGGATTTGCTACAAGTAAACACACACGCACGCTCTTTCTGTTAAACCTTATACTACAGAGTCAACAAGTATAGTTCGTATCGTAATAACATGAGAAATGACGACTGAATATTTGTTCTTTTGTAGTAGTTGCGATCTCCTAATGTTTGTAGAAATAACTGATCTCAACCTTTGTAACAACTATTAAATTTTAGTTCAAAAAGATAGATTTTGTAGATGCGGAGTTTATATAGAAACTGTAATATACCCAATTAAAATTGTTGTATCAGCAAGTAACAACTGTAAAATAACCAATTAAAATTGTCGTATCAATAAGCGACATCTATAAAATAACCAATTAAAATTATCGTATCAACAAGCAACAACTGTAAAATAGCCAATCAAAATTGATGTATCAGAAACCGGCAATATCAAATAACCAATTAAAATTATCGTATCAACGAGTATTCATGAAAGAAGATGAAGATTGCTCTGAAGAAAATTACCCGTTGACTGTCAGTCAGAGCTGGTGGAAACAAATAATTTTTACACACAATAAATAATATCACAAATACAATACTGTTAAATAGAAACGGCAAATAAAAAAAGTAGACACGACAGGTGAAAAACAAAATTCTTACAGTTTCCATCACAGCAATTGTTTCTTATTTCTTTCTGTTACAAGTAAAATTAATTTTTCTTTTGAATAACTTGGATTCTTTCATGTAATTTAAACTAACTGCTCCAACTATTCATTCTCCCGGTTTGTTTTTTTTTCACGCTGTATGCTTCACTGCTCTCTAGGGAAGAGACTTCTTCTTTGTTTCTCTTGGCAACTTCTGCCCACACGAAATTAGCTATTCTTTTAAAGATACCGAAATATGGCACAGAGGCAGAAGCTGGACGCGTAATTACGTCGTCTGTGACCAATCGCTTGTATGTTGAAAACAACACAAAGAATGGAAGTGGAGCTATGTCAGGGAACTTTTGATTTGCTTAGAAAATATCTCAGTGGAATTTCACCTATGACAGGGAACTTTTGATTTGCTTAGCAAATATCTCAGTGGAATTTCACCTATGACAGGGAACTTTTGATTTGCTTAGCAAATATCTCAGTGGAATTTCACCTATGACAGGGAACTTTTGATTTGCTTAGAAAATATCTCAGTGGAATTTCACCTATGACAGGGAACTTTTGATTTGCTTAGAAAATATCTCAGTGGAATTTCACCTATGACAGGGAACTTTTGATTTGCTTAGCAAATATCTCAGTGGAATTTCACCTATGACAGGGAACTTTTGATTTGCTTAGCAAATATCTCAGTGGAATTTCACCTTAGCGAATAATTTGTTCAAACAACTGTCCGTACTGACAGCCATATCGTGGTCAGAAAGAACTTAGTACGTAATGATGCTAACACAATTCCCACGGTTTGTTTCTTTCCATTGAGGAACGTGTTTCTAGTCAGTTTCATTCGTTTTATTTCATTACTTCTGTTGAAATAGCATAATGAATTTATTTAGAAATATCGTGGGTGTTTGCGTTGTTTTTCTTTCCTACACTCGGGAAGAGGCGTGGCCAAATGGTTTGGCTTGGTTTTTGAATTCCGCGCAAAGCTGCACGAGGACTTTATGCGCTATTCATCCCTGATTTAGTACTGTTAGACGAGAGGGAAGGCAACTAGTCATCCCCACCCACCGCCAACTCTTGGGCTACTCTTTTACCGACGAATAGTTGGATTTACCGTCACATTATAACACCCCCACGCGCGGCGAGCATGTTTAGTGTTACGGGATTCGAGCCCGCGCCCCTTGGATTACGAATAGAGTGCCTTAACCAGCATGCTTGGGTTGTAAATCCATATATTCATCGCTCGAGACCCTTTGTCGCAAGAAGAACTCCACACTTTTGAGATGTGGGCGCGATATAAGTGTGACAATCATATTCCACTTTTAGATAAGACCAGAACAGCCCAGGCATTGGGGGGGAGTACTGTTCACTAGCTGCCTTCCCTCTAGAGTATCAATCCAAAATTAGGAGCGATTTTGAATAAACAGGTCTTGCAACAAACCAACATAATGTTCGTTTGTGTTTTTGAAGACTTTATGGAAAAATTGAAACACAAAACTCTTTAAAACCTAAAAATTTAGAACGGATGAAATAGATTTTCATGTAACCAATGAACATGGAACGTTTCTCGCTGAGCCATTCGTGGAGACGACTTGACTTAGAACTGGACCACCGTGTTAAAAATTTATAACGGATAGATGAAATAGATTTTCATGTAACCAATGAACATGGAACGTTTCTCGCTGAGCCATTCGTGGAGACGACTTGACTTAGAACTGGACCACCGTGTTAAAAATTTATAACGGATAGATGAAATAGATTTTCATGTAACCAATGAACATGGAACGTTTCTCGCTGAGCCATTCGTGGAGACGACTTGACTTAGAACTGGACCACCGTGTTAAAAATTTATAACGGATAGATGAAATAGATTTTCATGTAACCAATGAACATGGAACGTTTCTCGCTGAGCCATTCGTGGAGACGACTTGACTTAGAACTGGACCACCGTGTTAAAAATTTATAACGGATAGAGTAAATAGATTTTCATGTAACCAATGAACATGGAACGTGTCTTTTCAAGCTTTTTTTTTTTTCCCAGAAACATAAATGTTGGAGTATTTCTCAGTATCGAAATTCCACTTAGCCTCTTGTTGGCGTGATATCAGTTATCAATATGATATTTAAAAAAGGAAAACTAACGAAACGCTTGAGCAAAACACTGACATCAGTGGTCAAATAAAACGCTAAGCGTGTGTGTGTGTGTGTTTTTTCTTTTAGCAAAACCACAAAGGCTTACTGCTCAGCCCACCGAGGGGAATCGAACCGCTGATTTTAGCGTTGTAAATCCGGAGACATACCGCTGTACTAACGGGGGGCAACGTTAAGCTAACAGAAGATTCGTGTTTAACACTGGAACTACCGTGTAATATCAGTTGTTATTTATTATGGGAATATTGCCTCTCTCAGAAACTGTATAAATTCTTAGTAAGAGCAAACGCGTATTGGTGAATAAACTGAAAGAAACTGACCATTAAAAAATATTAGTTGTTTTTTTCTGTAAGAAGCCTGAAGTTGAAAAAAGACGACAAACACTTCGAGAACGACGTGTCTGTCGTCTCCTTAAGTGTACTTTACGTACAAAAAAAGTGCCGGGAAACAACCCAATCATCAAATACAGAGGGGTGTTATTGCTCTCCAGGTCTACTATACGACAGCGCCACCTATTTTTTCTCTGATCCTACATTTACAAGCTGTTCTTAACACTGACAGCCGCTTGTTTAGTAACATTTTCACAAACCTAATTCTTTTTTTACATTGGAAACAAAGCGCGTCTGCAGATGACCTTGAAGGTCTACACTAAACTCGTGCTGAGTCCTGCCCCATGGTGTATGGGTCTGATTTTGTTTAGTTCCATAACCAGAGGAATTGGAAACGTTTTGAGTTTTAAATGGCAGAGGGCGACCTCGAAGTTTGTGCCAGCAATCGCCAAGTTGACACGTACTTTCGTGTAGCAGACTTTTTATCACGTGACAAATAACAGCAAAAACAAATCACGAGGATATCAGAACTGTTACGCCGAGAGCCATTAAAAATACGAGAATTGAGATATGTAAGTTACTACAACTCCTCACTCGAATACCTTGATTAAACTTACTGCTGTCGGTTATAATAACTTCGCACTCCCATGGTGGTACAGAGGTAAGTTAACGGACTACGCAACGCTAAAATCCAGAACTCGTTTCGCCTCGATGGACACAGTAGACAGCCGAATGTAATATTTATTTAAAACTTCGCTTTTTCTTTACTTATTTACGTCAAGCAAACGACAATCATCCTTCGTTCGGACGTTATTTGTTTGTTTTACACTTAGCGCAAAGTTACACGAGGGTTATCTGCGCTAGCCGTCCCAAATTTTGCAATGGGAAGGCAGCTAGTCATCACCACCTACCGCCAACTCTTGGGTTACTCTTTTACCAAAGAATAGTGGGATTGACCATCACATTATAACGCCCCCACGACTGAAAGGGCGACATCTTTGGTGCGACGGGGATTCGAACCCGCGACCCTCAGATTACGAGTCGAACGTCTTAACTCACGTGGCCATGCCGAGCGACGTTGTTTGTATTTCCAGCGTGAACCAATTGTTTCGTCTACAGTTTAATGTTTAAATATTTGTAAAAGCAAAAACTTTGTAACTATTACCAATACCAGCCATCACTGACTTGGTTTGTTATACCTAACACAGCATGTAAATTAAACTAATCAAAAAATGACATCAAATATCTCATATTCAACATCTCTTCGTTTATGTCATGATAACCACTTATAATCCACCATCACGATCTAAAAACATTACAATTCATATCTGAGGCTTTTCGGTCACACTAACTGGGACATGACATAGGGAGGGATACAAATGAACCTCTTCTTTTCGATCGCAAAAAAAAAAAAAAAATATTGATTTCGCGAGCCGCCATGCCTACTTGCAGATTAATAATGAAGCTAAACTACTTAGCTGAAACATGGCGTATTGAAACCTACTGTTCTATACCGAACTGACGAGGAAACGTAATTTTCTAAATTCAAATTGTAGCTAAACCTCATTTATGGCCACTGAATACACTTCAGTAAGCTGCACTTGTCACTATTTGCATATCCTATACATATTGATGAATTCAAAGGTCTATCTATGTTATATAATAAAACGAGAAATAATTAGTAAACACGCGGCGATGGACAAACAGAATTAACACATACAGAACCCAGTTTATTTTACGAAACTTGCTGAGATATATATTTCCAGAGAACTGGTTCCTCATCGAATTACCGTTACAGCACGGAGAGTTTTATCATTGGGTTACTTATATATATGTCTAAGTACGACTAATAAAAATAAAATATTAACATAACCTTCCTCCCACACATACACACCCCTAATCCAAAAATATTACTACAATTCAATATCTTTGTCTTTATATCATAATGATGAAATATTGTTCAACTTTATGATATAAAAATATTACTACAATTCAATATCTTTGTCTTTATATCATAATGATGAGATATTGTTCAACTTTATGATATAAAAATATTACTACAATTCAATATCTTTGTCTTTATATCATGATGATGAGATATTGTTCAACTTTATGATATAAAAATATTACTACAATTCAATATTTTTGTCTTTATATCATAATGATGAGATATTGTTCAACTTTATGATATAAAAATATTACTACAATTCAATATCTTTGTCTTTATATCATAATGATGAGATATTGTTCAACTTTATGATATAAAAATATTACTACAATTCAATATTTTTGTCTTTATATCATAATGATGAGATATTGTTCAACTTTATGATATAAAAAATATTACTACAATTCAATATCTTTGTCTTTATATCATAATGATGAGATATTGTTCAACTTTATGATATAAAAATATTACTACAATTCAATATCTTTGTCTTTATATCATGATGATGAGATATTGTTAACCTTTATGATATAAAAATATTACTACAAGTCAATATCTTTGTCTTTATATCATAATGATGAGATATTGTTCACCTTTATGATATAAAAATATTACTACAAGTCAATATCTTTGTCTTTATATCATAATGATCTGATATTGTTCAACTTTATGATATAAAAATATTACTACAAATCAATATATTTGTCTTTATATCATAATGATCTGATATTGTTCACCTTTATGATATAAAAATATTACTACAAGTCAATATCTTTGTCTTTATATCATAATGATGAGATATTGTTCAACTTTATGATATAAAAATATTACTACAATTCAATATTTTTGTCTTTATATCATAATGATGAGATATTGTTCAACTTTATGATATAAAAATATTACTACAATTCAATATCTTTGTCTTTATATCATAATGATGAGATATTGTTCAACTTTATGATATAAAAATATTACTACAATTCAATATCTTTGTCTTTATATCATAATGATGAGATATTGTTCAACTTTATGATATAAAAATATTACTACAATTCAATATCTTTGTCTTTATATCATAATGATGAGATATTGTTCAACTTTATGATATAAAAATATCACTACAATTCAATATCTTTGTCTTTTTATCATAATGATCTGAAATTGTTCAACTTTATGATATAAAATATTACTACAATTCAATATCTTTGTCTTTATATCATAATGATGAGATATTGTTCAACTTTATGATATAAAAATATCACTACAATTCAATATCTTTGTCTTTTTATCATAATGATCTGAAATTGTTCAACTTTATGATATAAAATATTACTACAATTCAATATCTTTGTCTTTATATCATAATGATCTGATATTGTTCAACTTTATGATATAAAAATATTACTACAATTCAATATCTTTGTCTTTATATCATAATGATGAGATATTGTTCAACTCTATGATATAAAAATATTACTACAAATCAATATATTTGTCTTTATATCATAATGATCTGATATTGTTCACCTTTATGATATAAAAATATTACTACAAGTCAATATCTTTGTCTTTATATCATAATGATCTGATATTGTTCAACTTTATGATATAAAAACATTACTACAAGTCAATATCTTTGTCTTTATATCATAATGATCAGATATTATTCAATATGATATAAAAATATTGCTACAAGTCAATATCTTTGTCTTTATATCATAATGATCAGATATTGTTCAATATTGTTGTCTTCAATGTATATTTTAATTATTATTACAGATTTACGTTGCATTCTGCACAAGACCTTGCCCAAGTCACTGTAGCTATTGGGGAACTAATGTTTTCAGCCTAGTTAGAAACCTTTCCCTAATTTACTGTTACCAGAACTTACTGGTACTCTGGTACCAGAAGACCTATATTTTACTAGCCTAGTACAAAACCGCTTTTTGGTATTCTGGTGTTAGAATTTTAAAAAAAGTATCCCATAATTGTCTCTTAGTGGTATCTTGGTTTTAGGTCTTATGATAGTATTGGTACTAAACCTTACAGTAATATCTAGGTCTCAAAACCTTACTATAATATCTTTAAATTAAATATTGGTTATAGAAGTGTCTGGCTCATAAAACTATACCCCAGTTTGTGCACTAGCTTATATCTCTAAGTTTAGTATCTTCCTTGTTAAAATAACCATGACGTAAGTTTTTATGTTACCATAGTAACTACTTGTGTGAGGTATAAGACGGTCCCTTTAGGGTGGCACGTAGGTAACAATTTTAACATAGTATTTAACAACACTTTGTCCACTCACGATGTTCTGTACTTCATCACGTTGTTAATATTAATCACGCATTTTCCAGTATCGGTCTCTAAATTTGTAATACTTCGTCTATCAATCAACTACGAACCTATTTAATATTTTTAACACTGTTCCTGAACACTGCCACAGGTTAACCACGTTTCGCTAACATCTATAAACTTTGACCTATTTTCTGACCATAACCAAGTTTCTGTTAAAGATTCAGAGATAAAGAGCTTATCCTTCTTGAGACTTCTTCATGGTTTTGAGAACCATACGTATTAGATCGCCATGGTGACCTAAATGTTACAAAATAACCTTTGAAATTAATCTATATTCCAGTGGATCAAGATGTGGAATTGAAACAAATATTTTATGACACATTCCGACAGACGTATTTATTATTCAAATGATTATTTTAACCAAATAAACTTTATCACTGGTGTTAGTTGTATCCTTCTTTTGACTAATGTTTCTTTAAAACATCATGTATACATCAGACAGAACTTCGAGAATTCATGGCTTCCATCTTTCTCGATTTCACCTCATATCACCATTCTTTGATATCAACTGACATACATAATAAGATAATTACGTGGAAAGTATAATATTATATGCTTGTACTTAGTTTTTAAATATGAGATTCGATCCGATATCCGACTTTCCTAATCAAAAAAGGGAAGTTTGTTCATGTGTGTTATTACACAACGTTCAGGCTCCAGTTACTCTAATAAACTCGAGATTTCCAAAAGTCTCACTGTATCCATTCAGTTACGTGTATTTTATTTGTTATGGAAATCATATAAATGTCTAAGATGTACTCATTAATTCTATACATGTTCTGAGTTATGACACGAAACATTGTTTCTACATGTTTTAAGTTGTGATATGAAGCATTGTTATTACACAAATTTCGGGTTATAACATAAAACATTGTTACTAATTTCTAGGTTATACCATAAAGATGGCCCGCCATGACCAGGTGGATTAAGGCATTCGATTCGTAATAGAAGGGTCGCGGGTTCGAATCCCCGTCGTACCAAACACGCTCGCTTTTTTCAGCCGTGGGGCGTTATAATGTGACGGTCAATCCCACTATTCGTTGGTAAAAGAGTAGCCCAAGAGTTGGCAGTGGGTGGTGACGACTAGCTGCCTTCCCTCTAGTCTTACACTGCTAAATTAGGGACGGCTAGCGCAGATAGCCCTCGAGTAGCTTTGCGCGAAATTCAAAAACAAATAAAACAACGTAAAAGATTGTAACAACACAGTTTCTAAGTTATAACATTAAACACTGTTACTAAACGTTTAAGTTATAACACAAAACAGTGTTACTATATAATACATTTTCTTTCACAGCCTCCGCCATAAGACAGAGACGGTAAACATTCCCATGAGGCTTGTTTTCTCTCAAAAGGAATGGCGGGAAAAGTTCACGAGCATGAAAGCTTCCAAATCTCCTGTTGGTGTTTTTCTTAACCACAAACAACCTCATAAATACTGCAGATTAAAAATAAATTAGAATAATATTTAAAATTTTAATGCAAGGTTTATTTGTTGTCGAACAGTAACGAAAGAAATAAACTGGTTCCTTTTGTTTGTTTGTGTCTTCCACAAACACAGATTGAAAATCGCTAACTTGTGGTTTGGGAGTTTAAATGTTATTATTAAAGTCGTGTGAATTTTATTACAGTCGCCTATTTATAGGGGCGCTGTGAAAAAAAAAAAAAATTGGTATGAAAATTAAGGTTTCTTCCAGCATAGGACTTAGCAATGTAAAAATAACTCCATAATTTATTTACAAATTTTTATTTGTTTGTGTGTGTTATTCATGCGTAATATTTAATACAAAAGTTGGGATTCATAAGCAATACTTAATTTTGAAAAAATCAAGTCACTCATGAGCTTATAACATACGTATGTTAAAAAGGGTTAACTTTTCATGTTCGTCTCTGGTGGTAACTACTAAATTAGAGAAGGGAATCAGCTAGCGAACAACACCCGCCGCCTCGCTCAGAGCTGCTTAAGGGCTAGTTGAGGTTATAGGCTAGAAGGAAGACAGGTAGTCAACAGGATATATCGCCAGACTTGTCTAAATAGCAGGATTTGACTGGGCCCCGCATGGCCAAGTGTGTTAAGGCGTGCGACTCGTAATATGAGGGTCGCGGGTTCGCATCCCCGTCGCGCCAAACATGCTCGCCCTTTCAGCTGTGGGGGCGTTATAATGTGACGGTCAATCCCACTATTCGTTGGTAAAAAATAGTAGCCCAAGAATTGGCGGTTGGTGGTGACGACTAGCTTCCTTCTCTCTAGTCTTACACTGCTAAATTAGGAACGGCTAGCGCAGATAGCCCTCGAGTAGCTTTGTGCGAAATTCCAAAACAAACAGACAAACAAACAGGATTTGGCTGTCCTTCTTATACCGCGTTCACGATTCCACACTTCCGAGCTAGGTGTCTGAGTCAACGTCAACCATTATATTCACAGTCTACGCAACTGGATTCAGCTTGCCGTGATTAGGGCTAACTGCAATGAAGGTTTTCTTAAACCTTATTTTGTTTCGTCAGTCTTATTTTACGTCTACGTTGGCGGTTATGAAAATATTTGTTGGTTGAGTTTCACAACCTTTTCTGTAAGGACAAGAAAATGGGGCGACTTTCTTTGTTCTGAGAATTGAAACACTTGTAAAACGAACCACTCAGAGCGGGGACTTTCCGTCCACTTGCTTAAGAAAAGGCCCAGCACGGCCAGGCGGAAAAAACACTCGACTCGTAATCCGAGGGTCGCGGGTTTGAATATCCGTCACACTAAACATGCTTGCCCTTTACGTCCGTGGATGTGTTGTAATGTCACGGTCAATCCCCCTATTCGTTGGTAAAAGAGTAACCCAAAAGTTGACGGTAGGTGGCGGTGACTAGCTGCCTTCCTTCTGTTTTTACACTGCTAAATTTGGGACCACTAGCTCAGACAGCCCTGGTGTAGATTTGCGCGAAATTCCAAACAAACCAATCTTAAAAAAAAAGAAACGTTTTCCTACCTCGAGTTGACCTTGAAACTCGTGAAAAATAACTAGACTCGTGGTATTATTCTTACTTTCATGTAAATCACTTACTAAAACGTGGAATTATTCTTACTTTCATGTAAATCACTTACTAAAACCTGATTCATCCTAATTTACCATATAAAGACTTCCAACCTGTATACAAAGAATATTGTTTACAGAGACGTAAGTTTGTAAGTGAGTTAACAACCACTGTTCTCTCAGTATGTTTGTAGGTATTGTTCTCTTACCTAGTTTACAACCATTGTTCTCTCAGTATGTTTGTAGGTATTGTTCTCTTACCTAGTTTACAACCACTGTTCTCTCAGTATGTTTGTAGGTATTGTTCTCTTACCTAGTTTACAACAATTGTTCTCTCAGTATGTTTGTAGGTATTGTTCTCTTACCTAGTTTACAACAATTGTTCTCTCAGTATGTTTGTAGGTATTGTTCTCTTACCCAGTTTACAACCATTGTTCTCTCAGTGTGTTTGTAGGTATTGTTCTCTTACCCAGTTTACAACCATTGTTCTCTCAGTACGTTTGTAGGTATTGTTCTCTTACCTAGTTTACAACCATTGTTCTCTCAGTATGTTTGTAGGTATTGTTCTCTTACCTAGTTTACAACCATTGTTCTCTCAGTGTGTTTGTAGGTATTGTTCTCTTATCCAGTTTACAACCATTGTTCTCTCAGTATGTTTGTAGGTATTGTTCTCTTACCTAGTTTACAACCATTGTTCTCTCAGTGTGTTTGTAGGTATTGTTCTCTTATCCAGTTTACAACCATTGTTCTCTCAGTATGTTTGTAGGTATTGTTCTCTTACCTAGTTTACAACCACTGTTCTCTCAGTATGTTTGTTGGTATTGTTCTCTTACCCAGTTTACAACCATTGTTCTCTCAGTATGTTTGTAGGTATTGTTCTCTTACCCAGTTTACAACCATTGTTCTCTAAGTGTGTTTGTAGGTATTGTTCTCTTACCCAGTTTACAACCATTGTTCTCTCAGTGTGTTTGTAGGTATTGTTCTCTTACCTAGTTTACAACCATTGTTCTCTCAGTGTGTTTGTAGGTATTGTTCTCTTACCCAGTTTACAACCATTGTTCTCTCAGTATGTTTGTAGGTATTGTTCTCTTATCCAGTTTACAACCATTGTGTTTCTGGTGTCTACAAACTGAAGGTAGTGTTTTTCAGAATGATCTAAACACGATCCCACATCACCACAATATACCATGAATTAACATATGGAAGGCTCAGTAATCAATGTACATATTATTTGTTTTACACCTATACATTACCATACGAAATATTCACTGTATCACCTGCGCGTCCAGGTACAATGTTACCTTGAAACGTGCAGTAAGATCACGTGTAAGACGCATCAGTATAAAAAGCAAAGTTCTCGCAAGAATATAATGTTATTCCCATGAAACTTGATAATATAAGTATAGAATATATATATTAATATAAACGTCCTATTAATATAGTATTTGGTCTTCAAAAATATTATATAGTTTAAGACTCACGAATGATTTCTTTTTGTTAATTTCGCGCGAAACTGCTCGAGAACTAGATTCCCTAATTTTTTAGTAATAGACTAGAAGGAAAACAGCAAGTCAACACAACCCTACTGCTCTTTGTCAACAAATAGTGGGATTGACCGGCGTATAATACCCCCCCCTCATTGTTTAAATGACAAATAAGTTCAGCGAGAGTCGAGTACACAAGCAATGAGGCTCCCTCTGGCCTAACGTTAAAGAAACTAAAACCTCATATAGAGTACAAATAAAAAAGGTAAAACGTTTTATTTTTAGATCTCCAGTTCTCATATTTTTATATAAATTAATTCAATTCACCACAATATTAAAGGTTGTACACGACTGGCAATTTGTAACACTCAAAGGATCTCCATTGCAGACTTTACATGAAAAAAAAAACACTACAAGAGAATTGTTTGTTTTTGTTTTTTTGGGATTTCGCACAAAGCTACTCGAGGGCTATCTGTGCTAGCCGTCCCTAATTTAGCAGTGTAAGACTACAGGGAAGGCAGCTAGTCATCACCACCCACCGCCAACTCTTGGGCTACTCTTTTACCAACGAATAGTGGGATTGACCGAACATTATCACGCCTCCACGGCTGAAAGGGCGAGCATGTTTAGCGCGACGCGAGCGCGAACCCGCGACCCTCGGATTACGAATCGCACGCCTTACGCGCTTGGCCATGCCAGGCCCCACTACAAGAGAAACAACCTGTTGTTGAAATAATAAGTTGACTATATATTTTTGTTTCAAGCATTGCTTTCAGCTAACTTCGATTAATGTTCTATCACGTGATTCTCGCGAAAACTTTGACGAGACTCGACTTCTCTCGAGTAAGTGAATTACTTAAGTAAAAAAAAAAATCGTTTAATTAATAATATTTTATTGCTATATGAAACGGGTTACCTTAAAACGGGACACCTGGTGTAGTAAAAACTAACCAATGAAATGAAGACTTCTCTAAACAAAACCCCCACTGTGCATTTTATTGGACCTTACAAGAAAGTTTATTACTTGAGTATTGTAAAATAGGCAAATTTAGTTCAAGGATATCCAAGTTCTACTAAAGAAATGCGTTACAATCACATTTTTTTCGAAACCAAACAGGCCACGTCACTAACTTACTTCACCGTAGTGTGATGATGTTAGCCCAATTTAACAACATTCTATTAACTGGTCTTCAATCTTTCTGCAGGTGTTAAAGGCGTCAAACTTGACCATCTGACCTACTGGCAAATTTCTGTAGAATTAATTGTGTGTCGCTCGATTTAACACAGTTTTACAAAATCAATAAACTTCCCAATCCTTGTGTCACACAGTGGACCCCAATTTTGTAAAATGGTTATCTCCTTATTCTGTGTGTCACATAGTCGAGGCTAAATTTATAAAATGGTTATCTCCTTATTTTGTGTGTCACACAGTCCTGGCTAATTTTATAAAATGGTTATCTCCTTATTTTGTGTGTCACACAGTCCTGGCTAATTTTATAAAATGGTTATCTCCTTATTCTGTGTGTCACACAGTCCTGGCTAATTTTATAAAATGGTTATCTCCTTATTCTGTGTGTCACACAGTCCTGGCTAATTTTATAAAATGGTTATCTCCTTATTCTGTGTGTCACACAGTCCTGGCTAATTTTATAAAATGGTTATCTCCTTATTCTGTGTGTCACACAGTCCAGGCTAATTTTATAAAATGGTTATCTCCTTATTCTGTGTGTCACACAGTCCTGGCTAATTTTATAAAATGGTTATCTCCTTATTTTGTGTGTCATCAAATTGCTACGTTTATTGTTTTTTTTAAATGAAACATTATTAATTCTTCTTTATCGTCGGTCTGGCGTGGCCAGGTGGTTAAGGCACTCGCTTCGTAATCCAAGGGTCGCGGGTTCGCACCAAACATGCTCGCCTTTTCAGCCGTGGGGGCGTTAGAATGTGACGGTCAATCCCACTGTTCGTTTGTAAAAGAGTAGCCCAAGAGTTGGCGCTGGGCGGTGATGACTAGCAGCCTTCCCTCCAGTCTTACACTATTAAATTATGGACGAGTAACTCAGATATTTCTCGTGTATCCTTGCGCGAAATTCAAAACAAACAAAACTATTTCCTCCTCGTTAACTCTTAGCAAATGTATGTCGGTGTAGTTAACTGTTTATTCATGTTAACCTAACGAATGTACACGTGTATTTAGTGCAGTTAATTAAATTATTAATTGTTCTTACTAGTGTAATATTTTTATTATTATTGAGGGTGAGCTCAACAAAAAACAAAGTTTAGAAATTGAGTAAGTGTTTGTTTATCAACAGAACGTTTTTGTTTTTTTTTGTTTTTTTTAATTTTGCACAAAGCTACTCGAGGGCTATCTGTACTAGCCGTCCCTAATTTAGCAGTGTAAGACTAGAGGGAAGGCTGCTAGTCATCACCGCCCACCGCCAACTCTTGGGCTACTCTTTTACCAATGAATAGTGGGATTGACTGTCACATTCTAACGCCCCCACAGCTGAAAGAGCGAGCATGTTTGTTGTGACGGGGATTCGAACCCGCGATCCTCAGATTAAGAGTCGCGCGCCTTAACCCACCTGGCCATGCCGGGCCTCAACAGACCGAGGTTCGAGTTCTGCACAATGAATAAGTTTATTAACTTATTACGTAGTGTTATGACACTTTTTCTTCAAATATTTAATCAAAAATAAAATATGTGCAACGTATCCCAAAACCGTTAATCTGAAACAAAATCATTACTGCACATAAAAAAAAATCGAAAAAGGAAAAGAAAAATTAATATTTTTCCGACGCTTGGGGCATATATGACTTTTAAAATGTTAGGGGTTCAGATAACTAGAATTTCTAGCAGATAAAGAATGAAGAAGAAGAAAGACAGATAGAAGAAATGGATTTCCTTTTGAAACTGTGCATTCACCTGTGTCGTAACAACACGTTTTTCGTGCTCTGGAGAGGTTTTAATAAGCGCCCCAGCTACTATAACACCGCCGTATCAAACCCGGGTTTTATCGGCGTGACTCTTACCGACGTTCACACGAGGAAGAGGCGAATGGAAGAGAGAAACATACTGCGGGAACAAAAGTCTTATCGCCTGTTCCCGATACGAGCGTAAAGGTAGAGCTGAAAAAAAAAAAAAATTGAAAAGCTGTCAGCTATTATGGTAGCCAGACCCTGCAGGCCACGACTGACCGCTAATCTGGCGGGCTTTATGATGCTATCTAATCTAGACGGGCTGTGAACAACAACAAAAAAAATAACTCTTACACCTTTGCATTATGCATCATAACAGTGTCCGTCCAGCATACGAGTGAAGAGGCTGTTTGATAACAAAGAGTAACCCACAAACACTGGCCTTACAAATCCTTACCTTTAGGACACTGTATAGCATCAAAAGTAGGGTTGATTTATTGACAAAATAAATATGATGGAATTTAAAAAAAAAAAAAAAACACCTCGTGGTCATTAGCTGCTTATTCGTTTTTATTATTTCTTATTTGTGCAATCATGTCTCTAGATAAATTGTACGTTTTACGACCGTTTCATATGTACGTTACCACGTAAGGTTCCTCTCACACTAAAGCATCGACTCCAACGCTCGTTACAAGAACTGGGTGGGGAACGTTCGTTAAGAAAACAACAACAAAAAGTCATTACTTGTATTCATATAATTTAATAATAATTGTGCGTTAAAGATAATGTTTACAAGTACAGGGTCGTTACGTAAAGTGTGTACCATCAAACTGGTTATGTATAGAAAAGAAAGTTATTAATACAGTATTACCATAAAACTGGTTATGTATAGGAGAGAAAGTTATTAATACAGTATTACCATAAAACTGGTTATGTATAGGAGAGAAAGTTATTAATACAGTATTACCATCAAACTGGTTATGTATAGAAGGAAAAGTTATTAATACAATATTACCATCAAACTGGTTATATATAGAAAAGAAAGTTATTTATACAATATTACCATAAAACTGGTTATGTATAGGAGAGAAAGTTATTAATACAGTATTACCATAAAACTGGTTATGTATAGGAGAGAAAGTTATTAATACAGTATTACCATAAAACTGGTTATGTATAGGAGAGAAAGTTATTAATACAGTATTACCATAAAACTGGTTATGTATAGGAGAGAAAGTTATTAATACAGTATTACCATAAAACTGGTTATGTATAGGAGGGAAAGTTATTAATACAGTATTACCATCAAACTGGTTATGTATAGAAGGAAAAGTTATTAATACAGTATTACCATCAAACTGGTTATATATAGAAAAGAAAGTTATTTATACAATATTACCATAAAACTGGTTATGTATAGGAGAGAAAGTTATTAATACAGTATTACCATAAAACTGGTTATGTATAGAAGGGAAAGTTATTAATACAGTATTACCATAAAACTGGTTATGTATAGAAGGGAAAGTTATTAATACAGTATTACCATAAAACTGGTTATGTATAGAAGGGAAAGTTATTAATACAGTATTACCATCAAACTGGTCATGTATAGAAGGGAACGTTATTAATACAGTATTACCATCAAACTGGTTATGTATAGAAGGAAAAGTTATTAATACAGTATTACCATCAAACTGGTTATATATAGAAAAGAAATTTATTTATACAATATTACCATAAAACTGGTTATGTATAGGAGAGAAAGTTATTAATACAGTATTACCATAAAACTGGTTATGTATAGAAGGGAAAGTTATTAATACAGTATTACCATAAAACTGGTTATGTATAGAAGGGAAAGTTATTAATACAGTATTACCATAAAACTGGCTATGTATAGAAGGGAAAGTTATTAATACAATATTACCATCAAACTGGTTATGTATAGAAGGGAAAGTTATTAATACAGTATTACCATCAAACTGGTCACGTATAGAAGGGAACGTTATTAATACAGTATTACCATCAAACTGGTTATGTATAGAAGGGAAAATTATTAATACAGTATTACCATAAAACTGGTTATGTATAGAAGGGAAAGTTATTAATACAGTATTACCATAAAACTGGTTATATATAAATGATAAGAAGTGGTTAAATACAGGTTACCATCATAGTGGTTATATATATATGGTAATAAGTGGTGAAAGTCAGTATTACCATTACAGTTGTTACATGTAGGTTATAGTTGATAATAGTGGTTTACAAACTGTAACAAACTGTAACAGTTTTCGCCATGATTTTAGTTCAGTAATTCGCTGCTACTGAATATTATATCATCAACCAAAACTGTTTGTTTTGTTTTGAATTTCGCGCAGAGCTCTTCAAGGCTATCTGCGCTAGCCGTCCGTAATTTAGCAGTGTAAGACTAGAAGGAAGGCTCCTAGTCATCACCGCCCACCGCCAACTCTTGGGCTACTCTTTTACCAACGTTCTGTCCTTGTTCGCTGCTCTACATAAAAAATATTCTCAACCCAAAACAGTCGTTTTTACATATATATTTTTCTCTTCAAGTGGGGTTTCTCGTCATCACTGATTAAAGAATGGGCAGCTATTATTATCAGTTAGTTCCAAATTAGGTCCCGGCATGACCAGGTAGGGTTAAGGCGTTCGAATCGTAATCTGAAGGTCCAGGAATCAATTTCTCGTCGCACCAAACATGCTCGCACTTTCAGCCGTGAGAGCGTTATAAGGTTACGGTCAATCCCACTATTCGTTCTTTAAAAAGTAGCCCAGGAGTTGGCGGTGGGTGGTGATGAGTAGCTGCCTTCCCTTTAAATTATGGACGGCTAGCGGAGATATCCCTCGGGTAGAAACCCTTGCCTCTTTACTCCCATTTTGTTCACCCAGTTTATTTATATACCTGTTCTTGTCCCGTTTTCTTACCAGCAATGCACCAATTATCATTTTAAAATTGATTGCCGTTCCTAATATATCTCAAACCTATTTTAAGTAAAATCCCACCCATTAGATGATGCGCCTCGAAGATCGGTTAACCACTAAGTTACAGGCAGAAGGTAGCATTATAGACCTTCTTTTGTGGTGGATACAGTGGGGACTGTGAATTCTTTACTGGGGGATAAGCGGGAGCGATCTTTATCTACCATAACAGCTAATGTCCATTACAGATCGTCCACATATATGTTATATGTGTGTGTATGTGACACCAAGACTTCTAAATACTATGTTTGTCCTATCTCATCCAGCCATTACAAGCTATGGTACTAGGCGAAAGGCCTCGTCGGCACTGGATATGGCAAATGTAGTGTAATTGACATAAATTCTATTTTACTTTTATTTTCCTCGCGCTTTATTAGGTTTAACTTAGTTATACAATTGTACTTGTAACAGATGAACCCCTACACCATTTGATTATTGAATATGTTTTAATCTCGGTGTAGTTTGTATATAGAAAATATTTTATCATGCAGTCTTTCATAAATTATTTTCCAATCGTTCTTTAACTATATAAATCAATCACTTAACAATAAGTGACATTTAAAAAAATTGTATCCTAACCATGTCATAAAGTTAATAACTACTGTGGAAATTACTGTTACAGATAACCATGTCATAAAGTTAGCAATTACTGTGGAAATCACTGTTACAGATAACCCTCCCATAGAGTTAATAATTACTGTGGAAATTGCTGTAACACTTCTATCATCGATAGATCTGAACTAGGATAAAATAAGACATATGAGTGAAGACTTATTTGATGTAACCCATAGAAACGGTTATTTTAGGGTAATTACACTGCTGCTTGTTACTTCCTAAACAGGCCCGGCATGGCCAAGTGCGTTAAGGCGCGCGACTCGTAATACGAGGGTCGCGGGTTCGCATCCCCGTCGCGCCAAACATGCTCGCCCTTTCAGCCGTGGGGGCGTTATAATGTTACGGTCAATCCCACTATTCGTTGGTAAAAGAGTAGCCCAAGAGTTGGCGGTGGGTGGTGATGACTAGCTGCCTTCCCTCTAGTCTTACACTGCAAAATTAGGGACGGCTAGCACAGATAGCCCTCGAGCAGCTTTGTGCGAAATTCCACAAACAAACAAAACTTCCTAAACTCATGTGTCTATACATTAACGTGTTGTCATTCCAAATATTATAGTCCGTAGGAAGTCGTCCACTTTCACAGATCGCTAACTGTGGGCAGAATCGCTTTCATAAATTGTAGTTTGTGCTCTAAACGCTACATTTCTTTAAAATTTCTTTTCGTACATCCTTGAAGGTCCTACCTGTTGTAATGTGACGAGTTGAATCTACTGGGTTCAGGTCTAATACGAAGTTTCTAAGCCCTAGGCTACTTTTAACGTTGAGTCACAGTTGAGAGATTAACCACCCGTAACTGATGATACCGTCCCGAATAACACACAAATCACTGTGGAAGTGAATGGGTAACCAGTTAAAACGAAAAATCGTCATGGGCTATTGCTTCCTCGTGAGCATATGCACCTCAAACAGTGAAATAACAGCTGATGGCTGTTGGGGGAAAATTCTCCGGTGGTCACAACAAGTTGTCTGACAAAATGTAAAACAGTTTTAACTCACTACAACAGATGTTGCATGAATGATATATTATTACACCCTGTTCTTTACTGTCACTCAGAAGTTCTTATAATTATTAATACATGAAAATAACTATGCTGAGAGAAGACATTAATTAAAGATTAGAAACAGAGAACATTAGTTCTAAAAAGACGTTATCTGTGCATTAGAGTATAGAACATTAGGCCTAAGAACGCATTATTCAAATATTAGAACATAAAACAACAGGCTTAGAGAAGCACTCTGTGAGCTTTAGTACAGGCTGATAACTATGCTAGGCCTAGTAAAACAGCAAAAAATAGCTGTACCACTAGAAACACGTTACTGTAGATGTTAGTTCTGTTTCCTTAGGTGAATAAACTCTGTGAAAATCTACTTTCAGTCATTGTTACAAATTATACTTATCAAATTCTGGTTACTGAATCATTTATTACGAAGTGAGATAATTCACCTAGGAATTAATATTGTCCACATATCTAGTCAGGCAAATATTATTTCGCTTTCATCTCTTAATAACAAATATAAATGTCTAAATAAATGAAATTGACTTTATGTGAGACATAATTACTTTTGTCTAAATGTTTTCAGTTCATCTCTAACTCAATAATTTTTACACTTTGTTTTGAGTCAGTTAAGCACAAAAGCTACACAGTGGGCCATCTGTGCTCTGCCCACCACGGGTATCAAAACCTAGATTCTAGCGTTGTAAGTCTGTAGACATACCGCTATGCCACTGGGAGATGACGTTTTATACAAACAATTTAAATGTATGTATAAGGTGATATGTCCCTCCTCCACCCTCCACCTTGCTCTGAGGGCTCATAACACTTAAGATATTAGAGTTCCGATCCCTGCGGTGGGTCCAGCAAAGATAGGCCATTGTGTAACGTTGTCTTTTATAATAGACAGGCCTAACTTAAATGATTCATAGTTCTCGAGATAAACACGTTAATTAGGGTAGAAATGGAACAGGCCAAGAAGAACTGTTGTGGCGATCTCTTCTAAAACGTGAAATAAGTTATTTTGTTAGTATTTTAACTTAATAACAAGAGGGAATTCTCAATAGCCGCGCCACTTGAAAAAAAAACCCCTTTTAGTGTTAGACGTGGTCAACTACATCAATCGAAAGGGTTTTACCTCCTGAGCCCAAAACTGTAATTAGACCTCAGATAGATCAAGAGATAACGGAACTATGAGCTAAAAGTTTGTACTGGATGAAAGAAAAGAAAAAAACAGCTCATTGTATGAGCCAATATGACGCGGCTGAAAAGGAATCACAGTTTTTTACAGCTTTAACTTTAGAAAATTCAACACTTAAACGTGAATGTTTGCGTATTAACTTGTCACGTTTCTAGTTATGAGCTTATCTGGTATTTATTTACAGAAAAATTAGGCACATAAACACCTACATTCTCTCACTGACTTCTGCCAACATTGATGATTAGTTTCGGTCACAGTTTTTCTTAAACTAGATGTGAGACTGCATAGAAGTTTGCGTGACATAGCGCGTAGCGAGAGGAGGGTTAATCCCAGACGTTACAGTGAGTAAGCTACCCCTGGTAGTGTTAGTGTTAACCAGCAGTCCTAGAATAATACCGAAGTTAATGCCACTGCCACTGAGTGCTTCATGCCCGCAGGGGCATGCCCATGCTAGGGTCAATCACCTCGGTCATTTAAACTACATTATATATGAAAGAAAAAAAAACAAAACAAACAAGGATGGAACCTGTTGACAAGAGAAGAAGCCAAGAAAGCCTGGTTTGGGTTGACTTGTATAAAACAACTACCGGGTCAGTGTCTTCTTTACAGTTTAGTAAAGTCAGTTACAAGTCGTATCTCTACTACTACTGACTCGCTTCCTTTCTAACATTTATGTATCTTTCACGCGCCACGTTTTGCCAGTGGAAGACCCATACTGGTTTTAATGAATTAACATACATATATATATATATATTCAAATATAATTATAATTATAAATAAATGTTCACGTACGAGAACACAGTTATGACAAAAAGAAATGCATAGAAAAAGGCCCGTGAGAAAACATAATTAGTTCACTTGCTCTGTACTAATTGTAAAAAAAAGGCTTACTTTTATAAAGCCACAATGGCGAAACGTTGGCTGAAATATAAAATCTATTACTATTATTATCTGGGTATTAAAAAAGAGGTCGTTTATTTTCTTAACATTATTATCAAAACGCTTAAACCTCTCCATTGAGTACCGAAAAATCTGGAAAACAATAAAACAACCTCTTATATAGTTAATAATAAAGTTAACATATGATGGTTTATTTAATAAAGAAGAGCATGACTTTATTACTTATTTCTAACACGCAGAGCATTATCTGATAAATAAACGTTTAAGAAGGATTAAAAGCAGCCCGGCATGGTTAAGGCGCCCCACTCGTAATCCGAAGGTCGCGGGTTCGAATACCCGTCGCACCAAATATCCTCGCTCTTTCAGCCGGGAAATGTGACGGACAATCCCACCATTCGTTGGGATTGTAGCCCAAGAGATTGCAGTGGGTGATGATACTTACACTGCTAAATTAGGGACGGCTAGCCTTCGAGTAGCTTTGCCCGAAATTCAACAAAAAAAAAAAAAACGCTTTTGAAATGGCGGGACAACAGACATGAATAATGTCGAATGATACACGAAACATTCTAACCAACGAAAGCCAAGAGGTAACAAATAAGATAATTTTTAAGTATAGAAAAGATCGAATGTAATTCTACATGGTAATTTACAGACGGTATGAGCCCTAAGCAACGAATCGTATGAATAATGATTTTATTTAGGAACCAGTTTATTAAGCGTTTGTTACTGTTGAGTGACAGATATGTGAAGCAATTACTTTTAGCGGTAAAAACAGTTCAGAATTTTCGCTCTAATCGAGGACAATATTGCAACAGAATTGTCGTTTTTAAAGTCCAAAAATTAATTTTAATTGACACTTTAAATTAAACTTTTCCCGTTAAACTTAATAATTCATAGCTGGTTTTGAAACCATTTAGTACGTTGTCTCTACTGAAAACTTCCAAAATTATGTTTATATGATATTAATAAAGACAACATAGAGGTTAAACTTCAGAGAAATTTATCCTCGGTTCCTACCAACAGTTCAAATCATCTAACATTCACATTTTGTATCCAAATTTTTCCTTTCATTTGTATTAATTACTAATAATATAATATAATATAATATAATATAATATAATATAATATAATATAATATAATATAATATAATATAATAATGTTTTCATCACATTGTTCTTACATTCCACTTATTTCTTTTCATGAATTAATTAACAAATTTATTATTCACCACAATAATAACAATAAATATCTCACTACAGTTTATTCTGATGTTTATATTCTTTATATAACTATTTCACTACAGTTTACTCTGATGTTTATATTCTTAATATAACTATTTTACTACAGTTTATTCTGATGTTTATATTCTTTATATAACTATTTCACTACAGTTTATTCTGATGTTTTATATTCTTTATATAACTATTTCACTACAGTTTACACTGATGTTTATATTCTTTATATAACTATTTCACTACAGTTTATTCTGATGTTTATATTCTTTATATAACTATTTCACTACAGTTTACACTGATGTTTATATTCTTTATATAACTATTTCACTACAGTTTATTCTGATGTTTCTATTCTTTATATAACTATTTCACTACAGTTTATTCTGATGTTTATATTCTTTATATAACTATTTCACCACAGTTTATTCTGATGTTCATATTCTTTATATAACTATTTCACTACAGTTTACTCTGATGTTTATATTCTTTATATAACTATTTCACTACAGTTTATTCTGATGTTTATATTCTTTATATAACTATTTCACTACAGTTTATTCTGATGTTTTATATTCTTTATATAACTATTTCACTACAGTTTATTCTGATGTTTATATTCTTTATATAACTATTTCACTACAGTTTACTCTGATGTTTATATTCTTTATATAACTATTTCACTACAGTTTACACTGATGTTTATATTCTTTATATAACTATTTCACTACAGTTTACACTGATGTTTATATTCTTTATATAACTATTTCACTACAGTTTACTCTGATGTTTATATTCTTTATATAACTATTTCACTACAGTTTACTCTGATGTTTATATTCTTTATATAACTATTTCACAACAGTTTACACTGATCGTTATGTTATTTATATAACTATTTCACTACAGTTTATTCTGATGTTTCTATTCTTTATATAAATATTTCACTACATTTTATTCTGTTTATATTCTTTATATAACTATTTCACTACAGTTTACACTGATGTTTATATTCTTTATATAACTATTTCACTACAGTTTACACTGATGTTTATATTCTTTATATAACTTTCACTACTACAGTTTACACTGATGTTTATATTCTTTATATAACTATTTCACTACAGTTTATTCTGATGTTTATATTCTTTATATAACTATTTCACTACAGTTTACACTGATGTTTATATTCTTTATATAACTTTATATACACTTTATATAACTATTTCACTACAGTTTACTCTGATGTTTATATTCTTTATATAACTATTTCACCACAGTTTACACTGATGTTTATATTCTTTATATAACTATTTCACTACAGTTTATTCTGATGTTTATATTCTTTATATAACTATTTCACCACAGTTTACACTGATGTTTATATTCTTTATATAACTATTTCACTACAGTTTAATCTGATGTTTATATTCTTTATATAACTATTTCACTACAGTTTATTCTGATGTTTTATATTCTTTATATAACTATTTCACTACAGTTTATTCTGATGTTTATATTCTTTATATAACTATTTCACTACAGTTTACTCTGATGTTTATATTCTTTATATAACTATTTCACTACAGTTTACTCTGATGTTTATATTCTTTATATAACTATTTCACTACAGTTTACTCTGATGTTTATATTCTTTATATAACTATTTCACTACAGTTTATTCTGATGTTTATATTCTTTATATAACTATTTCACTACAGTTTATTCTGATGTTTATATTCTTTATATAACTATTTCACTACAGTTTACTCTGATGTTTATATTCTTTATATAACTATTTCACTACAGTTTACACTGATGTTTATATTCTTTATATAACTATTTCACTACAGTTTACACTGATGTTTATATTCTTTATATAACTATTTCACTACAGTTTACACTGATGTTTATATTCTTTATATAACTATTTCACTACAGTTTATTCTGATGTTTATATTCTTTATATAACTATTTCACCACAGTTTACACTGATGTTTATATTCTTTATATAACTATTTCACTACAGTTTACTCTGATGTTTATATTCTTTATATAACTATTTCACTACAGTTTATTCTGATGTTTATATTCTTTATATAACTATTTCACTACAGTTTACACTGATGTTTATATTCTTTATATAACTATTTCACTACAGTTTACACTGATGTTTATATTCTTTATATAACTATTTCACTACAGTTTATTCTGATGTTTATATTCTTTATATAACTATTTCACTACAGTTTACACTGATGTTTATATTCTTTATATAACTATTTCACTACAGTTTATTCTGATGTTTATATTCTTTATATAACTATTTCACTACAGTTTACTCTGATGTTTATATTCTTTATATAACTATTTCACTACAGTTTACTCTGATGTTTATATTCTTTATATAACTATTTCACTACAGTTTATTCTGATGTTTATATTTTTTATATAACTATTTCACTACAGTTTATTATGATGTTTATATTCTTTATATAACTATTTCACCACAGTTTACACTGATGTTTATATTCTTTATATAACTATTTCACTACAGTTTACACTGATGTTTATATTCTTTATATAACTATTTCACTACAGTTTACTCTGATGTTTATATTCTTTATATAACTATTTCACTACAGTTTACACTGATGTTTATATTCTTTATATAACTATTTCACTACAGTTTACTCTGATGTTTATATTCTTTATATAACTATTTCACTACAGTTTACACTGATGTTTATATTCTTTATATAACTATTTCACTACAGTTTATTCTGATGTTTATATTCTTTATATAACTATTTCACTACAGTTTATTCTGATGTTTATATTCTTTATATAACTATTTCACTACAGTTTATTCGGATGTTTTATATTCTTTATATAACTATTTCACTACAGTTTACACTGATGTTTATATTCTTTATATAACTATTTCACTACAGTTTATTCGGATGTTTTATATTCTTTATATAACCATTTCACTACAGTTTATTCGGATGTTTTATATTCTTTATATAACTATTTCACTACAGTTTATTCGGATGTTTTATATTCTTTATATAACTATTTCACTACAGTTTACACTGATGTTTATATTCTTTATATAACTATTTCACTACAGTTTACTCTGATGTTTATATTCTTTATATAACTATTTCACTACAGTTTACACTGATGTTTATATTCTTTATTATATAACTATTTCACTACAGTTTATTCTGATGTTTATATTCTTTATATAACTATTTCACTACAGTTTACTCTGATGTTTATATTCTTTATATAACTATTTCACTACAGTTTACTCTGATGTTTATATTCTTTATATAACTATTTCACTACAGTTTACTCTGATGTTTATATTCTTTATATAACTATTTCACTACAGTTTACTCTGATGTTTATATTCTTTATATAACTATTTCACTACAGTTTACTCTGATGTTTATATTCTTTATATAACTATTTCACTACAGTTTACACTGATGTTTATATTCTTTATATAACTATTTCACTACAGTTTACTCTGATGTTTATATTCTTTATATAACTATTTCACTACAGTTTACTCTGATGTTTATATTCTTTATATAACTATTTCACTACAGTTTACTCTGATGTTTATATTCTTTATATAACTATTTCACTACAGTTTACTCTGATGTTTATATTCTTTATATAACTATTTCACTACAGTTTACACTGATGTTTATATTCTTTATATAACTATTTCACTACAGTTTACACTGATGTTTATATTCTTTATATAACTATTTCACTACAGTTTATTCTGATGTTTATATTCTTTATATAACTATTTCACTACAGTTTACACTGATGTTTATATTCTTTATATAACTATTTCACTTTTTACACTGATGTTTATATTCTTTATATAACTATTTCACTACAGTTTATTCTGATGTTTATATTCTTTATATAACTATTTCACTTTACAGTTTACTTTATATAACTGATGTTTATATTCTTTATATAACTATTTCACTACAGTTTACACTGATGTTTATATTCTTTATATAACTATTTCACTACAGTTTACACTGATGTTTATATTCTTTATATAACTATTTCACTACAGTTTATTCTGATGTTTATATTCTTTATATAACTATTTCACTACAGTTTATTCTGATGTTTATATTCTTTATATAACTATTTCACTACAGTTTATTCTGATGTTTATATTCTTTATATAACTATTTCACTACAGTTTACACTGATGTTTATATTCTTTATATAACTATTTCACTACAGTTTATTCTGATGTTTATATTCTTTATATAACTATTTCACTACAGTTTACACTGATGTTTATATTCTTTATATAACTATTTCACTACAGTTTACACTGATGTTTATATTCTTTATATAACTATTTCACTACAGTTTACTCTGATGTTTATATTCTTTATATAACTATTTCACTACAGTTTACTCTGATGTTTATATTCTTTATATAACTATTTCACTACAGTTTACACTGATGTTTATATTCTTTATATAACTATTTCACTACAGTTTATTCTGATGTTTATATTCTTTATATAACTATTTCACTACAGTTTACTCTGATGTTTATATTCTTTATATAACTATTTCACTACAGTTTACTCTGATGTTTATATTCTTTATATAACTATTTCACTACAGTTTACTGATGTTTATATTCTTTATATAACTATTTCACTACAGTTTACACTGATGTTTATATTCTTTATATAACTATTTCACTACAGTTTACACTGATGTTTATATTCTTTATATAACTATTTCACTACAGTTTACTCTGATGTTTATATTCTTTATATAACTATTTCACTACAGTTTACACTGATGTTTATATTCTTTATATAACTATTTCACTACAGTTTACTCTGATGTTTATATTCTTTATATAACTATTTCACTACAGTTTACTCTGATGTTTATATTCTTTATATAACTATTTCACTACAGTTTACTCTGATGTTTATATTCTTTATATAACTATTTCACTACAGTTTACTCTGATGTTTATATTCTTTATATAACTATTTCACTACAGTTTACACTGATGTTTATATTCTTTATATAACTATTTCACTACAGTTTACACTGATGTTTATATTCTTTATATAACTATTTCACTACAGTTTACTCTGATGTTTATATTCTTTATATAACTATTTCACTACAGTTTACTCTGATGTTTATATTCTTTATATAACTATTTCACTACAGTTTACACTGATGTTTATATTCTTTATATAACTATTTCACTACAGTTTATTCTGATGTTTATATTCTTTATATAACTATTTCACTACAGTTTACACTGATGTTTATATTCTTTATATAACTATTTCACTACAGTTTATTCTGATGTTTATATTCTTTATATAACTATTTCACTACAGTTTACACTGATGTTTATATTCTTTATATAACTATTTCACTACAGTTTACTCTGATGTTTATATTCTTTATATAACTATTTCACTACAGTTTACTCTGATGTTTATATTCTTTATATAACTATTTCACTACAGTTTATTCTGATGTTTATATTCTTTATATAACTATTTCACTACAGTTTATTCTGATGTTTATATTCTTTATATAACTATTTCACTACAGTTTACACTGATGTTTATATTCTTTATATAACTATTTCACTACAGTTTATTCTGATGTTTATATTCTTTATATAACTATTTCACTACAGTTTACTCTGATGTTTATATTCTTTATATAACTATTTCACTACAGTTTATTCTGATGTTTATATTCTTTATATAACTATTTCACTACAGTTTATTCTGATGTTTATATTCTTTATATAACTATTTCACTACAGTTTATTCTGATGTTTATATTCTTTATATAACTATTTCACTACAGTTTATTCTGATGTTTATATTCTTTATATAACTATTTCACCACAGTTTATTCTGATGTTTATATTCTTTATATAACTATTTCACTACAGTTTATTCTGATGTTTATATTCTTTATATAACTATTTCACTACAGTTTACACTGATGTTTATATTCTTTATATAACTATTTCACTACAGTTTATTCTGATGTTTATATTCTTTATATAACTATTTCACTACAGTTTACACTGATGTTTATATTCTTTATATAACTATTTCACTACAGTTTACTCTGATGTTTTATATTCTTTATATAACTATTTCACTACAGTTTACACTGATGTTTATATTCTTTATATAACTATTTCACTACAGTTTACACTGATGTTTATATTCTTTATATAACTATTTCACTACAGTTTACACTGATGTTTATATTCTTTATATAACTATTTCACTACAGTTTACTCTGATGTTTATATTCTTTATATAACTATTTCACTACAGTTTACTCTGATGTTTATATTCTTTATATAACTATTTCACTACAGTTTACTCTGATGTTTATATTCTTTATATAACTATTTCACTACAGTTTACTCTGATGTTTATATTCTTTATATAACTATTTCACTACAGTTTACTCTGATGTTTATATTCTTTATATAACTATTTCACTACAGTTTACACTGATGTTTATATTCTTTATATAACTATTTCACTACAGTTTATTCTGATGTTTATATTCTTTATATAACTATTTCACTACAGTTTACTCTGATGTTTATATTCTTTATATAACTATTTCACTACAGTTTACACTGATGTTTATATTCTTTATATAACTATTTCACTACAGTTTATTCTGATGTTTTATATTCTTTATATAACTATTTCACTACAGTTTACTCTGATGTTTATATTCTTTATATAACTATTTCACTACAGTTTACACTGATGTTTATATTCTTTATATAACTATTTCACTACAGTTTACACTGATGTTTATATTCTTTATATAACTATTTCACTACAGTTTACTCTGATGTTTATATTCTTTATATAACTATTTCACTACAGTTTATTCTGATGTTTATATTCTTTATATAACTATTTCACAACAGTTTACACTGATGTTTATATTCTTTATATAACTATTTCACTACAGTTTATTCTGATGTTTATATTCTTTATATAACTATTTCACTACAGTTTACACTGATGTTTATATTCTTTATATAACTATTTCACTACAGTTTACACTGATGTTTATATTCTTTATATAACTATTTCACTACAGTTTACTCTGATGTTTATATTCTTTATATAACTATTTCACTACAGTTTACACTGATGTTTATATTCTTTATATAACTATTTCACTACAGTTTACTCTGATGTTTATATTCTTTATATAACTATTTCACTACAGTTTACACTGATGTTTATATTCTTTATATAACTATTTCACTACAGTTTACTCTGATGTTTATATTCTTTATATAACTATTTCACTACAGTTTACTCTGATGTTTATATTCTTTATATAACTATTTCACTACAGTTTACACTGATGTTTATATTCTTTATATAACTATTTCACTACAGTTTACACTGATGTTTATATTCTTTATATAACTATTTCACTACAGTTTATTCTGATGTTTATATTCTTTAGAAACTATTTCACTACAGTTTATTCTGATGTTTATATTCTTTATATAACTATTTCACTACAGTTTACTCTGATGTTTTATATTCTTTATATAACTATTTCACTACAGTTTACTCTGATGTTTATATTCTTTATATAACTATTTCACTACAGTTTATTCTGATGTTTATATTCTTTATATAACTATTTCACTACAGTTTATTCTGATGTTTATATTCTTTATATAACTATTTCACTACAGTTTATTCTGATGTTTATATTCTTTATATAACTATTTCACTACAGTTTACACTGATGTTTATATTCTTTATATAACTATTTCACTACAGTTTATTCTGATGTTTTATATTCTTTATATAACTATTTCACTACAGTTTATTCTGATGTTTATATTCTTTATATAACTATTTCACTACAGTTTATTCTGATGTTTATATTCTTTATATAACTATTTCACTACAGTTTACACTGATGTTTATATTCTTTATATAACTATTTCACTACAGTTTACTCTGATGTTTATATTCTTTATATAACTATTTCACTACAGTTTACACTGATGTTTTATATTCTTTATATAACTATTTCACTACAGTTTATTCTGATGTTTATATTCTTTATATAACTATTTCACTACAGTTTATTCTGATGTTTATATTCTTTATATAACTATTTCACTACAGTTTACACTGATGTTTATATTCTTTATATAACTATTTCACTACAGTTTATTCTGATGTTTATATTCTTTATATAACTATTTCACTACAGTTTACACTGATGTTTATATTCTTTATATAACTATTTCACTACAGTTTATTCTGATGTTTATATTCTTTATATAACTATTTCACTACAGTTTACACTGATCTTTATATTCTTTATATAACTATTTCACTACAGTTTACACTGATCTTTATATTCTTTATATAACTATTTCACTACAGTTTAACTATTTTATATTCTTTATATAACTACAGTTTACTCTGATGTTTATATTCTTTATATAACTATTTCACTACAGTTTATGTTTATATTCTTTATATAACTATTTCACTACAGTTTACTGATGTTTTATATTCTTTATATAACTATTTCACTACAGTTTATTCTGATGTTTATATTCTTTATATAACTATTTCACTACAGTTTACTCTGATGTTTATATTCTTTATATAACTATTTTACTACAGTTTATTCTGATGTTTATATTCTTTATATAACTATTTCACTACAGTTTACACTGATGTTTATATTCTTTATATAACTATTTCACTACAGTTTACTCTGATGTTTATATTCTTTATATAACTATTTCACTACAGTTTACACTGATGTTTATATTCTTTATATAACTATTTCACTACAGTTTACACTGATGTTTATATTCTTTATATAACTATTTCACTACAGTTTACTCTGATGTTTATATTCTTTATATAACTATTTCACTACAGTTTATTCTGATGTTTATATTCTTTATATAACTATTTCACTACAGTTTACACTGATGTTTATATTCTTTATATAACTATTTCACTACAGTTTATTCTGATGTTTCTATTCTTTATATAACTATTTCACTACAGTTTATGTGTTTATATTCTTTATATAACTATTTCACTACAGTTTACACTGATGTTTATATTCTTTATATAACTATTTCACTACAGTTTACTCTGATGTTTATATTCTTTATATAACTATTTCACTACAGTTTACTCTGATGTTTATATTCTTTATATAACTATTTCACTACAGTTTACACTGATGTTTATATTCTTTATATAACTATTTCACTACAGTTTACTCTGATGTTTATATTCTTTATATAACTATTTCACTACAGTTTACTCTGATGTTTATATTCTTTATATAACTATTTCACTACAGTTTACTCTGATGTTTATATTCTTTATATAACTATTTCACTACAGTTTACTCTGATGTTTATATTCTTTATATAACTATTTCACTACAGTTTACTCTGATGTTTATATTCTTTATATAACTATTTCACTACAGTTTACACTGATGTTTATATTCTTTATATAACTATTTCACTACAGTTTATTCTGATGTTTCTATTCTTTATATAACTATTTCACTACAGTTTACACTGATGTTTATATTCTTTATATAACTATTTCATTACAGTTTATTCTGATGTTTCTATTCTTTATATAACTATTTCACTACAGTTTACTCTGATGTTTATATTCTTTATATAACTATTTCACTACAGTTTATTCTGATGTTTTATATTCTTTATATAACTATTTCACTACAGTTTACTCTGATGTTTATATTCTTTATATAACTATTTCACTACAGTTTATTCTGATGTTTTATATTCTTTATATAACTATTTCACTACAGTTTATTCTGATGTTTATATTCTTTATATAACTATTTCACTACAGTTTATTCTGATGTTTATATTCTTTATATAACTATTTCACTACAGTTTACACTGATGTTTATATTCTTTATATAACTATTTCACTACAGTTTATTCTGATGTTTTATATTCTTTATATAACTATTTCACTACAGTTTACTCTGATGTTTATATTCTTTATATAACTATTTCACTACAGTTTATTCTGATGTTTATATTCTTTATATAACTATTTCACTACAGTTTACTCTGATGTTTATATTCTTTATATAACTATTTCACTACAGTTTATTCTGATGTTTATATTCTTTATATAACTATTTCACTACAGTTTATTCTGATGTTTATATTCTTTATATAACTATTTCACTACAGTTTATTCTGATGTTTATATTCTTTATATAACTATTTCACTACAGTTTACACTGATGTTTATATTCTTTATATAACTATTTCACTACAGTTTATTCGGATGTTTTATATTCTTTATATAACTATTTCACAACAGTTTACTCTGATGTTTATATTCTTTATATAACTATTTCACTACAGTTTATTCTGATGTTTATATTCTTTATATAACTATTTCACTACAGTTTATTCTGATGTTTATATTCTTTATATAACTATTTCACTACAGTTTACTTTATCTGATGTTTATATTCTTTATATAACTATTTCACCACAGTTTACACTGAAGTTTATGTTCTTTATATAACTATTTCACTACAGTTTATTCTGATGTTTATATTCTTTATATAACTATTTCACTACAGTTTACTCTGATGTTTTATATTCTTTATATAACTATTTCACTACAGTTTACTCTGATGTTTATATTCTTTATATAACTATTTCACTACAGTTTACTCTGATGTTTATATTCTTTATATAACTATTTCACTACAGTTTATTCTGATGTTTATATTCTTTATATAACTATTTCACTACAGTTTACACTGATGTTTATATTCTTTATATAACTATTTCACTACAGTTTATTCTGATGTTTATATTCTTTATATAACTATTTCACTACAGTTTACACTGATGTTTATATTCTTTATATAACTATTTCACTACAGTTTATTCTTTATGTTTTTCATATTCTTTATATAACTATTTCACTACAGTTTATTCTGATGTTTATATTCTTTATATAACTATTTCACTACAGTTTACTCTGATGTTTATATTCTTTATATAACTATTTCACTACAGTTTATGTTTTATATTCTTTATATAACTATTTCACTACAGTTTACTCTGATGTTTATATTCTTTATATAACTATTTCACTACACAGTTTATTTTTATATTCTTTATATATATAACTATTTCACTACAGTTTATTCTGATGTTTATATTCTTTATATAACTATTTCACTACAGTTTACACTGATGTTTATATTCTTTATATAACTATTTCACTACAGTTTACTCTGATGTTTATATTCTTTATATAACTATTTCACTACAGTTTATTCTGATGTTTTATATTCTTTATATAACTATTTCACTACAGTTTATTCTGATGTTTATATTCTTTATATAACTATTTCACTACAGTTTATTCTGATGTTTATATTCTTTATATAACTATTTCACTACAGTTTACACTGATGTTTATATTCTTTATATAACTATTTCACTACAGTTTACACTGATGTTTATATTCTTTATATAACTATTTCACTACAGTTTATTCTGATGTTTATATTCTTTATATAACTATTTCACTACAGTTTATTCTGATGTTCTTATTCTTTATATAACTATTTCCCAACTGTTTACTCTGATGTTTATATTCTTTATATAACTATTTCACTACAGTTTACTGATGTTTATATTCTTTATATAACTATTTCACTACAGTTTACTCTGATGTTTATATTCTTTATATAACTATTTCACTACAGTTTATGATGTTTATATTCTTTATATAACTATTTCACTACAGTTTACACTGATGTTTATATTCTTTATATAACTATTTCACTACAGTTTATTCTGATGTTTATATTCTTTATATAACTATTTCACTACAGTTTATTCTGATGTTTATATTCTTTATATAACTATTTCACTACAGTTTATTCTGATGTTTATATTCTTTATATAACTATTTCACTACAGTTTACTCTGATGTTTATATTCTTTATATAACTATTTCATATAACTATTTCACAGTTTACACTGATGTTTATATTCTTTATATAACTATTTCACTACAGTTTATTCTGATGTTTATATTCTTTATATAACTATTTCACTACAGTTTATTCTGATGTTTATATTCTTTATATAACTATTTCACTACAGTTTATTCTGATGTTTATATTCTTTATATAACTATTTCACTACAGTTTATTCTGATGTTTTATATTCTTTATATAACTATTTCACTACAGTTTACACTGATGTTTATATTCTTTATATAACTATTTCACTACAGTTTATTCTGATGTTTATATTCTTTATATAACTATTTCACTACAGTTTACACTGATGTTTATATTCTTTATATAACTATTTCACTACAGTTTATTCTGATGTTTATATTCTTTATATAACTATTTCACTACAGTTTACACTGATGTTTATATTCTTTATATAACTATTTCACTACAGTTTACACTGATGTTTATATTCTTTATATAACTATTTCACTACAGTTTACTCTGATGTTTATATTCTTTATATAACTATTTCACTACAGTTTATTCTGATGTTTATATTCTTTATATAACTATTTCTCTACAGTTTACTCTGATGTTTATATTCTTCATATAACTATTTCACTACAGTTTATTCTGATGTTTATATTCTTTATATAACTATTTCACTACAGTTTACACTGATGTTTATATTCTTTATATAACTATTTCACTACAGTTTACACTGATGTTTATATTCTTTATATAACTATTTCACTACAGTTTACTCTGATGTTTATATTCTTTATATAACTATTTCACTACAGTTTATTCTGATGTTTTATATTCTTTATATAACTATTTCACTACAGTTTATTCTGATGTTTATATTCTTTATATAACTATTTCACTACAGTTTACACTGATGTTTATATTCTTTATATAACTATTTCACTACAGTTTACACTGATGTTTATATTCTTTATATAACTATTTCACTACAGTTTACTCTGATGTTTATATTCTTTATATAACTATTTCACTACAGTTTATTCTGATGTTTATATTCTTTATATAACTATTTCACTACAGTTTATTCTGATGTTTATATTCTTTATATAACTATTTCACTACAGTTTATTCTGATGTTTAGATTTTTTATATAATTATTTCACTACAGTTTACTCTGATGTTTATATTCTTTATATAACTATTTCACTACAGTTTACACTGATGTTTATATTCTTTATATAACTATTTCACTACAGTTTACACTGATGTTTATATTCTTTATATAACTATTTCACTACAGTTTATTCTGATGTTTATATTCTTTATATAACTATTTCACTACAGTTTACACTGATGTTTATATTCTTTATATAACTATTTCACTACAGTTTACACTGATGTTTATATTCTTTATATAACTATTTCACTACAGTTTACTCTGATGTTTATATTCTTTATATAACTATTTCACTACAGTTTATTCTGATGTTTATATTCTTTATATAACTATTTCACTACAGTTTACACTGATGTTTATATTCTTTATATAACTATTTCACTACAGTTTATTCTGATGTTTATATTCTTTATATAACTATTTCACTACAGTTTACACTGATGTTTATATTCTTTATATAACTATTTCACTACAGTTTACTCTGATGTTTATATTCTTTATATAACTATTTCACTACAGTTTACTCTGATGTTTATATTCTTTATATAACTATTTCACTACAGTTTATTCTGATGTTTATATTCTTTATATAACTATTTCACTACAGTTTATTCTGATGTTTATATTCTTTATATAACTATTTCACTACAGTTTATTCTGATGTTTATATTCTTTATATAACTATTTCACTACAGTTTACACTGATGTTTATATTCTTTATATAACTATTTCACTACAGTTTACTCTGATGTTTATATTCTTTATATAACTATTTCACTACAGTTTACACTGATGTTTATATTCTTTATATAACTATTTCACTACAGTTTATTCTGATGTTTATATTCTTTATATAACTATTTCACTACAGTTTACACTGATGTTTATATTCTTTATATAACTATTTCACTACAGTTTACTCTGATGTTTATATTCTTTATATAACTATTTCACTACAGTTTACTCTGATGTTTATATTCTTTATATAACTATTTCACTACAGTTTACTCTGATGTTTATATTCTTTATATAACTATTTCACTACAGTTTACTCTGATGTTTATATTCTTTATATAACTATTTCACTACAGTTTACACTGATGTTTATATTCTTTATATAACTATTTCACTACAGTTTACACTGATGTTTATATTCTTTATATAACTATTTCACTACAGTTTACTCTGATGTTTATATTCTTTATATAACTATTTCACTACAGTTTACTCTGATGTTTATATTCTTTATATAACTATTTCACTACAGTTTACTCTGATGTTTATATTCTTTATATAACTATTTCACTACAGTTTACTCTGATGTTTATATTCTTTATATAACTATTTCACTACAGTTTACTCTGATGTTTATATTCTTTATATAACTATTTCACTACAGTTTACACTGATGTTTATATTCTTTATATAACTATTTCACTACAGTTTATTCTGATGTTTCTATTCTTTATATAACTATTTCACTACAGTTTATTCTGATGTTTATATTCTTTATATAACTATTTCACCACAGTTTACACTGATGTTTATATTCTTTATATAACTATTTCACTACAGTTTATTCTGATGTTTTATATTCTTTATATAACTATTTCACTACAGTTTACTCTGATGTTTATATTCTTTATATAACTATTTCACTACAGTTTATTCTGATGTTTATATTCTTTATATAACTATTTCACTACAGTTTACTCTGATGTTTATATTCTTTATATAACTATTTCACCACAGTTTACACTGATGTTTATATTCTTTATATAACTATTTCACTACAGTTTACACTGATGTTTATATTCTTTATATAACTATTTCACTACAGTTTATTCTGATGTTTATATTCTTTATATAACTATTTCACTACAGTTTACACTGATGTTTATATTCTTTATATAACTATTTCACTACAGTTTACACTGATGTTTATATTCTTTATATAACTATTTCACTACAGTTTACACTGATGTTTATATTCTTTATATAACTATTTCACTACAGTTTACACTGATGTTTATATTCTTTATATAACTATTTCACTACAGTTTACTCTGATGTTTATATTCTTTATATAACTATTTCACTACAGTTTACACTGATGTTTATATTCTTTATATAACTATTTCACTACAGTTTACTCTGATGTTTATATTCTTTATATAACTATTTCACTACAGTTTACTCTGATGTTTATATTCTTTATATAACTATTTCACTACAGTTTACTCTGATGTTTATATTCTTTATATAACTATTTCACTACAGTTTACTCTGATGTTTATATTCTTTATATAACTATTTCACTACAGTTTATCTGATGTTTATATTCTTTATATAACTATTTCACTAGTTTACTCTGATGTTTATATTCTTTATATAACTATTTCACTACAGTTTACACTGATGTTTATATTCTTTATATAACTATTTCACTACAGTTTATTCTGATGTTTATATTCTTTATATAACTATTTCACTACAGTTTATTCTGATGTTTATATTCTTTATATAACTATTTCACTACAGTTTACTCTGATGTTTATATTCTTTATATAACTATTTCACTACAGTTTATTCTGATGTTTTATATTCTTTATATAACTATTTTCACTACAGTTTACTCTGATGTTTATATTCTTTATATAACTATTTCACTACAGTTTATTCTGATGTTTATATTCTTTATATAACTATTTCACTACAGTTTACTCTGATGTTTATATTCTTTATATAACTATTTCACTACAGTTTATTCTGATGTTTTATATTCTTTATATAACTATTTCACTACAGTTTATTCTGATGTTTATATTCTTTATATAACTATTTCACTACAGTTTATTCTGATGTTTATATTCTTTATATAACTATTTCACTACAGTTTACACTGATGTTTATATTCTTTATATAACTATTTCACTACAGTTTATTCTGATGTTTTATATTCTTTATATAACTATTTCACTACAGTTTACTCTGATGTTTATATTCTTTATATAACTATTTCACTACAGTTTACACTGATGTTTATATTCTTTATATAACTATTTCACTACAGTTTACACTGATGTTTATATTCTTTATATAACTATTTCACTACAGTTTATTCTGATGTTTATATTCTTTATATAACTATTTCACTACAGTTTACACTGATGTTTATATTCTTTATATAACTATTTCACTACAGTTTATTCTGATGTTTATATTCTTTATATAACTATTTCACTACAGTTTACACTGATGTTTATATTCTTTATATAACTATTTCACTACAGTTTACACTGATGTTTATATTCTTTATATAACTATTTCACTACAGTTTACACTGATGTTTATATTCTTTATATAACTATTTCACTACAGTTTACTCTGATGTTTATATTCTTTATATAACTATTTCACTACAGTTTACTCTGATGTTTATATTCTTTATATAACTATTTCACTACAGTTTATTCTGATGTTTATATTCTTTATATAACTATTTCACTACAGTTTATTCTGATGTTTATATTCTTTATATAACTATTTCACTACAGTTTATTCTGATGTTTTATATTCTTTATATAACTATTTCACTACAGTTTATTCTGATGTTTATATTCTTTATATAACTATTTCACTACAGTTTACACTGATGTTTATATTCTTTATATAACTATTTCACTACAGTTTATTCTGATGTTTATATTCTTTATATAACTATTTCACTACAGTTTACACTGATGTTTATATTCTTTATATAACTATTTCACTACAGTTTACACTGATGTTTATATTCTTTATATCTATTTCACTACAGTTTATTCTGATGTTTATATTCTTTATATAACTATTTCACTACAGTTTACACTGATGTTTATATTCTTTATATAACTATTTCACTACAGTTTATGATGTTTATATTCTTTATATAACTATTTCACTACAGTTTATTCTGATGTTTATATTCTTTATATAACTATTTCACTACAGATGTTTTATATTCTTTATATAACTATTTCACTACAGTTTACACTGATGTTTATATTCTTTATATAACTATTTCACTACAGTTTATTCTGATGTTTATATTCTTTATATAACTATTTCACTACAGTTTACTCTGATGTTTATATTCTTTATATAACTATTTCACTACAGTTTATTCTGATGTTTATATTCTTTATATAACTATTTCACTACAGTTTACACTGATGTTTATATTCTTTATATAACTATTTCACTACAGTTTACACTGATGTTTATATTCTTTATATAACTATTTCACTACAGTTTATTCTGATGTTTATATTCTTTATATAACTATTTCACTACAGTTTATTCTGATGTTTATATTCTTTATATAACTATTTCACTACAGTTTACACTGATGTTTATATTCTTTATATAACTATTTCACTACAGTTTATTCTGATGTTTCTATTCTTTATATAACTATTTCACTACAGTTTATTCTGATGTTTATATTCTTTATATAACTATTTCACTACAGTTTACACTGATGTTTATATTCTTTATATAACTATTTCACTACAGTTTACACTGATGTTTATATTCTTTATATAACTATTCCACTACAGTTTATTTTGATGTTTATATTCTTTATATAACTATTTCACTACAGTTTACTCTGATGTTTATATTCTTTATATAACTATTTCACTACAGTTTACTGTTTATATTCTGATGTTTATATTCTTTATATAACTATTTCACTACAGTTTACTCTGATGTTTATATTCTTTATATAACTATTTCACTACAGTTTACTCTGATGTTTATATTCTTTATATAACTATTTCACTACAGTTTACTCTGATGTTTATATTCTTTATATAACTATTTCACTACAGTTTACTCTGATGTTTATATTCTTTATATAACTATTTCACCACAGTTTACACTGATGTTTATATTCTTTATATAACTATTTCACTACAGTTTACTCTGATGTTTATATTCTTTATATAACTATTTCACTACAGTTTACATGTTTATATTCTTTATATAACTATTTCACTACAGTTTATTCTGATGTTTATATTCTTTATATAACTATTTCACTACAGTTTACACTGATGTTTATATTCTTTATATAACTATTTCACTACAGTTTATTCTGATGTTTATATTCTTTATATAACTATTTCACTACAGTTTACTCTGATGTTTATATTCTTTATATAACTATTTCACTACAGTTTATTCTGATGTTTATATTCTTTATATAACTATTTCACTACAGTTTACACTGATCGTTATGTTCTTTATATAACTATTTCACTACAGTTTATTCTGATGTTTATATTCTTTATATAACTATTTCACTACAGTTTACACTGATGTTTATATTCTTTATATAACTATTTCACTACAGTTTATGATGTTTATATTCTTTATATAACTATTTCACTACAGTTTATTCTGATGTTTTTATATTCTTTATATAACTATTTCACTACAGTTTATTCTGATGTTTATATTCTTTATATAACTATTTCACTACAGTTTATTCTGATGTTTATATTCTTTATATAACTATTTCACTACAGTTTACACTGATCTTTATATTCTTTATATAACTATTTCACTACAGTTTACACTGATGTTTATATTCTTTATATAACTATTTCACTACAGTTTATTCTGATGTTTATATTCTTTATATAACTATTTCACTACAGTTTATTCTGATGTTTATATTCTTTATATAACTATTTCACTACAGTTTACTCTGATGTTTATATTCTTTATATAACTATTTCACTACAGTTTACTCTGATGTTTATATTCTTTATATAACTATTTCACTACAGTTTATTCTGATGTTTATATTCCTTATATAACTATTTCACTACAGTTTATTCTGATGTTTAGATTTTTTATATAATTATTTCACTGCAGTTTACTCTGATGTTTATATTCTTTATATAACTATTTCACTACAGTTTACACTGATGTTTATATTCTTTATATAACTATTTCACTACAGTTTATTCTGATGTTTATATTCTTTATATAACTATTTCACTACAGTTTATTCTGATGTTTATATTCTTTATATAACTATTTCACTACAGTTTACTCTGATGTTTATATTCTTTATATAACTATTTCACTACAGTTTATTCTGATGTTTTATATTCTTTATATAACTATTTCACTACAGTTTACACTGATGTTTATATTCTTTATATAACTATTTCACTACAGTTTATTCTGATGTTTATATTCTTTATATAACTATTTCACTACAGTTTACACTGATGTTTATATTCTTTATATAACTATTTCACTACAGTTTATTCTGATGTTTATATTCTTTATATAACTATTTCACTACAGTTTACACTGATGTTTATATTCTTTATATAACTATTTCACTACAGTTTACACTGATGTTTATATTCTTTATATAACTATTTCACTACAGTTTACTCTGATGTTTATATTCTTTATATAACTATTTCACTACAGTTTACACTGATGTTTATATTCTTTATATAACTATTTCACTACAGTTTACTCTGATGTTTATATTCTTTATATAACTATTTCACTACAGTTTATTCTGATGTTTATATTCTTTATATAACTATTTCACTACAGTTTACTCTGATGTTTATATTCTTTATATAACTATTTCACTACAGTTTATTCTGATGTTTATATTCTTTATATAACTATTTCACTACAGTTTACACTGATGTTTATATTCTTTATATAACTATTTCACTACAGTTTACACTGATGTTTATATTCTTTATATAACTATTTCACTACAGTTTACTCTGATGTTTATATTCTTTATATAACTATTTCACTACAGTTTATTCTGATGTTTATATTCTTTATATAACTATTTCACTACAGTTTATTCTGATGTTTATATTCTTTATATAACTATTTCACTACAGTTTACACTGATGTTTATATTCTTTATATAACTATTTCACTACAGTTTACACTGATGTTTATATTCTTTATATAACTATTTCACTACAGTTTATTCTGATGTTTATATTCTTTATATAACTATTTCACTACAGTTTATTCTGATGTTTATATTCTTTATATAACTATTTCACTACAGTTTACACTGATGTTTATATTCTTTATATAACTATTTCACTACAGTTTATTCTGATGTTTATATTCTTTATATAACTATTTCACTACAGTTTATTCTGATGTTTATATTCTTTATATAACTATTTCACTACAGTTTACTTCTGATGTTTATATTCTTTATATAACTATTTCACTACAGTTTATTCTGATGTTTATATTCTTTATATAACTATTTCACTACAGTTTATTCTGATGTTTATATTCTTTATATAACTATTTCACTACAGTTTATTCTGATGTTTATATTCTTTATATAACTATTTCACTACAGTTTACTCTGATGTTTATATTCTTTATATAACTATTTCACTACAGTTTACACTGATGTTTATATTCTTTATATAACTATTTCACTACAGTTTACACTGATGTTTATATTCTTTATATAACTATTTCACTACAGTTTACTCTGATGTTTATATTCTTTATATAACTATTTCACTACAGTTTACACTGATGTTTATATTCTTTATATAACTATTTCACTACAGTTTACTCTGATGTTTATATTCTTTATATAACTATTTCACTACAGTTTATTCTGATGTTTATATTCTTTATATAACTATTTCACTACAGTTTACTCTGATGTTTATATTCTTTATATAACTATTTCACTACAGTTTATTCTGATGTTTATATTCTTTATATAACTATTTCACTACAGTTTACACTGATGTTTATATTCTTTATATAACTATTTCACTACAGTTTACACTGATGTTTATATTCTTTATATAACTATTTCACTACAGTTTACTCTGATGTTTATATTCTTTATATAACTATTTCACTACAGTTTATTCTGATGTTTATATTCTTTATATAACTATTTCACTACAGTTTATTCTGATGTTTTTATTCTTTATATAACTATTTCACTACAGTTTACTCTGATGTTTATATTCTTTATATAACTATTTCACTACAGTTTACACTGATGTTTATATTCTTTATATAACTATTTCACTACAGTTTACTCTGATTCACTACAGTTTATTCTGATGTTTATATTCTTTATATAACTATTTCACTACAGTTTACTCTGATGTTTATATTCTTTATATAACTATTTCACTACAGTTTATTCTGATGTTTTATATTCTTTATATAACTATTTCACTACAGTTTATTCTGATGTTTATATTCTTTATATAACTATTTCACTACAGTTTATTCTGATGTTTATATTCTTTATATAACTATTTCACTACAGTTTATTCTGATGTTTATATTCTTTATATAACTATTTCACTACAGTTTATTCTGATGTTTATATTCTTTATATAACTATTTCACTACAGTTTATTCTGATGTTTATATTCTTTATATAACTATTTCACTACAGTTTACTCTGATGTTTATATTCTTTATATAACTATTTCACTACAGTTTACTCTGATGTTTATATTCTTTATATAACTATTTCACTACAGTTTATTCTGATGTTTATATTCTTTATATAACTATTTCACTACAGTTTATTCTGATGTTTATATTCTTTATATAACTATTTCACTACAGTTTACACTGATGTTTATATTCTTTATATAACTATTTCACTACAGTTTACTCTGATGTTTATATTCTTTATATAACTATTTCACTACAGTTTACTCTGATGTTTATATTCTTTATATAACTATTTCACTACAGTTTACACTGATGTTTATATTCTTTATATAACTATTTCACTACAGTTTACACTGATGTTTATATTCTTTATATAACTATTTCACTACAGTTTACACTGATGTTTATATTCTTTATATAACTATTTCACTACAGTTTACACTGATGTTTATATTCTTTATATAACTATTTCACTACAGTTTACACTGATGTTTATATTCTTTATATAACTATTTCACTACAGTTTACTCTGATGTTTATATTCTTTATTAACTTTTCACACTACAGTTTATTCTGATGTTTATATTCTTTATATAACTATTTCACTACAGTTTATTCTGATGTTTATATTCTTTATATAACTATTTCACTACAGTTTATTCTGATGTTTATATTCTTTATATAACTATTTCACTACAGTTTACTTTATATAACTATTTCACTACAGTTTATGATGTTTATATTCTTTATATAACTATTTCACTACAGTTTACACTGATGTTTATATTCTTTATATAACTATTTCACTACAGTTTACACTGATGTTTATATTCTTTATATAACTATTTCACTTTTTATATTCTTTATATAATATTTCATACAGTTTATTCTGATGTTTATATTCTATATTCTATTTCACTACAGTTTACACTGATGTTTATATTCTTTATATAACTATTTCACTACAGTTTACTTTATATAACTATTTCACTACAGTTTATCTGATTTTATATTCTTTATATAACTATTTCACTACAGTTTACTCTGATGTTTATATTCTTTATATAACTATTTCACTACAGTTTATTCTGATGTTTATATTCTTTATATAACTATTTCACTACAGTTTATTCTGATGTTTATATTCTTTATATAACTATTTCACTACAGTTTATTCTGATGTTTATATTCTTTATATAACTATTTCACTACAGTTTACACTGATGTTTATATTCTTTATATAACTATTTCACTACAGTTTATTCTGATGTTTATATTCTTTATATAACTATTTCACTACAGTTTACACTGATGTTTATATTCTTTATATAACTATTTCACTACAGTTTACACTGATGTTTATATTCTTTATATAACTATTTCACTACAGTTTATTCTGATGTTTATATTCTTTATATAACTATTTCACTACAGTTTATTCTGATGTTTATATTCTTTATATAACTATTTCACTACAGTTTATATGTTTATCTTTATATAACTATTTCACTACAGTTTACACTGATGTTTATATTCTTTATATAACTATTTCACTACAGTTTACACTGATGTTTATATTCTTTATATAACTATTTCACTGTTTATATTCTTTATATAACTATTTCACTACAGTTTACTCTGATGTTTATATTCTTTATATAACTATTTCACTACAGTTTACACTGATGTTTATATTCTTTATATAACTATTTCACTACAGTTTACATTCTGATGTTTATATTCTTTATATAACTATTTCACTACAGTTTACTGATGTTTATATTCTTTATATAACTATTTCACTACAGTTTATTCTGATGTTTATATTCTTTATATAACTATTTCACTACAGTTTACACTGATCTTTATATTCTTTATATAACTATTTCACTACAGTTTACACTGATGTTTATATTCTTTATATAACTATTTCACTACAGTTTACACTGATGTTTATATTCTTTATATAACTATTTCACTACAGTTTACTCTGATGTTTATATTCTTTATATAACTATTTCACTACAGTTTATTCTGATGTTTTATATTCTTTATATAACTATTTCACTACAGTTTATTCTGATGTTTATATTCTTTATATAACTATTTCACTACAGTTTACTCTGATGTTTATATTCTTTATATAACTATTTCACTACAGTTTACTCTGATGTTTATATTCTTTATATAACTATTTCACTACAGTTTATTCTGATGTTTATATTCTTTATATAACTATTTCACTACAGTTTATTCTGATGTTTATATTCTTTATATAACTATTTCACTACAGTTTATTCTGATGTTTTATATTCTTTATATAACTATTTCACTACAGTTTATTCTGATGTTTATATTCTTTATATAACTATTTCACTACAGTTTACACTGATGTTTATATTCTTTATATAACTATTTCACTACAGTTTATTCTGATGTTTATATTCTTTATATAACTATTTCACTACAGTTTACACTGATGTTTATATTCTTTATATAACTATTTCACTACAGTTTACACTGATGTTTATATTCTTTATATAACTATTTCACTACAGTTTACTCTGATGTTTATATTCTTTATATAACTATTTCACTACAGTTTACACTGATGTTTATATTCTTTATATAACTATTTCACTACAGTTTACTCTGATGTTTATATTCTTTATATAACTATTTCACTACAGTTTACTCTGATGTTTATATTCTTTATATAACTATTTCACTACAGTTTACACTGATGTTTATATTCTTTATATAACTATTTCACTACAGTTTATTCTGATGTTTATATTCTTTATATAACTATTTCACTACAGTTTACACTGATGTTTATATTCTTTATATAACTATTTCACTACAGTTTACACTGATGTTTATATTCTTTATATAACTATTTCACTACAGTTTACACTGATGTTTATATTCTTTATATAACTATTTCACTACAGTTTACACTGATGTTTATATTCTTTATATAACTATTTCACTACAGTTTATTCTGATGTTTATATTCTTTATATAACTATTTCACTACAGTTTACACTGATGTTTATATTCTTTATATAACTATTTCACTACAGTTTACACTGATGTTTATATTCTTTATATAACTATTTCACTACAGTTTACTCTGATGTTTATATTCTTTATATAACTATTTCACTACAGTTTACACTGATGTTTATATTCTTTATATAACTATTTCACTACAGTTTACTCTGATGTTTGTATTCTTTATATAACTATTTCACTACAGTTTACTGATGTTTATATTCTTTATATAACTATTTCACTACAGTTTATTCTGATGTTTATATTCTTTATATAACTATTTCACTACAGTTTACACTGATGTTTATATTCTTTATATAACTATTTCACTTTACAGTTTTATATTCTTTATATAACTATTTCACTACAGTTTATGATTTTATATTCTTTATATAACTATTTCACTACAGTTTACTTTATATAACTATTTCACTACAGTTTACACTGATGTTTATATTCTTTATATAACTATTTCACTACAGTTTACACTGATTTTATATTCTTTATATAACTATTTCACTACAGTTTATGTTTATATTCTTTATATAACTATTTCACTACAGTTTATTCTGATGTTTATATTCTTTATATAACTATTTCACTACAGTTTACTCTGATGTTTATATTCTTTATATAACTATTTCACTACAGTTTACTCTGATGTTTATATTCTTTATATAACTATTTCACTACAGTTTACACTGATGTTTATATTCTTTATATAACTATTTCACTACAGTTTACTCTGATGTTTATATTCTTTATATAACTATTTCACTACAGTTTACTCTGATGTTTATATTCTTTATATAACTATTTCACTACAGTTTACTGATGTTTATATTCTTTATATAACTATTTCACTACAGTTTACTCTGATGTTTATATTCTTTATATAACTATTTCACTACAGTTTATTCTGATGTTTATATTCTTTATATAACTATTTCACTACAGTTTACACTGATGTTTATATTCTTTATATAACTATTTCACTACAGTTTACACTGATGTTTATATTCTTTATATAACTATTTCACTACAGTTTATTCTGATGTTTATATTCTTTATATATAACTATTTCACTACAGTTTATTCTGATGTTTATATTCTTTATATAACTATTTCACTACAGTTTACACTGATGTTTATATTCTTTATATAACTATTTCACTATATTCTTTATATAACTATTTCACTACAGTTTACTCTGATGTTTATATTCTTTATATAACTATTTCACAGTTTACAGATGTTTATATTCTGTTTATGATGTTTATATTCTTTATATAACTATTTCACTACAGTTTACTCTGATGTTTATATTCTTTATATAACTATTTCACTACAGTTTACACTGATGTTTATATTCTTTATATAACTATTTCACTACAGTTTACTCTGATGTTTATATTCTTTATATAACTATTTCACTACAGTTTATTCTGATGTTTATATTCTTTATATAACTATTTCACTACAGTTTACTCTGATGTTTATATTCTTTATATAACTATTTCACTACAGTTTACACTGATGTTTATATTCTTTATATAACTATTTCACTACAGTTTACACTGATGTTTATATTCTTTATATAACTATTTCACTACAGTTTATTCTGATGTTTATATTCTTTATATAACTATTTCACTACAGTTTACACTGATGTTTATATTCTTTATATAACTATTTCACTACAGTTTATTCTGATGTTTATATTCTTTATATAACTATTTCACTACAGTTTACACTGATGTTTATATTCTTTATATAACTATTTCACTACAGTTTACACTGATGTTTATATTCTTTATATAACTATTTCACTACAGTTTATTCTGATGTTTATATTCTGATGTTTATATTCTTTATATAACTATTTCACTACAGTTTATTCTGATGTTTATATTCTTTATATAACTATTTCACTACAGTTTATTCTGATGTTTATATTCTTTATATAACTATTTCACTACAGTTTATGATTTTATATTATATAACTATTTCACTACAGTTTATTCTGATGTTTATATTCTTTATATAACTATTTCACTACAGTTTACACTGATGTTTATATTCTTTATATAACTATTTCACTACAGTTTATTCTGATGTTTATATTCTTTATATAACTATTTCACTACAGTTTACACTGATGTTTATATTCTTTATATAACTATTTCACTACAGTTTATCTGATGTTTATATTCTTTATATAACTATTTCACTACAGTTTATTCTGATGTTTATATTCTTTATATAACTATTTCACTACAGTTTATTCTGATGTTTATATTCTTTATATAACTATTTCACTACAGTTTATTCTGATGTTTATATTCTTTATATAACTATTTCACTACAGTTTATTCTGATGTTTATATTCTTTATATAACTATTTCACTACAGTTTATTCTGATGTTTATATTCTTTATATAACTATTTCACTACAGTTTATTCTGATGTTTATATTCTTTATATAACTATTTCACTACAGTTTATTCTGATGTTTTATATTCTTTATATAACTATTTCACTACAGTTTATCTGATGTTTATATTCTTTATATAACTATTTCACTACAGTTTACACTGATCGTTATGTTCTTTATATAACTATTTCACTACAGTTTATTCTGATGTTTCTATTCTTTATATAACTATTTCACTACAGTTTATTCTGATGTTTATATTCTTTATATAACTATTTCACTACAGTTTACACTGATGTTTATATTCTTTATATAACTATTTCACTACAGTTTACTCTGATGTTTATATTCTTTATATAACTATTTCACTACAGTTTACTCTGATGTTTATATTCTTTATATAACTATTTCACTACAGTTTACTCTGATGTTTATATTCTTTATATAACTATTTCACTACAGTTTATTCTGATGTTTCTATTCTTTATATAACTATTTCACTACAGTTTACACTGATGTTTATATTCTTTATATAACTATTTCACTACAGTTTATTCTGATGTTTATATTCTTTATATAACTATTTCACTACAGTTTACACTGATGTTTATATTCTTTATATAACTATTTCACTACAGTTTACACTGATGTTTATATTCTTTATATAACTATTTCACTACAGTTTACTCTGATGTTTATATTCTTTATATAACTATTTCACTACAGTTTACACTGATGTTTATATTCTTTATATAACTATTTCACTACAGTTTACTCTGATGTTTATATTCTTTATATAACTATTTCACTACAGTTTATTCTGATGTTTATATTCTTTATATAACTATTTCACTACAGTTTATTCTGATGTTTATATTCTTTATATAACTATTTCACTACAGTTTATTCTGATGTTTATATTCTTTATATAACTATTTCACTACAGTTTACACTGATGTTTATATTCTTTATATAACTATTTCACTACAGTTTACACTGATGTTTATATTCTTTATATAACTATTTCACTACAGTTTACACTGATGTTTATATTCTTTATATAACTATTTCACTACAGTTTACACTGATGTTTATATTCTTTATATAACTATTTCACTACAGTTTACTCTGATGTTTATATTCTTTATATAACTATTTCACTACAGTTTATTCTGATGTTTATATTCTTTATATAACTATTTCACTACAGTTTATTCTGATGTTTATATTCTTTATATAACTATTTCACTACAGTTTATTCTGATGTTTTATATTCTTTATATAACTATTTCACTACAGTTTATTCTGATGTTTATATTCTTTATATAACTATTTCACTACACAGTTTATATTCTTTATATAACTATTTCACTACAGTTTACACTGATGTTTATATTCTTTATATAACTATTTCACTACAGTTTACTCTGATGTTTATATTCTTTATATAACTATTTCACTACAGTTTACACTGATGTTTATATTCTTTATATAACTATTTCACTACAGTTTACACTGATGTTTATATTCTTTATATAACTATTTCACTACAGTTTACACTGATGTTTATATTCTTTATATAACTATTTCACTACAGTTTATTCTGATGTTTATATTCTTTATATAACTATTTCACTACAGTTTATTCTTACAGTTTATGTTTATATTCTTTATATAACTATTTCACTACAGTTTATTCTGATGTTTATATTCTTTATATAACTATTTCACTACAGTTTACACTGATGTTTATATTCTTTATATAACTATTTCACTACAGTTTATTCTGATGTTTATATTCTTTATATAACTATTTCACTACAGTTTACACTGATGTTTATATTCTTTATATAACTATTTCACTACAGTTTATTCTGATGTTTATATTCTTTATATAACTATTTCACTACAGTTTACACTGATGTTTATATTCTTTATATAACTATTTCACTACAGTTTACACTGATGTTTATATTCTTTATATAACTATTTCACTACAGTTTACTCTGATGTTTATATTCTTTATATAACTATTTCACTACAGTTTACACTGATGTTTATATTCTTTATATAACTATTTCACTACAGTTTACTCTGATGTTTATATTCTTTATATAACTATTTCACTACAGTTTATTCTGATGTTTATATTCTTTATATAACTATTTAACTACAGTTTATTCTGATGTTTATATATTCTTTATATAACTATTTCACTACAGTTTATTCTGATGTTTATATTCTTTATATAACTATTTCACTACAGTTTACACTGATCTTTATATTCTTTATATAACTATTTCACTACAGTTTACACTGATGTTTATATTCTTTATATAACTATTTCACTACAGTTTACTCTGATGTTTATATTCTTTATATAACTATTTCACTACAGTTTATTCTGATGTTTATATTCTTTATATAACTATTTCACTACAGTTTATTCTGATGTTTATATTCTTTATATAACTATTTCACTACAGTTTATTCTGATGTTTATATTCTTTATATAACTATTTCACTACAGTTTACACTGATGTTTATATTCTTTATATAACTATTTCACTACAGTTTACTTCTGATGTTTATATTCTTTATATAACTATTTCACTACAGTTTATTCTGATGTTTCTATTCTTTATATAACTATTTCACTACAGTTTACACTGATGTTTATATTCTTTATATAACTATTTCACTACAGTTTATTCTGATGTTTCTATTCTTTATATAACTATTTCACTACAGTTTATTCACTGATGTTTTATATTCTTTATATAACTATTTCACTACAGTTTATTCTGATGTTTATATTCTTTATATAACTATTTCACTACAGTTTACTCTGATGTTTATATTCTTTATATAACTATTTCACTACAGTTTATTCTGATGTTTATATTCTTTATATAACTATTTCACTACAGTTTATGATGTTTATATTCTTTATATAACTATTTCACTACAGTTTATTCTGATGTTTATATTCTTTATATAACTATTTCACTACAGTTTACACTGATGTTTATATTCTTTATATAACTATTTCACTACAGTTTACTCTGATGTTTATATTCTTTATATAACTATTTCACTACAGTTTATTCTGATGTTTATATTCTTTATATAACTATTTCACCACAGTTTATTCTGATGTTTATATTCTTTATATAACTATTTCACTACAGTTTATTCTGATGTTTATATTCTTTATATAACTATTTCACTACAGTTTACACTGATGTTTATATTCTTTATATAACTATTTCACTACAGTTTACACTGATGTTTATATTCTTTATATAACTATTTCACTACAGTTTACACTGATGTTTATATTCTTTATATAACTATTTCACTACAGTTTACACTGATGTTTATATTCTTTATATAACTATTTCACTACAGTTTATTCTGATGTTTATATTCTTTATATAACTATTTCACCACAGTTTACACTGATGTTTATATTCTTTATATAACTATTTCACTACAGTTTATTCTGATGTTTATATTCTTTATATAACTATTTCACTACAGTTTACACTGATGTTTATATTCTTTATATAACTATTTCACTACAGTTTACACTGATGTTTATATTCTTTATATAACTATTTCACTACAGTTTACTCTGATGTTTATATTCTTTATATAACTATTTCACTACAGTTTATTCTGATGTTTATATTCTTTATATAACTATTTCACTACAGTTTATATTCTTTATATAACTATTTCACTACAGATGATGTTTATATTCTTTATATAACTATTTCACTACAGTTTACTCTGATGTTTATATTCTTTATATAACTATTTCACTACAGTTTACTCTGATGTTTATATTCTTTATATAACTATTTCACTACAGTTTACTCTGATGTTTATATTCTTTATATAACTATTTCACTACAGTTTACACTGATCGTTATGTTCTTTATATAACTATTTCACTACAGTTTACACTGATGTTTATATTCTTTATATAACTATTTCACTACAGTTTATTCTGATGTTTATATTCTTTATATAACTATTTCACTACAGTTTACTATATTCTTTATATAACTACAGTTTATTCTGATGTTTATATTCTTTATATAACTATTTCACTACAGTTTACCTGATGTTTATATTCTTTATATAACTATTTCACTACAGTTTACACTGATGTTTATATTCTTTATATAACTATTTCACTACAGTTTATTCTGATGTTTATATTCTTTATATAACTATTTCACTACAGTTTACACTGATGTTTATATTCTTTATATAACTATTTCACTACAGTTTATTCTGATGTTTCTATTCTTTATATAACTATTTCACTACAGTTTACACTGATGTTTATATTCTTTATATAACTATTTCACTACAGTTTATTCTGATGTTTATATTCTTTATATAACTATTTCACTACAGTTTACACTGATGTTTATATTCTTTATATAACTATTTCACTACAGTTTACACTGATGTTTATATTCTTTATATAACTATTTCACTACAGTTTACACTGATGTTTATATTCTTTATATAACTATTTCACTACAGTTTACTCTGATGTTTATATTCTTTATATAACTATTTCACTACAGTTTATTCTGATGTTTATATTTTTTATATAACTATTTCACTACAGTTTATTCTGATGTTTATATTCTTTATATAACTATTTCACTACAGTTTACTCTGATGTTTATATTCTTTATATAACTATTTCACTACAGTTTACTCTGATGTTTATATTCTTTATATAACTATTTCACTACAGTTTATTCTGATGTTTTATATTCTTTATATAACTATTTCACTACAGTTTATTCTGATGTTTAGATTCTTTATATAACTATTTCACTACAGTTTATTCTGATGTTTTATATTCTTTATATAACTATTTCACTACAGTTTATTCGGATGTTTTATATTCTTTATATAACTATTTCACTACAGTTTACACTGATGTTTATATTCTTTATATAACTATTTCACTACAGTTTATTCTGATGTTTATATTCTTTATATAACTATTTCACTACAGTTTACACTGATGTTTATATTCTTTATATAACTATTTCACTACAGTTTACTCTGATGTTTATATTCTATATATAACTATTTCACTACAGTTTACTCTTATGTTTATATTCTTATATAACTATTTCACCACAGTTTACACTGATGTTTATATTCTTTATATAACTATTTCACTACAGTTTACTCTGATGTTTATATTCTTTATATAACTATTTCACTACAGTTTATTCTGATGTTTATATTCTTTATATAACTATTTCACTACAGTTTACTCTGATGTTTATATTCTTTATATAACTATTTCACTACAGTTTATTCTGATGTTTATATTCTTTATATAACTATTTCACTACAGTTTACACTGATGTTTATATTCTTTATATAACTATTTCACTACAGTTTACTCTGATGTTTATATTCTTTATATAACTATTTCACTACAGTTTATTCTGATGTTTATATTCTTTATATAACTATTTCACTACAGTTTACTCTGATGTTTATATTCTTTATATAACTATTTCACTACAGTTTACACTGATGTTTATATTCTTTATATAACTATTTCACTACAGTTTATTCTGATGTTTATATTCTTTATATAACTATTTCACTACAGTTTACACTGATGTTTATATTCTTTATATAACTATTTCACTACAGTTTATTCTGATGTTTATATTCTTTATATAACTATTTCACTACAGTTTACACTGATGTTTATATTCTTTATATAACTATTTCACTACAGTTTACACTGATGTTTATATTCTTTATATAACTATTTCACTACAGTTTACTCTGATGTTTATATTCTTTATATAACTATTTCACTACAGTTTACACTGATGTTTATATTCTTTATATAACTATTTCACTACAGTTTACTCTGATGTTTATATTCTTTATATAACTATTTCACTACAGTTTATTCTGATGTTTATATTTTTTATATAACTATTTCACTACAGTTTATTCTGATGTTTATATTCTTTATATAACTATTTCACTACAGTTTATTCTGATGTTTATATTCTTTATATAACTATTTCACTACAGTTTACACTGATGTTTATATTCTTTATATAACTATTTCACTACAGTTTACACTGATGTTTATATTCTTTATATAACTATTTCACTACAGTTTACACTGATGTTTATATTCTTTATATAACTATTTCACTACAGTTTACACTGATGTTTATATTCTTTATATAACTATTTCACTACAGTTTACACTGATGTTTATATTCTTTATATAACTATTTCACTACAGTTTATTCTGATGTTTATATTCTTTATATAACTATTTCACTACAGTTTATTCTGATGTTTATATTCTTTATATAACTATTTCACTACAGTTTATTCTGATGTTTATATTCTTTATATAACTATTTCACTACAGTTTACTCTGATGTTTATATTCTTTATATAACTATTTCACTACAGTTTATTCTGATGTTTTATATTCTTTATATAACTATTTCACTACAGTTTATTCTGATGTTTATATTCTTTATATAACTATTTCACTACAGTTTACACTGATGTTTATATTCTTTATATAACTATTTCACTACAGTTTATTCTGATGTTTCTATTCTTTATATAACTATTTCACTACAGTTTATTCTGATGTTTATATTCTTTATATAACTATTTCACTACAGTTTATTCTGATGTTTATATTCTTTATATAACTATTTCACTACAGTTTACTTCTGATGTTTATATTCTTTATATAACTATTTCACTACAGTTTATTCTGATGTTTATATTCTTTATATAACTATTTCACTACAGTTTACACTGATGTTTATATTCTTTACATAACTTTTCACTACAGTTTATTCTGATGTTTCTATTCTTTATATAACTATTTCACCACAGTTTACACTGATGTTTATATTCTTTATATAACTATTTCACTACAGTTTATTCTGATGTTTTATATTCTTTATATAACTATTTCACTACAGTTTACACTGATGTTTATATTCTTTATATAACTATTTCACTACAGTTTACACTGATGTTTATATTCTTTATATAACTATTTCACTACAGTTTACTCTGATGTTTATATTCTTTATATAACTATTTCACTACAGTTTACACTGATGTTTATATTCTTTATATAACTATTTCACTACAGTTTACTCTGATGTTTGTATTCTTTATATAACTATTTCACTACAGTTTATTCTGATGTTTATATTTTTTATATAACTATTTATCTACAGTTTATTCTGATGTTTTATATTCTTTATATAACTATTTCACTACAGTTTATTCTGATGTTTATATTCTTTATATAACTATTTCACTACAGTTTACACTGATGTTTATATTCTTTATATAACTATTTCACTACAGTTTACTCTGATGTTTATATTCTTTATATAACTATTTCACTACAGTTTACTCTGATGTTTATATTCTTTATATAACTATTTCACTACAGTTTATTCTGATGTTTATATTCTTTATATAACTATTTCACTACAGTTTATTCTGATGTTTATATTCTTTATATAACTATTTCACTACAGTTTATTCTGATGTTTATATTCTTTATATAACTATTTCACTACAGTTTATTCTGATGTTTATATTCTTTATATAACTATTTCACTACAGTTTATTCTGATGTTTATATTCTTTATATAACTATTTCACTACAGTTTATTCTTTATATGTTTTATATTCTTTATATAACTATTTCACTACAGTTTATTCTGATGTTTATATTCTTTATATAACTATTTCACTACAGTTTACACTGATATTTATATTCTTTATATAACTATTTCACTACAGTTTACACTGATGTTTATATTCTTTATATAACTATTTCACTACAGTTTACTCTGATGTTTATATTCTTTATATAACTATTTCACTACAGTTTATTCTGATGTTTATATTCTTTATATAACTATTTCACTACAGTTTATTCTGATGTTTATATTCTTTATATAACTATTTCACTACAGTTTATTCTGATGTTTATATTCTTTATATAACTATTTCACTACAGTTTACACTGATGTTTTATATTCTTTATATAACTATTTCACTACAGTTTATTCTGATGTTTATATTCTTTATATAACTATTTCACTACAGTTTACTCTGATGTTTTATATTCTTTATATAACTATTTCACTACAGTTTACACTGATGTTTATATTCTTTATATAACTATTTCACTACAGTTTATTCTGATGTTTTCTATTCTTTTATATAACTATTTCACTACAGTTTACACTGATGTTTATATTCTTTATATAACTATTTCACTACAGTTTATTCTGATGTTTATATTCTTTATATAACTATTTCACTACAGTTTACTCTGATGTTTATATTCTTTATATAACTATTTCACTACAGTTTATTCTGATGTTTATATTCTTTATATAACTATTTCACTACAGTTTATTCTGATGTTTATATTCTTTATATAACTATTTCACTACAGTTTATTCTGATGTTTATATTCTTTATATAACTATTTC
>NW_027467782.1:58099604-58164643 GCF_004210375.1 Tachypleus tridentatus
TGTAGTTAGAAACACTACAAACTTGTACTGTCAATAGTGTAGTTAGAAACACTACAAACTTGTACTGTCAATAGTGTAGTTAGAAACACTACAAACTTGTACTGTCAATAGTGTAGTTAGAAACACTACAAACTTGTACTGTCAATAGTGTAGTTAGAAACACTACAAACTTGTACTGTCAATAGTGTAGTTAGAAACACTACAAACTTGTACTGTCAATAGTGTAGTTAGAAACACTACAAACTTGTACTGTCAATAGTGTAGTTAGAAACACTACAAACTTGTACTGTCAATAGTGTAGTTAGAAACACTACAAACTTGTACTGTCAATAGTGTAGTTAGAAACACTACAAACTTGTACTGTCAATAGTGTAGTTAGAAACACACTACAAACTTGTACTGTCAATAGTGTAGTTAGAAACACTACAAACTTGTACTGTCAATAGTGTAGTTAGAAACACTACAAACTTGTACTGTCAATAGTGTAGTTAGAAACACTACAAACTTGTACTGTCAATAGTGTAGTTAGAAACACTACAAACTTGTACTGTCAATAGTGTAGTTAGAAACACTACAAACTTGTACTGTCAATAGTGTAGTTAGAAACACTACAAACTTGTACTGTCAATAGTGTAGTTAGAAACACTACAAACTTGTACTGTCAATAGTGTAGTTAGAAACACTACAAACTTGTACTGTCAATAGTGTAGTTAGAAACACTACAAACTTGTACTGTCAATAGTGTAGTTAGAAACACTACAAACTTGTACTGTCAATAGTGTAGTTAGAAACACTACAAACTTGTACTGTCAATAGTGTAGTTAGAAACACTACAAACTTGTACTGTCAATAGTGTAGTTAGAAACACAAACTTACTGTCAATAGTGTAGTTAGAAACACTACAAACTTGTACTGTACTACAAACTTGTACTGTCAATAGTGTAGTTAGAAACACTACAAACTTGTACTGTCAATAGTGTAGTTAGAAACACTACAAACTTGTACTGTCAATAGTGTAGTTAGAAACACTACAAACTTGTACTGTCAATAGTGTAGTTAGAAACACTACAAACTTGTAATAGTGTCAATAGTGTAGTTAGTTAGAAACACTACAAACTTGTACTGTCAATAGTGTAGTTAGAAACACTACAAACTTGTACTGTCAATAGTGTAGTTAGAAACACTACAAACTTGTACTGTCAATAGTGTAGTTAGAAACACTACAAACTTGTACTGTCAATAGTGTAGTTAGAAACACTACAAACTTGTACTGTCAATAGTGTAGTTAGAAACACTACAAACTTGTACTGTCAATAGTGTAGTTAGAAACACTACAAACTTGTACTGTCAATAGTGTAGTTAGAAACACTACAAACTTGTACTGTCAATAGTGTAGTTAGAAACACTACAAACTTGTACTGTCAATAGTGTAGTTAGAAACACTACAAACTTGTACTGTCAATAGTGTAGTTAGAAACACTACAAACTTGTACTGTGTCACTACAAACTTGTAGTGTAGTTAGAAACACTACAAACTTGTACTGTCAATAGTGTAATAGTTAGAAACACTACAAACTTGTACTGTCAATAGTGTAGTTAGAAACACTACAAACTTGTACTGTCAATAGTGTAGTTAGAAACACTACAAACTTGTACTGTCAATAGTGTAGTTAGAAACACTACAAACTTGTACTGTCAATAGTGTAGTTAGAAACACTACAAACTTGTACTGTCAATAGTGTAGTTAGAAACACTACAAACTTGTACTGTCAATAGTGTAGTTAGAAACACTACAAACTTGTACTGTCAATAGTGTAGTTAGAAACACTACAAACTTGTACTGTCAATAGTGTAGTTAGAAACACTACAAACTTGTACTGTCAATAGTGTAGTTAGAAACTACTACAATAGTGTAGTTAGAAACACTACAAACTTGTACTGTCAATAGTGTAGTTAGAAACACTACAAACTTGTACTGTCAATAGTGTAGTTAGAAACACTACAAACTTGTACTGTCAATAGTGTAGTTAGAAACACTACAAACTTGTACTGTCAATAGTGTAGTTAGAAACACTACAAACTTGTACTGTCAATAGTGTAGTTAGAAACACTACAAACTTGTACTGTCAATAGTGTAGTTAGAAACACTACAAACTTGTACTGTCAATAGTGTAGTTAGAAACACTACAAACTTGTACTGTCAATAGTGTAGTTAGAAACACTACAAACTTGTACTGTCAATAGTGTAGTTAGAAACACTACAAACTTGTACTGTCAATAGTGTAGTTAGAAACACTACAAACTTGTACTGTCAATAGTGTAGTTAGAAACACTACAAACTTGTACTGTCAATAGTGTAGTTAGAAACACTACAAACTTGTACTGTCAATAGTGTAGTTAGAAACACTACAAACTTGTACTGTCAATAGTGTAGTTAGAAACACTACAAACTTGTACTGTCAATAGTGTAGTTAGAAACACTACAAACTTGTACTGTCAATAGTGTAGTTAGAAACACTACAAACTTGTACTGTCAATTAGAAACACTACAAACTTGTACTGTCAATAGTGTAGTTAGAAACACTACAAACTTGTACTGTCAATAGTGTAGTTAGAAACACTACAAACTTGTACTGTCAATAGTGTAGTTAGAAACACTACAAACTTGTACTGTCAATAGTGTAGTTAGAAACACTACAAACTTGTACTGTCAATAGTGTAGTTAGAAACACTACAAACTTGTACTGTCAATAGTGTAGTTAGAAACACTACAAACTTGTACTGTCAATAGTGTAGTTAGAAACACTACAAACTTGTACTGTCAATAGTGTAGTTAGAAACACTACAAACTTGTACTGTCAATAGTGTAGTTAGAAACACTACAAACTTGTACTGTCAATAGTGTAGTTAGAAACACTACAAACTTGTACTGTCAATAGTGTAGTTAGAAACACTACAAACTTGTACTGTCAATAGTGTAGTTAGAAACACTACAAACTTGTACTGTCAATAGTGTAGTTAGAAACACTACAAACTTGTACTGTCAATAGTGTAGTTAGAAACACTACAAACTTGTACTGTCAATAGTGTAGTTAGAAACACTACAAACTTGTACTGTCAATAGTGTAGTTAGAAACACTACAAACTTGTACTGTCAATAGTGTAGTTAGAAACACTACAAACTTGTACTGTCAATAGTGTAGTTAGAAACACTACAAACTTGTACTGTCAATAGTGTAGTTAGAAACACTACAAACTTGTACTGTCAATAGTGTAGTTAGAAACACTACAAACTTGTACTGTCAATAGTGTAGTTAGAAACACTACAAACTTGTACTGTCAATAGTGTAGTTAGAAACACTACAAACTTGTACTGTCAATAGTGTAGTTAGAAACACTACAAACTTGTACTGTCAATAGTGTAGTTAGAAACACTACAAACTTGTACTGTCAATAGTGTAGTTAGAAACACTACAAACTTGTAGAAACACTGTCAATAGTGTAGTTAGAAACACTACAAACTTGTACTGTCAATAGTGTAGTTAGAAACACTACAAACTTGTACTGTCAATAGTGTAGTTAGAAACACTACAAACTTGTACTGTCAATAGTGTAGTTAGAAACACTACAAACTTGTACTGTCAATAGTGTAGTTAGAAACACTACAAACTTGTACTGTCAATAGTGTAGTTAGAAACACTACAAACTTGTACTGTCAATAGTGTAGTTAGAAACACTACAAACTTGTACTGTCAATAGTGTAGTTAGAAACACTACAAACTTGTACTGTCAATAGTGTAGTTAGAAACACTACAAACTTGTACTGTCAATAGTGTAGTTAGAAACACTACAAACTTGTACTGTCAATAGTGTAGTTAGAAACACTACAAACTTGTACTGTCAATAGTGTAGTTAGAAACACTACAAACTTGTACTGTCAATAGTGTAGTTAGAAACACTACAAACTTGTACTGTCAATAGTGTAGTTAGAAACACTACAAACTTGTACTGTCAATAGTGTAGTTAGAAACACTACAAACTTGTACTGTCAATAGTGTAGTTAGAAACACTACAAACTTGTACTGTCAATAGTGTAGTTAGAAACACTACAAACTTGTACTGTCAATAGTGTAGTTAGAAACACTACAAACTTGTACTGTCAATAGTGTAGTTAGAAACACTACAAACTTGTACTGTCAATAGTGTAGTTAGAAACACTACAAACTTGTACTGTCAATAGTGTAGTTAGAAACACTACAAACTTGTACTGTCAATAGTGTAGTTAGAAACACTACAAACTTGAAGTTACACTACAAACTTGTACTGTCAATAGTGTAGTTAGAAACACTACAAACTTGTACTGTCAATAGTGTAGTTAGAAACACTACAAACTTGTACTGTCAATAGTGTAGTTAGAAACACTACAAACTTGTACTGTCAATAGTGTAGTTAGAAACACTACAAAGTGTAGTTAGAAACACTACAAACTTGTACTGTCAATAGTGTAGTTAGAAACACTACAAACTTGTACTGTCAATAGTGTAGTTAGAAACACTACAAACTTGTACTGTCAATAGTGTAGTTAGAAACACTACAAACTTGTACTGTCAATAGTGTAGTTAGAAACACTACAAACTTGTACTGTCAATAGTGTAGTTAGAAACACTACAAACTTGTACTGTCAATAGTGTAGTTAGAAACACTACAAACTTGTACTGTCAATAGTGTAGTTAGAAACACTACAAACTTGTACTGTCAATAGTGTAGTTAGAAACACTACAAACTTGTACTGTCAATAGTGTAGTTAGAAACACTACAAACTTGTACTGTCAATAGTGTAGTTAGAAACACTACAAACTTGTACTGTCAATAGTGTAGTTAGAAACACTACAAACTTGTACTGTCAATAGTGTAGTTAGAAACACTACAAACTTGTACTGTCAATAGTGTAGTTAGAAACACTACAAACTTGTACTGTCAATAGTGTAGTTAGAAACACTACAAACTTGTACTGTCAATAGTGTAGTTAGAAACACTACAAACTTGTACTGTCAATAGTGTAGTTAGAAACACTACAAACTTGTACTGTCAATAGTGTAGTTAGAAACACTACAAACTTGTACTGTCAATAGTGTAGTTAGAAACACTACAAACTTGTACTGTCAATAGTGTAGTTAGAAACACTACAAACTTGTACTGTCAATAGTGTAGTTAGAAACACTACAAACTTGTACTGTCAATAGTGTAGTTAGAAACACTACAAACTTGTACTGTCAATAGTGTAGTTAGAAACACTACAAACTTGTACTGTCAATAGTGTAGTTAGAAACACTACAAACTTGTACTGTCAATAGTGTAGTTAGAAACACTACAAACTTGTACTGTCAATAGTGTAGTTAGAAACACTACAAACTTGTACTGTCAATAGTGTAGTTAGAAACACTACAAACTTGTACTGTCAATAGTGTAGTTAGAAACACTACAAACTTGTACTGTCAATAGTGTAGTTAGAAACACTACAAACTTGTACTGTCAATAGTGTAGTTAGAAACACTACAAACTTGTACTGTCAATAGTGTAGTTAGAAACACTACAAACTTGTACTGTCAATAGTGTAGTTAGAAACACTACAAACTTGTACTGTCAATAGTGTAGTTAGAAACACTACAAACTTGTACTGTCAATAGTGTAGTTAGAAACACTACAAACTTGTGTAGTGTCAATAGTGTAGTTAGAAACACTACAAACTTGTACTGTCAATAGTGTAGTTAGAAACACTACAAACTTGTACTGTCAATAGTGTAGTTAGAAACACTACAAACTTGTACTGTCAATAGTGTAGTTAGAAACACTACAAACTTGTACTGTCAATAGTGTAGTTAGAAACACTACAAACTTGTACTGTCAATAGTGTAGTTAGAAACACTACAAACTTGTACTGTCAATAGTGTAGTTAGAAACACTACAAACTTGTACTGTCAATAGTGTAGTTAGAAACACTACAAACTTGTACTGTCAATAGTGTAGTTAGAAACACTACAAACTTGTACTGTCAATAGTGTAGTTAGAAACACTACAAACTTGTATTGTCAATAGTGTAGTTAGAAACACTACAAACTTGTACTGTCAATAGTGTAGTTAGAAACACTACAAACTTGTACTGTCAATAGTGTAGTTAGAAACACTACAAACTTGTACTGTCAATAGTGTAGTTAGAAACACTACAAACTTGTACTGTCAATAGTGTAGTTAGAAACACTACAAACTTGTACTGTCAATAGTGTAGTTAGAAACACTACAAACTTGTACTGTCAATAGTGTAGTTAGAAACACTACAAACTTGTACTGTCAATAGTGTAGTTAGAAACACTACAAACTTGTATTGTCAATAGTGTAGTTAGAAACACTACAAACTTGTACTGTCAATAGTGTAGTTAGAAACACTACAAACTTGTACTGTCAATAGTGTAGTTAGAAACACTACAAACTTGTACTGTCAATAGTGTAGTTAGAAACACTACAAACTTGTACTGTCAATAGTGTAGTTAGAAACACTACAAACTTGTACTGTCAATAGTGTAGTTAGTTAGAAACACTACAAACTTGTACTGTCAATAGTGTAGTTAGAAACACTACAAACTTGTACTGTCAATAGTGTAGTTAGAAACACTACAAACTTGTACTGTCAATAGTGTAGTTAGAAACACTACAAACTTGTACTGTCAATAGTGTAGTTAGAAACACTACAAACTTGTACTGTCAATAGTGTAGTTAGAAACACTACAAACTTGTACTGTCAATAGTGTAGTTAGAAACACTACAAACTTGTACTGTCAATAGTGTAGTTAGAAACACTACAAACTTGTACTGTCAATAGTGTAGTTAGAAACACTACAAACTTGTACTGTCAATAGTGTAGTTAGAAACACTACAAACTTGTACTGTCAATAGTGTAGTTAGAAACACTACAAACTTGTACTGTCAATAGTGTAGTTAGAAACACTACAAACTTGTACTGTCAATAGTGTAGTTAGAAACACTACAAACTTGTACTGTCAATAGTGTAGTTAGAAACACTACAAACTTGTATTGTCAATAGTGTAGTTAGAAACACTACAAACTTGTATGTGTCAATAGTGTAGTTAGAAACACTACAAACTTGTACTGTCAATAGTGTAGTTAGAAACACTACAAACTTGTACTGTCAATAGTGTAGTTAGAAACACTACAAACTTGTACTGTCAATAGTGTAGTTAGAAACACTACAAACTTGTACTGTCAATAGTGTAGTTAGAAACACTACAAACTTGTACTGTCAATAGTGTAGTTAGAAACACTACAAACTTGTACTGTCAATAGTGTAGTTAGAAACACTACAAACTTGTACTGTCAATAGTGTAGTTAGAAACACTACAAACTTGTACTGTCAATAGTGTAGTTAGAAACACTACAAACTTGTATTGTCAATAGTGTAGTTAGAAAGAAACTCTGCAAACTTGTACTGTCAATAGTGTAGTTAGAAATACTACAAACTTTTACTGTCAATAGTGTAGTTAGAAACACTACAAACTTGTACTGTCAATAGTGTAGTTAGAAACACTACAAACTTGTACTGTCAATAGTGTAGTTAGAAACACTACAAACTTGTACTGTCAATAGTGTAGTTAGAAACACTACAAACTTGTACTGTCAATAGTGTAGTTAGAAACACTACAAACTTGTACTGTCAATAGTGTAGTTAGAAACACTACAAACTTGTACTGTCAATAGTGTAGTTAGAAACACTACAAACTTGTACTGTCAATAGTGTAGTTAGAAACACTACAAACTTGTACTGTCAATAGTGTAGTTAGAAACACTACAAACTTGTACTGTCAATAGTGTAGTTAGAAACACTACAAACTTGTACTGTCAATAGTGTAGTTAGAAACACTACAAACTTGTACCGTCAATAGTGTAGGTAGAAATACTACAAACTTGTACTGTCAATAGTGTAGTTAGAAACACTACAAACTTGTACTGTCAATAGTGTAGTTAGAAACACTACAAACTTGTACTGTCAATAGTGTAGTTAGAAACACTACAAACTTGTATTGTCAATAGTGTAGTTAGAAACACTACAAACTTGTACTGTCAATAGTGTAGTTAGAAACACTACAAACTTGTACTGTCAATAGTGTAGTTAGAAACACTACAAACTTGTACTGTCAATAGTAGTTAGAAACACTACAAACTTGTACTGTCAATAGTGTAGTTAGAAACACTACAAACTTATACTGTCAATAGTGTAGTTAGAAACACTACAAACTTGTACTGTCAGTAGTGTAGTTAGAAACACTACAAACTTGTATTGTCAATAGTTTAGTTAGAAACACTACAAACTTGTACAATAGTGTAGTTAGAAACACTACAAACTTGTACTGTCAATAGTGTAGTTAGAAACACTACAAACTTGTACGGTTAATGTGTAGTTAGAAACAAACTTCTAGTGTAATAGTGTAGTTAGAAACACTACAAACTTGTACTGTCAATAGTGTAGTTAGAAACACTACAAACTACAATAGTGTAGTTAGAAACACTAATAGTGTAGTTAGAAACACTACAAACTTGTACTGTCAATAGTGTAGTTAGAAACACTACAAACTTGTAGTGTCAATAGTGTAGTTAGAAACACTACAAACTTGTACTGTCAATAGTGTAGTTAGAAACACTACAAACTTGTACTGTCAATAGTGTAGTTAGAAACACTATAAACTTTTAGTGCGAATAGTGTAGTTAGAAACACTACAAACTTGTACTGCCAATAGTGTAGTTAGAAACACTATAAATTTTTAGTGCGAATAGTGTAGTTAGAAACACTACAAACTTGTACTGTCAATAGTGTAGTTAGAAACACTACAAACTTGTACTGTCAATAGTGTAGTTAGAAACACTACAAACTTGTACTGTCAATAGTGTAGTTAGAAACACTACAAACTTGTACTGTCAGTAGTGTAGTTAGAAACACTACAAACTTGTGCTGTCAATAATGTAGTTAGAAAAAATACAAACTTGTGTTGTCAATAGTTTTATTAGAAACACTACAAACTTGTACTGTCAAATTATAGTTAGAAATACTACAAACTTATTCTGTTTATAGTATAGTTAGAAACACTACAAACTTGTACTGTCAATAGTTTAGTTAGAAACACTATAAACGTGTACTCTCAATAGTGTAGTTAGAAACACTACAAACTTATACGGTTAATAGTGTAGTTAGAAACACTACAAACTTCTACTGCCAATAGTGTAGTTAGAAACACTATAAACTTTTAGTGCGAATAGTGTAGTTAGAAACACTACAAAAATGTACTGCCAATAGTGTAGTTAGAAACGCTATAAATTTTTAGTGCGAATAGTGTAGTTAGTAAAACTACATTATTGTACTGTCAATAGTGTAGTTAGAAACACTACAAATTTGTACTGTCAATAGTTTAGTTAGAAATACTACAAACTTGGACTGTCAATAGTGTAGTTAGAAATACTACAAACTTGTACTGTGAATAGTGTAGTTACAAACACTACAAACTTGTGCTGTCAATAATGTAGTTAGAAAAAATACAAACTTGTATTGTCAATAGTTTTATTAGAAACACTACAAATTTGTACTGTCAATAGTGTAGTTAGAAACACTACAAACTTGTACTGTGAATAGTGTAGTTAGAAACACTACAAACTTGTACTGTCAATAGTAGTTAGAAACACTACAAACTTGTACTGTCAATAGTGCAGTTAGAAATACTACAAACTTATACTGTCAATAGTGCAGTTAGAAATACTACAAACTTGTACTGTGAATAGTGTAGTTAGAAACACTACAAATTTGTAGTGTTTATAGTGTAGTTAGAAACACTACAAACTTGTACTGTCAATAGTGTAGTTAGAAACACTACAAACTTGTACTGTCAATAGTGTAGTTAGAAACACTACAAACTTGTACTGTCAATAGTGTAGTTAGAAACACTACAAACTTGTATTGTCAATAGTGTAGTTAGAAACACTACAAACTTGTACTGTCAATAGTGTAGTTAGAAATACTACAAACTTGTACTGTCAATAGTGTAGTTAGAAACACTACAAATTTGTTGTGTTAATAGTGTAGTTAGAAACACTACAAACTTGTACTGTCAATAGTGTAGTTAGAAACACTACAAACTTGTACTGTCAATAGTGTAGTTAGAAACACTACAAACTTGTACTGTGTAATAGTGTAGTTAGTTAGAAACACTACAAGCTTGTACTGTCAATAGTGTAGTTAGAAACACTACAAACTTGTACTGTCAATAGTGTAGTTAGAAACACTACAAACTTGTACTGTCAATAGTGTAGTTAGAAACACTACAAACTTGTACTGTCAATAGTGTAGTTAGAAACACTACAAACTTGTACTGTCAATAGTGTAGTTAGAAACACTACAAACTTAGTCAATAGTGTAGTTAGAAACACTACAAACTTGTACTGTCAATAGTGTAGTTAGAAACACTACAAACTTGTACTGTCAATAGTGTAGTTAGAAACACTACAAACTTGTACTGTCAATAGTGTAGTTAGAAACACTACAAACTTGTACTGTCAATAGTGTAGTTAGAAACACTACAAACTTGTACTGTCAATAGTGTAGTTAGAAACACTACAAACTTGTACTGTCAATAGTGTAGTTAGAAACACTACAAACTTGTACTGTCAATAGTGTAGTTAGAAACACTACAAACTTGTACTGTCAATAGTGTAGTTAGAAACACTACAAACTTGTACTGTCAATAGTGTAGTTAGAAACACTACAAACTTGTACTGTCAATAGTGTAGTTAGAAACACTACAAACTTGTACTGTCAATAGTGTAGTTAGAAACACTACAAACTTGTAGAAACACTACAAACTCAATAGTGTAGTTAGAAACACTACAAACTTGTACTGTCAATAGTGTAGTTAGAAACACTACAAACTTGTACTGTCAATAGTGTAGTTAGAAACACTACAAACTTGTAATAGTGTAGTTAGAAACAATAGTGTAGTTAGAAACACTACAAACTTGTATTGTCAATAGTGTAGTTAGAAACACTACAAACTTGTACTGTCAATAGTGTAGTTAGAAACACTACAAACTTGTACTGTCAATAGTGTAGTTAGAAACACTACAAACTTGTACTGTCAATAGTGTAGTTAGAAACACTACAAACTTGTACTGTCAATAGTGTAGTTAGAAACACTACAAACTTGTACTGTCAATAGTGTAGTTAGAAACACTACAAACTTGTACTGTCAATAGTGTAGTTAGAAACACTACAAACTTGTACTGTCAATAGTGTAGTTAGAAACACTACAAACTTGTACTGTCAATAGTGTAGTTAGAAACACTACAAACTTGTACTGTCAATAGTGTAGTTAGAAACACTACAAACTTGTACTGTCAATAGTGTAGTTAGAAACACTACAAACTTGTACTGTCAATAGTGTAGTTAGAAACACTACAAACTTGTACTGTCAATAGTGTAGTTAGAAACACTACAAACTTGTACTGTCAATAGTGTAGTTAGAAACACTACAAACTTGTACTGTCAATAGTGTAGTTAGAAACACTACAAACTTGTACTGTCAATAGTAGTTAGAAACACTACAAACTAGTGTGTTAGTTAGAAATAGTGTACTACAAACTTGTACTGTCAATAGTGTAGTTAGAAACACTACAAACTTGTACTGTCAATAGTGTAGTTAGAAAACACTACAAATAGTGTAGTTAGAAATGTAGTGTAGTTAGAAACACTACAAACTTGTACTGTCAATAGTGTAGTTAGAAACACTACAAACTTGTACTGTCAATAGTGTAGTTAGAAACACTACAAACTTGTACTGTCAATAGTGTAGTTAGAAACACTACAAACTTGTACTGTCAATAGTGTAGTTAGAAACACTACAAACTTGTACAATAGTGTAGTTAGAAACACTACAAACTTGTACTGTCAATAGTGTAGTTAGAAACACTACAAACTTGTACTGTCAATAGTGTAGTTAGAAACACTACAAACTAGTGTGTAGTTAGAAACACTACAAACTTGTACTGTCAATAGTGTAGTTAGAAACACTACAAACTTGTACTGTCAATAGTGTAGTTAGAAACACTACAAACTTGTACTGTCAATAGTGTAGTTAGAAACACTACAAACTTGTACTGTTAATAGTGTAGTTAGAAACACTACAAACTTGTACTGTTAATAGTGTAGTTAGAAACACTACAAACTTGTACCGTGAATAGTGTAGGTAGAAACACTACAAACTTGTATTGTCAATAGTGTTGTTAGAAACACTACAAAGGTGTACTGTAAATAGTGTAGTTAGAAACACTACAAACTGATACTGTCAATAGTGTAGTTAGAAACACTACAATCTTATACTGTCAATAATGTTTCAGAAACACTACAAACTTGTACTATCAATAGTGTAGTTACAAACACTACAAACTTGTACTGTCAATAGTGTAGTTAGAAACACTACAAACTTGTACTGTCAATAGTGTAGTTAGAAACACTACAAACTTGTACTGTCAATAGTGTGGTTAGAAACACTACAAACTTGTATTGTTAATAGTGTAGTTAGAAACACTACAAACTTGTATTGTCAATAGTGTAGTTAGAAACACTACAAACTTGTACTGTCAATAGTGTAGTTAGAAACACTACAAACTTTTACTGTCAATAGTGTAGTTAGAAACACTACAAACTTGTACTGTCAATAGTGTAGTTAGAAACACTACAAACTTGTACTGTCAATAGTGTAGTTAGAAACACTACAAACTTGTACTGTCAATAGTGTAGTTAGAAACACTACAAACTTGTACTGTCAATAGTGTAGTTAGAAACACTACAAACTTGTACTGTCAATAGTGTGGTTAGAAACACTACAAACTTGTATTGTTAATAGTGTAGTTAGAAACACTACAAACTTGTACTGTCAATAGTGTAGTTAGAAACACTACAAACTTGTACTGTCAATAGTGTAGTTAGAAACACTACAAACTTGTACTGTCAATAGTGTAGTTTGAAACACTACAAACTTGTACTGTCAATAGTGTAGTTAGAAACACTACAAACTTGTACTGTCAATAGTGTAGTTAGAAACACTACAAACTTGTACTGTCAATAGTGTAGTTAGAAACACTATAAACTTGTACTCTCAATAGTGTAGTTAGAAACACTACAAACTTATACGGTTAATAGTGTAGTTAGAAACACTACAAACTTATACTGCCAATAGTGTAGTTAGAAACACTATAAACTTTTAGTGCGAATAGTGTAGTTAGAAACACTACAAAAATGTTCTGTCCGAGTAGGGTAGTTAGTAACACTACAATATTGTACTGTCAATAGTGTAGTTAGAATCACTACAAACTTGTACTGTCAATAGTTTAGTTAGAAACACTACAAACTTGTACTATCAATAGTGTAGTTAGAAACACTACAAACTTGTATTGTCAATAGTGTAGTTATAAACACTACAAACTTGTACTGTCAATAGTGTAGTTAGAAACACTACAAACTTTTACTGTCAATAGTGTAGTTAGAAACACTACAAACTTGTATTGTCAATAGTGTAGTTAGAAACAAACTCTACAAACTTGTACTGTCAATAGTGTAGTTAGAAACACTACAAACTTGTACTGTAATAGTGTAGTTAGAAACTACAAACTTGTACTGTCAATAGTGTAGTTAGAAACACTACAAACTTGTACTGTCAATAGTGTAGTTAGAAACACTACAAACTTGTATTGTCAATAGTGTAGTTAGAAAGAAACTCTACAAACTTGTACTGTCAATAGTGTAGTTAGAAACACTACAAACTTGTACTATCAATAGTGTGGTTAGAAACACTACAAACTTGTATGTGTAGTTAGAAACACTACAAACTTGTAGTGTAGTTAGAAACACTACAAACTTGTACTGTCAATAGTGTAGTTAGAAACACTACAATCTTGTACTGTCAATAGTGTAGTTAGAAACACTACAAACTTGTACTGTCAATAGTGTAGTTAGAAACACTACAAAATTGTACTGTCAATAGTGTAGTTTGAAACACTACAAACTTGTACTGTCAATAGTGTAGTTAGAAACACTACAAACTTGTATTGTCAATAGTGTAGTTAGAAACACTATAAACTTGTAGTGTCAATAGTGTAGTTAGAAACACTATAAACTTGTACTCTCAATAGTGTAGTTAGAAACACTACAAACTTGTACTGTCAATAGTGTAGTTAGAAACACTAAACTTTTAGTGCGAATAGTGTAGTTAGAAACACTACAAAAATGTACTGCCAATAGTGTAGTTAGAAACGCTATAAATTTTTAGTGCGAATAGTGTAGTTAGTAACACTACATTATTGTACTGTCAATATTGTAGTTAGAAACACTACAAACTTCTACTGCCAATAGTGTAGTTAGAAACACTATAAACTTTTAAATAGTGTAGTTAGAAACACTACAAAAATGTACTGCCAATAGTGTAGTTAGAAACGCTAAAACTAGTGCGAATAGTGTAGTTAGAAACACTACAAAAATGTACTGTCCTAATAGTGTAGTTAGAAACACTACTAAATTTTAGTGCGTCAATAGTGTAGTTAGAAACACTACAAACTTATTGTACTGTCAATAGTGTAGTTAGAAACACTACAAACTTGTACTGTCAATAGTGTAGTTAGAAACACTACAAACTTAGTCAATAGTGTAGTTAGAAACACTACAAACTTCTACTGCCAATAGTGTAGTTAGAAACACTATAAACTTTTAGTGCGAATAGTGTAGTTAGAAACACTACAAAAATGTACTGCCAATAGTGTAGTTAGAAACGCTATAAATTTTTAGTGCGAATAGTGTAGTTAGTAAAACTACATTATTGTACTGTCAATAGTGTAGTTAGAAACACTACAAATTTGTACTGTCAATAGTTTAGTTAGAAATACTACAAACTTGGACTGTCAATAGTGTAGTTAGAAATACTACAAACTTGTACTGTGAATAGTGTAGTTACAAACACTACAAACTTGTGCTGTCAATAATGTAGTTAGAAAAAATACAAACTTGTATTGTCAATAGTTTTATTAGAAACACTACAAACTTGTACTGTCAATAGTGTAGTTAGAAACACTACAAACTTGTACTGTGAATAGTGTAGTTAGAAACACTACAAACTTGTACTGTCAATAGTAGTTAGAAACACTACAAACTTGTACTGTCAATAGTGTAGTTAGAAACACTACAAACTTATACTGTCAATAGTGTAGTTAGAAACACTACAAACTTGTACTGTCAATAGTGTAGTTAGAAACACTACAAACTTGTAGTGTTTATAGTGTAGTTAGAAACACTACAAACTTGTACTGTCAATAGTGTAGTTAGAAACACTACAAACTTGTACTGTCAATAGTGTAGTTAGAAACACTACAAACTTGTACTGTCAATAGTGTAGTTAGAAACACTACAAACTTGTACTGTCAATAGTGTAGTTAGAAACACTACAAACTTTTACTGTCAATAGTGTAGTTAGAAATACTACAAACTTGTACTGTGAATAGTGTAGTTAGAAACACTACAAATTTGTAGTGTTAATAGTGTAGTTAGAAACACTACAAACTTGTACTGTCAATAGTGTAGTTAGAAACACTACAAACTTGTACTGTCAATAGTGTAGTTAGAAACACTACAAACTTGTACTGTCAATAGTGTAGTTAGAAACACTACAAACTTGTACTGTCAATAGTGTAGTTAGAAACACTACAAACTTGTACTGTCAATAGTGTAGTTAGAAACACTACAAACTTGTAATGTCAACTACAAACTTGTGTAGTTAGAAACACTACAAACTTGTACTGTCAATAGTGTAGTTAGAAACACTACAAACTTGTACTGTCAATAGTGTAGTTAGAAACACTACAAACTTGTACTGTCAATAGTGTAGTTAGAAACACTACAAACTTGTACTGTCAATAGTGTAGTTAGAAACACTACAAACTTGTACTGTCAATAGTGTAGTTAGAAACACTACAAACTTGTACTGTCAATAGTGTAGTTAGAAACACTACAAACTTGTTTAGTGTAGTTAGAAACAATAGTGTAGTTAATAGTAGTTAGAAACACTACAAACTTGTACTGTCAATAGTGTAGTTAGAAACACTACAAACTTGTACTGTCAATAGTGTAGTTAGAAACACTACAAACTTGTACTGTCAATAGTGTAGTTAGAAACACTACAAACTTGTACTGTCAATAGTGTAGTTAGAAACACTACAAACTTGTATTGTCAATAGTGTAGTTAGAAACACTACAAACTTGTACTGTCAATAGTGTAGTTAGAAACACTACAAACTTGTACTGTCAATAGTGTAGTTAGAAACACTACAAACTTGTACTGTCAATAGTGTAGTTAGAAACACTACAAACTTGTACTGTCAATAGTGTAGTTAGAAACACTACAAACTTGTACTGTCAATAGTGTAGTTAGAAACACTACAAACTTGTACTGTCAATAGTGTAGTTAGAAACACTACAAACTTGTACTGTCAATAGTGTAGTTAGAAACACTACAAACTTGTACTGTCAATAGTGTAGTTAGAAACAATAGTGTGTAGTTAGAAACACTACAAACTTGTACTGTCAATAGTGTAGTTAGAAACACTACAAACTTGTACTGTCAATAGTGTAGTTAGAAACACTACAAACTTGTACACTACAAACTCAATAGTGTAGTTAGAAACACTACAAACTTGTATTGTCAATAGTGTAGTTAGAAACACTACAAACTTGTACTGTCAATAGTAGTGTAGTTAGAAACACTACAAACTTGTACTGTCAATAGTGTAGTTAGAAACACTACAAACTTGTACTGTCAATAGTGTAGTTAGAAACACTACAAACTTGTACTGTCAATAGTGTAGTTAGAAACACTACAAACTTGTACTGTCAATAGTGTAGTTAGAAACACTACAAACTTGTACTGTCAATAGTGTAGTTAGAAACACTACAAACTTGTACTGTCAATAGTGTAGTTAGAAACACTACAAACTTGTACTGTCAATAGTGTAGTTAGAAACACTACAAACTTGTACTGTCAATAGTGTAGTTAGAAACACTACAAACTTGTACTGTCAATAGTGTAGTTAGAAACACTACAAACTTGTAGTTAGTGTAGTTAGAAACACTACAAACTTGTACTGTCAATAGTGTAGTTAGAAACACTACAAACTTGTACTGTCAATAGTGTAGTTAGAAACACTACAAACTTGTACTGTCAATAGTGTAGTTAGAAACACTACAAACTTGTACTGTCAATAGTGTAGTTAGAAACACTACAAACTTGTACTGTCAATAGTGTAGTTAGAAACACTACAAACTTGTACTGTCAATAGTGTAGTTAGAAACACTACAAACTTGTACTGTCAATAGTGTAGTTAGAAACACTACAAACTTGTACTGTCAATAGTGTAGTTAGAAACACTACAAACTTGTACTGTCAATAGTGTAGTTAGAAACTACTACAAACTTGTACTGTCAATAGTGTAGTTAGAAACACTACAAACTTGTACTGTCAATAGTGTAGTTAGAAACACTACAAACTTGTACTGTCAATAGTGTAGTTAGAAACACTACAAACTTGTACTGTCAATAGTGTAGTTAGAAACACTACAAACTTGTACTGTCAATAGTGTAGTTAGAAACACTACAAACTTGTACTGTCAATAGTGTAGTTAGAAACACTACAAACTTGTACTTGTCAATAGTGTAGTTAGAAACACTACAAACTTAGAAACACTACAAACTTGTACTGTCAATAGTGTAGTTAGAAACACTACAAACTTGTACTGTCAATAGTGTAGTTAGAAACACTACAAACTTGTACTGTCAATAGTGTAGTTAGAAACACTACAAACTTGTACTGTCAATAGTGTAGTTAGAAACACTACAAACTTGTACTGTCAATAGTGTAGTTAGAAACACTACAAACTTGTACTGTCAATAGTGTAGTTAGAAACACTACAAACTTGTACTGTCAATAGTGTAGTTAGAAACACTACAAACTTGTACTGTCAATAGTGTAGTTAGAAACACTACAAACTTGTACTGTCAATAGTGTAGTTAGAAACACTACAAACTTGTACTGTCAATAGTGTAGTTAGAAACACTACAAACTTGTACTGTCAATAGTGTAGTTAGAAACACTACAAACTTGTACTGTCAATAGTGTAGTTAGAAACACTACAAACTTGTACTGTCAATAGTGTAGTTAAATAGTGTAGTTAGAAACACTACAAACTTGTACTGTCAATAGTGTAGTTAGAAACACTACAAACTTGTACTGTCAATAGTGTAGTTAGAAACACTACAAACTTGTACTGTCAATAGTGTAGTTAGAAACACTACAAACTTGTACTGTCAATAGTGTAGTTAGAAACACTACAAACTTGTACTGTCAATAGTGTAGTTAGAAACACTACAAACTTGTACTGTCAATAGTGTAGTTAGAAACACTACAAACTTGTACTGTCAATAGTGTAGTTAGAAACACTACAAACTTGTACTGTCAATAGTGTAGTTAGAAACACTACAAACTTGTACTGTCAATAGTGTAGTTAGAAACACTACAAACTTGTACTGTCAATAGTGTAGTTAGAAACACTACAAACTTGTACTGTCAATAGTGTAGTTAGAAACACTACAAACTTGTACTGTCAATAGTGTAGTTAGAAACACTACAAACTTGTACTGTCAATAGTGTAGTTAGAAACACTACAAACTTGTATTGTCAATAGTGTAGTTAGAAACACTACAAACTTGTACTGTCAATAGTGTAGTTAGAAACACTACAAACTTGTACTGTCAATAGTGTAGTTAGAAACACTACAAACTTGTACTGTCAATAGTGTAGTTAGAAACACTACAAACTTGTACTGTCAATAGTGTAGTTAGAAACACTACAAACTTGTACTGTCAATAGTGTAGTTAGAAACACTACAAACTTGTACTGTCAATAGTGTAGTTAGAAACACTACAAACTTGTACTGTCAATAGTGTAGTTAGAAACACTACAAACTTGTACTGTCAATAGTGTAGTTAGAAACACTACAAACTTGTACTGTCAATAGTGTAGTTAGAAACACTACAAACTTGTACTGTCAATAGTGTAGTTAGAAACACTACAAACTTGTACTGTCAATAGTGTAGTTAGAAACACTACAAACTTGTACTGTCAATAGTGTAGTTAGAAACACTACAAACTTGTACTGTCAATAGTGTAGTTAGAAACACTACAAACTTGTACTGTCAATAGTGTAGTTAGAAACACTACAAACTTGTACTGTCAATAGTGTAGTTAGAAACACTACAAACTTGTACTGTCAATAGTGTAGTTAGAAACACTACAAACTTGTACTGTCAATAGTGTAGTTAGAAACACTACAAACTTGTAGTGCTAGTGTACTGTACAATAGTGTAGTTAGAAACACTACAAACTTGTACTGTCAATAGTGTAGTTAGAAACACTACAAACTTGTGTAGTTAGAAATACAATAGTGTCAATAGTGTAGTTAGAAACACTACAAACTTTACTGTAGTGTCTGTCAATAGTGTAGTTAGAAACACTACAAACTTGTACTAGTCAATAGTGTAGTTAGAAACACTACAAACTTGTACTGTCAATAGTGTAGTTAGAAACACTACAAACTTGTACTGTCAATAGTGTAGTTAGAAACACTACAAACTTCTACTGCCAATAGTGTAGTTAGAAACACTATAAACTTTTAGTGCGAATAGTGTAGTTAGAAACACTACAAACTTGTACTGTCAATAGTGTAGTTAGAAACACTACAAACTTTTAGTGCGAATAGTGTAGTTAGAAACACTACATTAACTTGTACTGTCAATAGTGTAGTTAGAAACACTACAAACTTGTACTGTCAATAGTGTAGTTAGAAACACTACAAACTTGTACTGTCAATAGTGTAGTTAGAAACACTACAAACTTGTACTGTCAATAGTGTAGTTAGAAACACTACAAACTTGTACTGTCAATAGTGTAGTTAGAAACACTACAAACTTGTATTGTCAATAGTGTAGTTAGAAACACTACAAACTTGTATTGTCAATAGTGTAGTTAGAAACACTACAAACTTGTACTGTCAATAGTGTAGTTAGAAACACTACAAACTTGTACTGTCAATAGTGTAGTTAGAAACACTACAAACTTGTACTGTCAATAGTGTAGTTAGAAACACTACAAACTTATACTGTCAATAGTGTAGTTAGAAACACTACAAACTTGTACTGTCAATAATGTATTAGAAACACTACAAACTTGTACTATCAATAGTGTAGTTAGAAACACTACAAACTTGTACTCTCAATAGTGTAGTTAGAAACACTACAAACTTGTACTGTCAATAGTGTAGTTAGAAACACTACAAACTTGTACTGTCAATAGTGTAGTTAGAAACACTACAAACTTGTACTGTCAATAGTGTAGTTAGAAACACTACAAACTTGTACTGTCAATAGTGTAGTTAGAAACACTACAAACTTGTACTGTCAATAGTGTAGTTAGAAACACTACAAACTTGTACTGTCAATAGTGTAGTTAGAAACACTACAAACTTGTACTGTCAATAGTGTAGTTAGAAACACTACAAACTTGTACTGTCAATAGTGTAGTTAGAAACACTACAAACTTGTACTGTCAATAGTGTAGTTAGAAACACTACAAACTTGTACTGTCAATAGTGTAGTTAGAAACACTACAAATTTGTACTGTCAATAGTGTAGTTAGAAACACTACAAACTTGTACTGTCAATAGTGTTTCAGAAACACTACAAACTTGTACTGTCAATAGTGTAGTTAGAAACACTACAAACTTGTACTGTCAATAGTGTAGTTAGAAACACTACAAACTTGTACTGTCAATAGTGTAGTTAGAAACACTACAAACTTGTACTGTCAATAGTGTAGTTAGAAACACTACAAACTTGTACTGTCAATAGTGTAGTTAGAAACACTACAAACTTGTACTGTCAATAGTGTAGTTAGAAACACTACAAACTTGTACTGTCAATAGTGTAGTTAGAAACACTACAAACTTGTACTGTCAATAGTGTAGTTAGAAACACTACAAACTTGTACTGTCAATAGTGTAGTTAGAAACACTACAAACTTGTACTGTCAATAGTGTAGTTAGAAACACTACAAACTTGTACTGTCAATAGTGTAGTTAGAAACACTACAAACTTGTACTGTCAATAGTGTAGTTAGAAACACTACAAACTTGTATTGTCAATAGTGTAGTTAGAAACACTACAAACTTGTACTGTCAATAGTGTAGTTAGAAACACTACAAACTTGTACTGTCAATAGTGTAGTTAGAAACACTACAAACTTGTACTGTCAATAGTGTAGTTATAAACACTAGAAACTTATACTGTCAATAGTGTAGTTTGAAACACTACAAACTTGTACTCTCAGTAGTGTAGTTTGAAATACTACAATCTTGTATTGTCAATAGTGTAGTTAGAAACATTACAAACTTGTAGTGTCAATAGTGTAGTTAGAAACACTACAAACTTGTACTCTCAATAGTGTAGTTAATAGTGTAGTTAGAAACACTACAAACTTGTACTGTCAATAGTGTAGTTAGAAACACTACAAACTTTTACTGTCAATAGTGTAGTTAGAAACACTACAAAAATGTACTGTCAATAGTGTAGTTAGAAACACTATAAATTTTAGTGCGAATAGTGTAGTTAGTAACACTACATTATTGTACTGTCAATAGTGTAGTTAGAAACACTACAAACTTCTACTGCCAATAGTGTAGTTAGAAACACTATAAACTTTTAGTGCGAATAGTGTAGTTAGAAACACTACAAAAATGTACTGCCAATAGTGTAGTTAGAAACGCTATAAATTTTTAGTGCGAATAGTGTAGTTAGTAAAACTACATTATTGTACTGTCAATAGTGTAGTTAGAAACACTACAAATTTGTACTGTCAATAGTTTAGTTAGAAATACTACAAACTTGTACTGTCAATAGTGTAGTTAGAAATACTACAAACTTGTACTGTGAATAGTGTAGTTAGAAACACTACAAACTTGTGCTGTCAATAATGTAGTTAGAAAAAATACAAACTTGTATTGTCAATAGTTTATTAGAAACACTACAAATTTGTATTGTCAATTAGTGTAGTTAGAAACACTACAAACTTGTACTGTCAATAGTAGTTAGAAACACTACAAACTTGTACTGTCAATAGTAGTTAGAAACACTATTAACTTGTACTGTCAATAGTGTAGTTAGAAACACTACAAACTTGTACTGTCAATAGTGTAGTTAGAAACACTACAAACTTGTACTGTCAATAGTGTAGTTAGAAACACTACAAACTTGTACTGTCAATAGTGTAGTTAGAAACACTACAAACTTGTACTGTCAATAGTGTAGTTAGAAACACTACAAACTTGTACTGTCAATAGTGTAGTTAGAAACACTACAAACTTGTACTGTCAATAGTGTAGTTAGAAACACTACAAACTTGTACTGTCAATAGTGTAGTTAGAAACACTACAAACTTGTACTGTCAATAGTGTAGTTAGAAATACTACAAACTTGTACTGTGAATAGTGTAGTTAGAAACACTACAAATTTGTTGTGTTAATAGTGTAGTTAGAAACACTACAAACTTGTACTGTCAATAGTGTAGTTAGAAACACTACAAACTTGTACTGTCAATAGTGTAGTTAGAAACACTACAAACTTCTACTGTCAATAGTGTAGTTAGAAACACTACAAACTTGTACTGTCAATAGTGTAGTTAGAAACACTACAAACTTGTACTGTCAATAGTGTAGTTAGAAACACTACAAACTTGTATTGTCAATAGTGTAGTTAGAAACACTACAAACTTGTACTGTCAATAGTGTAGTTAGAAACACTACAAACTTGTACTGTCAATAGTGTAGTTAGAAACACTACAAACTTGTACTGTCAATAGTGTAGTTAGAAACACTACAAACTTGTACTGTCAATAGTGTAGTTAGAAACACTACAAACTTGTACTGTCAATAGTGTAGTTAGAAACACTACAAACTTGTACTGTCAATAGTGTAGTTAGAAACACTACAAACTTGTACTGTCAATAGTGTAGTTAGAAACACTACAAACTTGTACTGTCAATAGTGTAGTTAGAAACACTACAAACTTGTACTGTCAATAGTGTAGTTAGAAACACTACAAACTTGTACTGTCAATAGTGTAGTTAGAAACACTACAAACTTGTACTGTCAATAGTGTAGTTAGAAACACTACAAACTTGTACTGTCAATAGTGTAGTTAGAAACACTACAAACTTGTACTGTCAATAGTGTAGTTAGAAACACTACAAACTTGTACTGTCAATAGTGTAGTTAGAAACACTACAAACTTGTACTGTCAATAGTGTAGTTAGAAACACTACAAACTTGTACTGTCAATAGTGTAGTTAGAAACACTACAAACTTGTACTGTCAATAGTGTAGTTAGAAACACTACAAACTTGTACTGTCAATAGTGTAGTTAGAAACACTACAAACTTGTACTGTCAATAGTGTAGTTAGAAACACTACAAACTTGTACTGTCAATAGTGTAGTTAGAAACACTACAAACTTGTACTGTCAATAGTGTAGTTAGAAACACTACAAACTTGTACTGTCAATAGTGTAGTTAGAAACACTACAAACTTGTACTGTCAATAGTGTAGTTAGAAACACTACAAACTTGTACTGTCAATAGTGTAGTTAGAAACACTACAAACTTGTATTGTCAATAGTGTAGTTAGAAACACTACAAACTTGTACTGTCAATAGTGTAGTTAGAAACACTACAAACTTGTACTGTCAATAGTGTAGTTAGAAACACTACAAACTTGTACTGTCAATAGTGTAGTTAGAAACACTACAAACTTGTACTGTCAATAGTGTAGTTAGAAACACTACAAACTTGTACTGTCAATAGTGTAGTTAGAAACACTACAAACTTGTACTGTCAATAGTGTAGTTAGAAACACTACAAACTTGTACTGTCAATAGTGTAGTTAGAAACACTACAAACTTGTACTGTCAATAGTGTAGTTAGAAACACTACAAACTTGTACTGTCAATAGTGTAGTTAGAAACACTACAAACTTGTACTGTCAATAGTGTAGTTAGAAACACTACAAACTTGTACTGTCAATAGTGTAGTTAGAAACACTACAAACTTGTACTGTCAATAGTGTAGTTAGAAACACTACAAACTTGTACTGTCAATAGTGTAGTTAGAAACACTACAAACTTGTACTGTCAATAGTGTAGTTAGAAACACTACAAACTTGTACTGTCAATAGTGTAGTTAGAAACACTACAAACTTGTACTGTCAATAGTGTAGTTAGAAACACTACAAACTTGTACTGTCAATAGTGTAGTTAGAAACACTACAAACTTGTACTGTCAATAGTGTAGTTAGAAACACTACAAACTTGTACTGTCAATAGTGTAGTTAGAAACACTACAAACTTGTACTGTCAATAGTGTAGTTAGAAACACTACAAACTTGTACTGTCAATAGTGTAGTTAGAAACACTACAAACTTGTACTGTCAATAGTGTAGTTAGAAACACTACAAACTTGTACTGTCAATAGTGTAGTTAGAAACACTACAAACTTGTACTGTCAATAGTGTAGTTAGAAACACTACAAACTTGTACTGTCAATAGTGTAGTTAGAAACACTACAAACTTATACTGTTAATAGTGTAGTTAGAAACACTACAAACTTGTACTGTCAATAGTGTAGTTAGAAACACTACAAACTTGTACTTTAGTGTGAATAGTGTAGTTAGAAACACTACAAACTTGTACTGTCAATAGTGTAGTTAGAAACACTACAAATTTTTAGTGTCAATAGTGTAGTTAGAAACACTACAAACTTGTACTGTCAATAGTGTAGTTAGAAACACTACAAACTTGTACTGTCAATAGTGTAGTTAGAAACACTACAAACTTGTACTGTCAATAGTGTAGTTAGAAACACTACAAACTTGTACTGTCAATAGTGTAGTTAGAAACACTACAAACTTAGTACTACAAACTTGTCAATAGTGTAGTTAGAAACACTACAAACTTGTACTGTCAATAGTGTAGTTAGAAACACTACAAACTTTTACTGTCAATAGTGTAGTTAGAAACACTACAAACTTGTATTGTCAATAGTGTAGTTAGAAACACTACAAACTTGTACTGTCAATAGTGTAGTTAGAAACACTACAAACTTGTACTGTCAATAGTGTAGTTAGAAACACTACAAACTTGTACTGTCAATAGTGTAGTTAGAAACACTACAAACTTGTACTCTCAATAGTGTAGTTAGAAACACTACAAACTTGTATTGTCAATAGTGTAGTTAGAAACACTACAAACTTGTACTGTCAATAGTGTAGTTAGAAACACTACAAACTTGTACTTGTCAATAGTGTAGTTAGAAACACTACAAACTTGTACTGTCAATAGTGTAGTTAGAAACACTACAAACTTGTATTGTCAATAGTGTAGTTAGAAACACTACAAACTTGTACTGTCAATAGTGTAGTTAGAAACACTACAAACTTGTACTGTCAATAGTGTAGTTAGAAACACTACAAACTTGTACTGTCAATAGTGTAGTTAGAAACACTACAAACTTGTATTGTCAATAGTGTAGTTAGAAACACTACAAACTTGTACTGTCAATAGTGTAGTTAGAAACACTAGAAACTTATACTGTCAATAGTGTAGTTTGAAACACTACAAAATTGTACTCTCAGTAGTCAAACTAGTGTAGTTTGAAATACTACAATCTTGTATTGTCAATAGTGTAGTTAGAAACATTATAAACGTGTAGTGTCAATAGTGTAGTTAGAAACACTATAAACTTGTACTCTCAATAGTGTAGTTAGAAACACTACAAACTTGTGCTGTCAATAGTGTAGTTAGAAACACTCTAAACTTTTAGTGCGAATAGTGTAGTTAGAAACACTACAAAAATGTACTGCCAATAGTGTAGTTAGAAACGCTATAAATTTTTAGTGCGAATAGTGTAGTTAGTAACACTACATTATTGTACTGTCAATATTGTAGTTAGAAACACTACAAACTTCTACTGCCAATAGTGTAGTTAGAAACACTATAAACTTTTAGTGCGAATAGTGTAGTTAGAAACACTACAAAAATGTACTGCCAATAGTGTAGTTAGAAACGCTATAAATTTTTAGTGCGAATAGTGTAGTTAGTAACACTACATTATTGTACTGTCAATAGTGTAGTTAGAAACACTACAAACTTGTACTGTCAATAGTGTAGTTAGAAACACTATAAACTTTTAGTGCGAATAGTGTAGTTAGAAACACTACTAACTTCTACTGCCAATAGTGTAGTTAGAAACACTCTAAACTTTTAGTGCGAATAGTGTAGTTAGAAACACTACAAAAATGTACTGCCAATAGTGTAGTTAGAAACGCTATAAATTTTTAGTGCGAATAGTGTAGTTAGTAAAACTACATTATTGTACTGTCAATAGTTTAGTTAGAAACACTACAAATTTGTACTGTCAATAGTTTAGTTAGAAATACTACAAACTTGGACTGTCAATAGTGTAGTTAGAAATACTACAAACTTGTACTGTGAATAGTGTAGTTACAAACACTACAAACTTGTGCTGTCAATAATGTAGTTAGAAAAAATACAAACTTGTATTGTCAATAGTTTTATTAGAAACACTACAAATTTGTATTGTCATTAGTGTAGTTATATACACTACAAACTTGTACTGTCAATAGTAGTTAGAAACGCTATTAACTTGTACTGTCAATAGTAGTTAGAAACGCTTTTAACTTGTACTGTCAATAGTGCAGTTAGAAATACTACAAACTTATACTGTCAATAGTGCAGTTAGAAATACTACAAACTTGTACTGTGAATAGTGTAGTTAGAAACACTACAAATTTCTAGTGTTTATAGTGTAGTTAGAATCACTACAAGCTTGTACTGTCAATAGTGTAGTTAGAAACACTACAAACTTGTACTGTCAGTAGTGTAGTTAGAAACACTACAAACATGTACTGTCAATAGTGTGGTTAGAAACACTACAAACTTGTATTGTTAATAGTGTCGTTAGAAACACTACAAACTTTTACTGTCAATAGTGTAGTTAGAAATACTACAAACTTGTACTGTGAATAGTGTAGTTAGAAACACTACAAATTTGTTGTGTTAATAGTGTAGTTAGAAACACTACAAGCTTGTACTGTCAATTGTGTGGTTAGAAACACTACAAACTTATACTGTCAATAGTGTAGTTAGAAACACTACAAACTTGTATTGTCAATAGTGTAGTTAGAAATACTACAAACTTGTACTGTGAATAGTGTAGTTAGAAACACTACAAATTTGTTGTGTTAATAGTGTAGTTAGAAACACTACAAACTTGTATTGTTAATAGTGTAGTTAGAAACACTACAAACTTGTACCGTCAATAGTGTAGGTAGAAATACTACAAACTTGTACTGTCAATAGTGTAGTTAGAAATACTACAAACTTTTACTGTCAATAGTGTAGTTAGAAACACTACAAACTTGTACTGTCAATAGTGTGGTTAGAAACACTACAAACTTGTATTGTTAATAGTGTAGTTAGAAACACTACAGACTTGTACCGTTAATAGTGTAGATAGAAGTACTACAAACGTTTACTGTCAATAGTGTAGTTAGAAACACTACAAACTTGTATTGTCAATATTGTAGTTAGAAACACTACAAACTTGTACTGTCAATAGTGTAGTTAGAAATACTACAAACTTTACTGTCAATAGTGTAGTTAGAAAAACTACAAACTTGTACTGTGAATAGTGTAGTTAGAAACACTACAAATTTGTAGTGTTAATAGTGTAGTTAGAAACACTACAAACTTGTACTGTCAATAGTGTAGTTATAAACACTAGAAACTTGTACTGTCAATAGTGTAGTTTGAAACACTACAAAATTGTACTCTCAGTAGTGTAGTTTGAAATACTACAATCTTGTATTGTCAATAGTGTAGTTAGAAACACTATAAACTTTTAGTGCGAATAGTGTAGTTAGAAACACTACAAAAATGTACTGCCAATAGTGTAGTTAGAAACGCTATAAATTTTTAGTGCGAATAGTGTAGTTAGTAACACTACATTATTGTACTGTCAATATTGTAGTTAGAAACACTACAAACTTCTACTGCCAATAGTGTAGTTAGAAACACTATAAACTTTTAGTGCGAATAGTGTAGTTAGAAACACTACAAAAATGTACTGCCAATAGTGTAGTTAGAAACGCTATAAATTTTTAGTGCGAATAGTGTAGTTAGTAACACTACAAACTTGTATTGTTAATAGTTTAGTTAGAAATACTACAAACTTGTATTGTCAATAGTTCAGTTAGAAATACTACAAACTTTTACTGTCAATAGTTTAGTTAGAAACACTACAAATTTGTATTGTCAATAGTGTAGTTATATATACTACAAACTTGTACTGTCAATAGTAGTTAGAAACGCTATTAACTTGTACTGTCAATAGTGTGGTTAGAAACACTACAAACTTATACTGTCAATAGTAGTTAGAAACGCTATTAACTTGTACTGTCAATAGTAGTTAGAAACGCTAATTACTTGTACTGTCAATAGTGTGGTTAGAAACACTACAATCTTGTATTGTCAATAGTGTGGTTAGAAACACTGCAAACTTGTACTGTCAATAGTTTAGTTAGAAACACTACAAACTTGTATTGTCAATAGTGTAGTTAGAAACACTACAAACTTATACTGTTAATAGTGTAGTTAGAAACACTACAAACTTATACTGTTAATAGTGTAGTTAGAAACACTACAAACTTATACTGTTAATAGTGTAGTTAGAAACACTACACACTTGTATTGTCAATAGTGTAGTTAGAAACACTACAAACTTGTATTGTCTATAGTGTAGTTAAAAATACTACAAACCTGTTCTGCCTTTAGTGTAGTTAGAAACACTAGAAACTTGTACTGTCAATAGTGTAGTTAGAAACCCGAGTAGCTTATATTGTCAAGTTATGTATATTCAGTTCAGATATTAAACAAGTTATCAAATATAGTACAGTTATTAAACAAGTTATCCACGCATAGTACGATACCTGTAAAATTTTATGCTGAAGAAATGTTAAAAATATATATCCACTGATTATTCATATTACTCTAACTGGAATTATGTTCGCAAAGCAATATTTAAATGTCTAGCACGAAAGTAAATGAATAATTAATAAGTGCCGCCACCAAACGAGTCTTATAGACATATTTACAGAATGCCAGCAGAGTTTCGACTTTGTCTTATTATGATTAGCTCTACTTTATGAGTGTCATGTTTCATCATCAGTTTCGTCTTCATTTTCGGAGGTGAATGTTCCACTCTGCTTTGTGAGGTTAACACTTCATTTGACTTTGTGAAAGTAATTTTCACTTAAATTTTTAAATTAGCATTACGTTCAAGTTGTGAGGTTAATGTTGCATTCGAGTTGGTAAGTTTTTGCTACCTAGTGGATACATACTATAATTTATAAAATAACTGTACGTTACAGTGTTGAAATCCACCCTTCCTATCCATTCATCATTCGGAAGTTATGCGCCAATGTCTTCAGTAAAAAGAAAATCGATATTGTGATTTTTCATAGCATGGTGTCAAGTTTTTCCCTAAAGTTGAAACATCGCGTATCTCGTTGAATAACAGTAGAAAACCCTGTATACGTTAACGCTTTCTTAGAACAAAACTAAGAACAACAAATGTATATTTAAATTCCAATAAATCAATGCTTAGGATTAATTAAAGCACAAAAACTTAAAGTTAATATTAGATTTACTTTTAAAAGTTAAGTCATCAAAACATTACAGAACTAATAAAGCATAGTTTTAAACAACAACAAAACCATTTTGTAATGTGTAACGACGTTTGTAAAACTATTTTCTAAATACCATAAACTTCCCGAAGGCCCGGCATGGCAAGATGGTTAACGCACTTGACTCGTAATCCGAGGGTCGCGGGTTCGAGTCCCCGCCAACGAAACATACTCGCCCTTTTTAACCGTGGGAGCGTTATAAAGTGACTATTCATTGGTAAAAGAGTAGCCCAAGTGTTGGCGGTGGGTTGTGATAACTAGCTGGTTTCCCTCTGGTCTTGCACTACTAAATTAGGGACGGCTGACGCAGATAGCCCTAAAGTAGCTTTGCGCGAAATTCAAAAAACTAAACTTCAGTGAAACTTTCTCCTATAGTTGTAACAACTCTCTCAAACATCTATTCTAATCTACTTATAACAACTCCACTAAAACTTGTAACAACTCTACTAAAGCCTTTCTTCCAAACTTGTAATAATTCCGCTAAACCTATCTTATGAAGTCTGTAATTTTTCGTAGGTTGTGTATGGTTACCACAGGTGTTAAAGAAAGAACTGTAAGCAGTTGAAATCTTTGAAAGACTGAAGTATGTGCTACACATGTGACTTGATGTTTGTAAAGTGACTCATCTGTTCCTTGATAAAGTTAAAAAATCAATAAATAACACATTTCTCGCTATAAGTTCTCAAAGTTTTTCTTAAACGAATCTCATTTGCGGAAGTGCAGCGGTATTTTGTTAAATAACTTGGTAGTTTAAGGTACCGTTTGATGAGCCGTGAGGAAACTGTTACTAGACCGTATCAAGTCATGTGATTAAATCTAGTGGGATTATTTGAAAATACGGCTAATAATAAATAAAACCAGGAGTTCATTTTATTTCTTTTTCCGTCTATAAACGTATTTTAAGCCTTTTCTCACCTTAAGAGTGTTGGTGTTGTAATTAATTATTTGGATCAACATTCACCACGTGGTGACCTTCCTTATTTCCCAGATCTTTCGCTTCACGTGTTCCCTCACACTTTTAATTTTAAAAAGCGAGTAACATTACGCTGAAGTTTAATGAAATTCAGCAGAAGAAGTTCATTCCACCTAGCACTGTAAGGAAGTATATATATTAAAAGAGTGCTAAGATTATAAGGGAATATATAAATTAAAACAGTGCTAACATTGCAAGGGAGTATAAAAATTAAAACAGTGCTAAGATTCTAAGAGATATATAAATTAAAACGGTACTAACATTGTAAGGGAGTATATAAATTAAAACAGTGCTAAGATTATAAGGGAGTGTATATATCAAAACAGTGCTAAGATTATAAGGGAGTATATAAATTAAAACAGTGCTAAGATTCTAAGGGATATATAAATTAACACAGAGCTAAGATTATAAGGGAGTATATAAATTGAAACAGTGCTAAAATTATAAGGGAATATATAAATTAAAACAGTGCCAAGACGATAAGGGAGCATATAGATTAAAACAATGCTAACATTGTAAGGGATTATATAAATTAAAACAGTGCCAAGACTATAAGAAAGCATATAAATTAAAACAGTTCTAACATTGTAAGGGAGTGTATAAATTAAAACAGTGCTAAGATTCTAAGGGATATATAAATTAAAACAGTGTTAACATGGTATGGGAGTATATAAATTAAAACAGTGTTAAGATTCAAAGGGAGAATATAAATTAAAACAGTGGTAAGATTCCAAGGGAGTATATAAATTAAAACAGTGCTAAGATTGTAAGGGAGTATATAAATTAAACAGTGCTACGATTGTGAGAGAGTATATATATATATTAAAACAGTGCTAAGATTGTAAGGGAGTATATATATATATTAAAACAGTACTATAATTTGAGTATCTTTTGATCTGTCCACGAATATTTTAATATATCTTAATTCTCTTGAAAAATAAAAATAATTCGTAGAATTACTGATATTATCATGAACGTTTTGTAGAATTACGAATATTATCATCAACGTTTTGTAGAATTACTAACAGTATCATGAACGTTTTGTAGAATTACGAATATTATCATCAACGTTTTGTAGAATAATAAACATTATCATCAACGTTTTGTAGAATTACTAATATTATCATCAACGTTTTGTAGAATAATAAACATTATCATCAACGTCTTGTAGAATTACGAATATTATCATCAACGTTTTGTAGAATTACTAACAGTATCATCAACGTTTTTTAGAATTACTAATATTATCATCAACGTTTTGTAGAATAATAAACATTATCATCAACATTTTGTAGAATTACTAATATTACCATCACCGTTTTGTAGAATTACTAACATTATCATCAACGTTTTGGAGAATTACGAATATTATCATGAATTTTTTGTAGAATTACTAATATTATCAGGAACGTTTTGTATAATTACTAATATTATCATGAACGTTTTGGAGAATTACTAATATTATCATGAACGTTTTGTAGAATTACTAATATTATCAGGAACGTTTTGTATAATTACTAATATTATCATGAACGTTTTGTAGAATTACTAATATTATCAACAATGTTTTGTAGAAGTACTAATATTATCATGAACGTTTTGCAGAATTATGAATATTATCATCAACGTTTTGTAGAATTACTAACAGTATCATCAACGTTTTGTAGAATTACTAATATTATCATCAACGTTTTGTATAATTACTAAAATTATCATCAACGTTTTGTAGAATTACTAATATTATCATGAACGTTTTGTAGAATTACTAATATTATCATCAACGTTTTGTAGAATTACTAACATTATCATCAACGTTTTGTAGAATTACTAACATTATCATCAACGTTTTGGAGAATTACGAATATTATCATGAACGTTTTGTACAATTACTAATATTATCATGAATGTTTTGTATAATTACTAAAATTATCATGAACGTTTTGTAGAATTACTAATATTATCATGAACGTTTTGTACAATTACTAATATTATCAGGAACGTTTTGTATAATTACTAATATTATCATGAACGTTTTGTAGAATAATAAACATTATCATCAACATTTTGTAGAATTACTAATATTATCAAGAACGTTTTGTAGAATTACTAATATTATCATGAAGGTTTTGTAGAATTACTAATATTATCATGAAGGTTTTGTAGAATTACTAATATTATCATGAACGTTTTGTAGAATTACTAATATTATCATGAACGTTTTGTAGAATTACTAATATTATCAACAATGTTTTGTAGAATTACTAATATTATCATGAACGTTTTGTTGAATTTCTAATATTATCATGAACGTTTTGTAGAATTACTAATATTATGGTGAACGTTTTTTAAGATTTCTATTATTATCATGAACGTTTTGTAGAATTACTAATATTATCATGAACGTTGTGTAGAATTACTAATATTATCATGAACGTTTTGTGGAATTACGAATATTATCATCACCGTTTTGTAGAATTACTAACATTATCATCAACGTTTTGGAGAATTACGAATATTATCATGAACGTTTTGTAGAATTACTAATATTATCATGAACGTTTTGTAGAATTACTAATATTATCATGAACGTTTTGTAAAATTACGAATATTATCATCACCGTTTTGTAGAAATACTAACATTATCATCAACGTTTTGGAGAATTACGAATATTATCATGAACGTTTTGTAGAATTACTAATATTATCATAAATGTTTTGTGTAATTACTAATATTATCAGGAACGTTTTGTAGAATTACTAATATTATCATGAACGTTTTGCAAAATTACTAATATTATCATGAACGTTTTGTAGAATTACTAATATTATCAGGAACGTTTTGTATAATTACTAATATTATCATGAACGTTTTGTAGAATTACTAATATTATCATAAACGTTTTGTAGAATTATTAATATTATCAACAAAGTTTTGTAGAATTACTAATATTATCATGAACGTTTTGTAGAATTATTAATATTATTATGAACGTTTTGTAGAATTACTAATATTATCATGAACGTTTTGTAGAATTACTAATATTATCATGAACGTTTTGTATAATACTAATATTATCATGAACGTTTTGTAGAATTACTAATATTATCATAAACGTTTTGTGGAATTACTTATATTATCAGGAACGTTTTGTAGAATTACTAATATTATCATGAACGTTTTGTAGAGTTACTAATATTATCATGAACGTTTTGTATAATTACTAATATTATCATGAACGTTTTGTATAATTACTAATATTATCATTAACGTTTTATAGAATTACTAATATTATCATGAACGTTTTGTAGAATTACTAATCTTATGATGAACGTTTTGTATAATTACTAATATTATCATGAACGTTTTGTAGAATTACTAATATTATTATGAACATTTTGTAGAATTACTAATATTATCAGGAACGTTTTGTAGAATTACTAATATTATCATGAACGTTTTGTATAATTACTAATATTATCATGAACGTTTTGTAGAATTACTAATCTTATGATGAACGTTTTGTATAATTACTAATATTATCATGAACGTTTTGTAGAATTACTAATATTATCATGAACGTTTCGTAGAATTACTAATATTATCATGAACGTTTTGTAGAATTGCTAATATTATCATGAACGTTTTGTAGAATTACTAATATTATCATGAACGTTTTGTAGAATTACTAATATTATCATGAACGTTTTGTAGAATTACTAATATTGTCATGAACGTTTTGTAGAATTACTAATATTATCATGAACGTTTTGTTTATTTCGTTGGTCAACTCTTGTAAGTACTTACAATACCAACATGAAATCCTTCGAAAGTTACAGAAAGTTATCTTTGTGTATGAAATCTTTATAAAAATTATGGAATTCATTTTTAAATCATGTAATAAATTCTAAACGTTTAATTGTCGAAACTGTTTTCACATTATTTCACCATATCGAGTGAAACTTACTGAATGATTAAAATAAGTTTCGGGTAATTTTAATTTCGCTATCTTCTTGGAGCTTCTATAAAACATACATAGCTAAAAATTTCAGAAAATTAAATCGAAAAATGAATGTCTGAAACCATTGTGTAAAAACATCTTAAAGTTAAGCTTTACATTTTATATAAATTTAGATCTTATATCCCACCAGATGTCGCTACTGTGAGTTTATAGACTTGTGAGTGATTGGAAAGTTTACGATCCTTACGAAGCTAAAAAGGCAGTAATCGATTACTTATGGTGGATAAAAGGCAGATATCCTGTTTTGTTACTTTGTACTAAACCAAGAAACCGTTGAATTACTATATTGATGAAATATATAACTTTTTTATAAAACCGCTTCCTTGAAGTATTTTTATAAAAATATTTCGTGTTGACGAGAAACTTATAGAAATAATATTTCTTCCTGATCAAATATATTCTAATACCACTTATAGTATTATAATTACACAAGCAAATTATTAAAATCAACTTGAATTGAGACATGGACAATTATCATTAGTTAATACGTAAGTTATTTAACCAGAAAGTTGACGACACCACAGAAGTTTAGAAGTGAAGTTGTTCTGACTGAGATGGATCATACCTGTATTAGTTCATCATAAACCTGGGACGGATCATACCTGTATTAGTTCATCATAAACCTGGGACGGATCATACCAGTAGTAGTTTATCATAAATCTGTGATTTATTATACCAGTAGTAGTTTATCATAAATCTGTGATTTATTATACCAGTAGTAGTTTATCATAAATATGGGATGGATCATACCAGTAGTAGTTTATCATAAATATGGATCATACCTGTATTAGTTCATCATAAACCTGGGACGGATCATACCTGTATTAGTTCATCATAAACCTGGGACGGATCATACCAGTAGTAGTTTATCATAAATCTGTGATTTATTATACCAGTAGTAGTTTATCATAAATCTGTGATTTATTATACCAGTAGTAGTTTATCATAAATATGGGATGGATCATACCAGAAGTAGTTCATCATAAATATGGGATGGATCATACCAGTAGTAGTTTATCATAAATATGGGATGGATCATACCAGTAGTAGTTCATCATAAATATGGGATGGATCATACCAGTAGTAGTTCATCATAAATATGGGATGGATCATACCAGTAGTAGTTCATCATAAATATGGGATGGATCATACCAGTAGTAGTTCATCATAAATATGGGATGGATCATACCAGAGAAGACGAATAGCGTTACGTAACGAGAGTGAGAAATGAACTGGAACATCCCACGAACAGTAAACCCGACTAATTGTAAACAGCCGTGCTATTCTTGTCTTTAGTGAGGTAGACTGTGGTAACAATTCACCCACATCGGTGGTTGAAACGTTATTAATTTCAGTAGAAGTCGAATGAATACATTTCAACACACGGCTGAAGTTCGGATATCTCATCGGTGTTCTCAACATAGTTTTATTATTCACTGATTTCTATATTTTCCATTTTGGATCTGTGTGTGTATTTATTTCAGTCAAATAAAAACTAGCCTAAAAATTTAGTTCACTTAAGTTTTGATTAATAACACCAGCCTGGTGTTTCAGATCAGTCTGTTTACTAGTCACCTGGAGTTCGAGATATTAACATGTGAGAAAGTTTTGTAATATTCCAAGCTTGATGATTAGAAACTTCTATTTTTTTACACTTATAACACTGATCAGTCACATTCCCTGAATACAGCCCTATATGGATATTCCACATTCCCTGAATACAGCCCTGTATGGATATTCTACATCCCCTGAATATAGCCCTGTATGGATATTCCACATTCCCTGAATACAGCCCTATATGGATATTCCACATTCCCTGAATACAGCCCTGTATGGATATTCTACATCCCCTGAATATAGCCCTGTATGGATATTCCACATTCCCTGAATACAGCCCTGTATGGATATTCCAGATTCCCTGAATACAGCCCTGTATGGATATTCTACATTCCCTGAATACAGCCCTGTATGGATATTCCAGATTCCCTGAATACAGCCCTATATGGATATTCCACATTCCCTGAATACAGCCCTGTATGGATATTCTACATCCCTGAATACAGCCCTGTATGGATATTCCACATTCCCTGAATACAGCCCTGTATGGATATTCCACATCCCCTGAATACAGCCCTGTATGGATATTCCACATTCCCTGAATACAGCCCTGTATGGATATTCCACATTCCCTGAATACAGCCCTGTATGGATATTCCACATTCCCTGAATACAGCCCTGTATGGATATTCCACATTCCCTGAATACAGCCCTGTATGGATATTCCACATTCCCTGAATACAGCCCTGTATGGATATTCCACATTCCCTGAATACAGCCCTGTATGGATATTCCACATTCCCTGAATACAGCCCTGTATGGATATTCCACATTCCCTGAATACAGCCCTGTATGGATATTCCACATTCCCTGAATACAGCCCTGTATGGATATTCCACATTCCCTGAATACAGCCCTGTATGGATATTCCACATTCCCTGAATACAGCCCTGTATGGATATTCCACATTCCCTGAATACAGCCCTGTATGGATATTCCACATTCCCTGAATACAGCCCTGTATGGATATTCCACATTCCCTGAATACAGCCCTGTATGGATATTCCACATTCCCTGAATACAGCCCTGTATGGATATTCCAGATTCCCTGAATACAGCCCTGTATGGATATTCCACATTCCTGAATACAGCCCTGTATGGATATTCTACATCCCCTGAATACAGCCCTGTATGGATATTCCACATTCCCTGAATACAGCCCTGTATGGATATTCTACATCCCCTGAATACAGCCCTGTATGGATATTCCACATTCCCTGAATACAGCCCTGTATGGATATTCCACATTCCCTGAATACAGCCCTGTATGGATATTCCACATTCCCTGAATACAGCCCTGTATGGATATTCCACATTCCCTGAATACAGCCCTGTATGGATATTCCACATTCCCTGAATACAGCCCTGTATGGATATTCCACATTCCCTGAATACAGCCCTGTATGGATATTCTACATCCCTGAATACAGCCCTGTATGGATATTCCACATTCCCTGAATACAGCCCTGTATGGATATTCCACATTCCTGAATACAGCCCTGTATGGATATTCCACATTCCTGAATACAGCCCTGTATGGATATTCCACATTCCTGAATACAGCCCTGTATGGATATTCCACATTCCCTGAATACAGCCCTGTATGGATATTCTACATTCCCTGAATACAGCCCTGTATGGATATTCCACATTCCCTGAATACAGCCCTGTATGGATATTCCACATTCCCTGAATACAGCCCTGTATGGATATTCCACATTCCCTGAATACAGCCCTGTATGGATATTCCACATTCCCTGAATACAGCCCTGTATGGATATTCTACATCCCCTGAATACAGCCCTGTATGGATATTCCACATTCCCTGAATACAGCCCTGTATGGATATTCTACATCCCTGAATACAGCCCTGTATGGATATTCCACATTCCCTGAATACAGCCCTGTATGGATATTCCACATTCCTGAATACAGCCCTGTATGGATATTCTACATCCCCTGAATACAGCCCTGTATGGATATTCCACATTCCCTGAATACAGCCCTGTATGGATATTCCACATTCCCTGAATACAGCCCTGTATGGATATTCCACATCCCCTGAATACAGCCCTGTATGGATATTCCACATTCCCTGAATACAGCCCTGTATGGATATTCCACATTCCCTGAATACAGCCCTGTATGGATATTCCACATTCCCTGAATACAGCCCTGTATGGATATTCCACATTCCCTGAATACAGCCCTGTATGGATATTCTACATTCCTGAATACAGCCCTGTATGGATATTCCACATTCCCTGAATACAGCCCTGTATGGATATTCCACATTCCCTGAATACAGCCCTGTATGGATATTCCACATTCCTGAATACAGCCCTGTATGGATATTCCACATTCCCTGAATACAGCCCTGTATGGATATTCTACATTCCCTGAATACAGCCCTGTATGGATATTCCACATTCCCTGAATACAGCCCTGTATGGATATTCCACATTCCCTGAATACAGCCCTGTATGGATATTCCACATTCCCTGAATACAGCCCTGTATGGATATTCCACATTCCCTGAATACAGCCCTGTATGGATATTCCACATCCCCTGAATACAGCCCTGTATGGATATTCCACATTCCCTGAATACAGCCCTGTATGGATATTCCACATTCCCTGAATACAGCCCTGTATGGATATTCCACATTCCCTGAATACAGCCCTGTATGGATATTCCACATCCCCTGAATACAGCCCTGTATGGATATTCTACATCCCCTGAATACAGCCCTGTATGGATATTCCAGATTCCCTGAATACAGCCCTGTATGGATATTCCACATTCCCTGAATACAGCCCTGTATGGATATTCTACATCCCCTGAATACAGCCCTGTATGGATATTCCACATTCCTGAATACAGCCCTGTATGGATATTCCACATTCCCTGAATACAGCCCTGTATGGATATTCCAGATTCCCTGAATACAGCCCTGTATGGATATTCCACATTCCCTGAATACAGCCCTGTATGGATATTCCACATTCCCTGAATACAGCCCTGTATGGATATTCCAGATTCCCTGAATACAGCTCTGTATGGATATTCCACATTCCCTGAATACAGCCCTGTATGGATATTCCACATTCCCTGAATACAGCCCTATATGGATATTCCACATTCCCTGAATACAGCCCTATATGGATATTCCACATTCCCTGAATACAGCCCTATATGGATATTCCACATTCCCTGAATACAGCCCTGTATGGATATTCCACATTCCCTGAATACAGCCCTGTATGGATATTCCAGATTCCCTGAATACAGCCCTGTATGGATATTCCACATTCCCTGAATACAGCCCTGTATGGATATTCCAGATTCCCTGAATACAGCCCTGTATGGATATTCCACATTCCCTGAATACAGCCCTGTATGGATATTCCACATTCCCTGAATACAGCCCTGTATGGATATTCCACATTCCTGAATACAGCCCTGTATGGATATTCCACATTCCCTGAATACAGCTCTGTATGGATATTCCACATTCCCTGAATACAGCCCTGTATGGATATTCCACATTCCCTGAATACAGCCCTGTATGGATATTCCACATTCCCTGAATACAGCCCTGTATGGATATTCCACATTCCCTGAATACAGCTCTGTATGGATATTCCACATTCCCTGAATACAGCCCTGTATGGATATTCCACATTCCCTGAATACAGCTCTGTATGGATATTCCAGATTCCCTGAATACAGCCCTGTATGAATATTCCACATTCCCTGAATACAGCCCTGTATGGATATTCCACATTCCCTGAATACAGCCCTGTATGGATATTCCACATTCCTGAATACAGCTCTGTATGGATATTCCACATTCCCTGAATACAGCCCTGTATGGATATTCCACATTCCCTGAATACAGCCCTGTATGGATATTCCACATTCCTGAATACAGCTCTGTATGGATATTCCACATTCCCTGAATACAGCCCTGTATGGATATTCCACATTCCTGAATACAGCTCTGTATGGATATTCCAGATTCCCTGAATACAGCCCTGTATGGATATTCCACATTCCCTGAATACAGCCCTGTATGGATATTCCACATTCCTGAATACAGCCCTGTATGGATATTCCACATTCCCTGAATACAGCCCTGTATGGATATTCCACATTCCTGAATACAGCCCTGTATGGATATTCCACATTCCTGAATACAGCCCTGTATGGATATTCCACATTCCCTGAATACAGCTCTGTATGGATATTCCAGATTCCCTGAATACAGCCCTGTATGAATATTCCACATTCCCTGAATACAGCCCTGTATGGATATTCCACATTCCCTGAATACAGCCCTGTATGGATATTCCACATTCCCTGAATACAGCCCTGTATGGATATTCCACATTCCCTGAATACAGCCCTGTATGGATATTCCACATTCCCTGAATACAGCCCTGTATGGATATTCCACATTCCCTGAATACAGCCCTGTATGGATATTCACCAGTGATCATCAGCTGTTGACAAGTCCACGAGCCACGCACACCTTAACAGATGTTCTTCGTTTATTCATATTCAGGAACATTGTTTCGTTTTGAGCTACACCCACAACGTTTATCAAAATTTTATTAATTTCTTTCAGACCAACAGGGGGCTCGTTTCATTCTTTACGACACACGAATTCGCACTTGGATAAAAATAAAAATGTCTCAAAATATTAAAAACATACATTCGGCTACTATTTGTTTCGGTTTATAAGAAACGTTCTAAACAATCGTTCAGGAACAGTTTCAGTTTAATATTGATATCAACAACTTTCTGTTAGATGTTTCTATACTATTTCATTACTGCTATTTGAGTTGAACGGTATCTTCGATACCCTCGTACAATGCGCAGAATATTTCATTATGAAAAGAAAAATCTCTCAAACATGATTGGTTTGGTATCTTTTGAATTACCTGCAAAGCTACACGAGGGCTATCTGCGCTAGCTGTCCCTATCTTAGTAGTGTAAGACCTGAGGGAAGGCAGTTAGTCATCACCACCCACCGCCAACTCTTGAGCTACTCATTTACCAACGAATAGTGGGGTTGACCGTCACATTATAACGCCCCCACGGCTGAAAGGGCGAACATATTCGAACCCGCAAACCCTCAGATTAAAAACATGATTGAAATCTTTAAAAGAACACATGTGCATCCGTGAAGTCAGTGCCTGTCTTTACATAAATCCTCCTTACTGGATGTATAATGTAATCTTAATTCATTGTTTTAAACTGAAGCTCATAATAGTGTTACCAACAAATAAAAAATAGAGAAAAAAGAAATATTTCTATACATCTTTAAGGTCATAACTTTACTTCTGTCTTTCAATGTGACTGCAAGCTTGTTTCGGTTTTAAAATCGGAAGACCACTCTTAACTCTCATTGTGGCTGTATGTTTATAGTAATAACATTGTAACCTTTTTGGTTGGTTGGTTGATTGGTTTTGTGTTTTGTGGCGTAATGCCATAAGCCTATTGTCATCCGACTTTAGAGGTTTTTCATGTGCGGAATACAGAAAATGATGAACCAGATAAGAGACTAACTTGGGATTGATTCCAAGAAACACCTCCAACTTGTGTGTGATTCCAAGAAACACCTGCTCTTCCTTAAATAACTAACAACTCTCAAAGGGATACTTATGATATTACAACTTAATATTCTAACAATAATGTTGTTGGGGTAAAACCATTCTTTACTGATAAAACATGTGAATTCACACGTGTGATGGTGTGCTTTCTCTTTCAGTATTACACATCCACAAAAGTATGAAATCACACATTTTTAGGTTGTCTAGTAATTACAAAATGCTGTGCTGGTGGGTCGTATTTAAATCTTTCAAATTTTATCTGCGAGACGAAATATTTCTTTCTCTGTGGTTTAGTTTTTATGTTTGAACGACGAGTGACGTATGTTAAAGATCTTCCATGGTTTCGGATTCGAACATTTACGTCTGTAACAAGTTGTTCACTTACATAAATATCACTTGTTTATTTGTCGTATCGTAAAGTCCCGGATGTCTTGTGACGTCATTACAACAAAAGCATATATTCTTGTTGTTGTTATTTACTGAAGATTAAAGCTGTAGGCTTAACACCGAGTGAGCAGTAATAACGGCTGGAGTTATTATTATGTAGATACTGGAACACTTTGAGTTTTTATTCTATTAATGGAACCTTGAATGTCTTACAATACTCTCCAGCTCTTCTTTACTATTATAGTGCAAATGAAGTCGAATTCTTCTCAGCGACGGAACTCAGGAAAAAATGATGAATTGATTTTGCTTTGTTCGGTTTTTCAGGGGCTCTCTCTTTCTTTGTTAATCTTTCGTTCACGTGTCCCAGACTGACTTCAGTATGAACGTTTACTTGTAAGAATATGTGTAGAAAACATTACGTTCATACGACATACTTTAGCTTATAATGTATCCAGAGAACTATTTTTTTAAGAAAGTATATTTAAAAAATCTTTCATATCCTATAAAAAACCTTTTATGGACTTTTCCGTGTTTCCATGGCAAACAGAATGTAATATACATCGCTTTTGTATAACATTTGATTCGATTTTCAATTAGTGGGTGGATATCAAAGTTACTCGAGTGTTTTGGACATAAGTAATACACCCACTTCAGTGTTTTGGACATAAGTAATACACCCACTCCTGTGTTTTGGACGTAACTAATACACCAACTCCTGTGTTTTGAACGTAAGTAATACACCCACACCTGTGTTTTGGACGTAAGTAATACACCCACTTCAGTGTTTTGGACGTAAGGAATACAACCACTCCAGTGTTTTGGACATAAGTAATACACCCACTCCAGTGTTTTGGACATAAGTAATACACCCACTTCACTGTTTTGGACATAAATAATACACCCACTCTAGTATTTTGAACATATCTAATACACCCACTCCAGTGTTTTGGACATAAGTAATACACCTACTTCAGTGTTTTGGACATAAGTAATACACCCACTTTAGTGTTTGGGACATAAATAATACAGCCACTCCAGCGTTTTGAACATATCTAATACACCCACTCCAGTGTTTTGGACATAATATACCCACTCCAGTGTTTTGGACATATCTATTACACCCACTCCAGTGTTTTGAACATATCTATTACACCCACTCCAGTGTTTTGGACATAAATAATACATCCACTCCAATGTTTTAGACATAATATACCCACTCCAGTGTTTTGGACATAATACACCCACTCCAATGTTTTGGATATAATATACCCACTCCAGTGTTTTGGACATAATACACCCACTCCATTTTAACAATGAAACGCTGTTCTCACTTTGTTAAAGACCTCGAGTTTAAAAGACTCAAAAGTATGTATTGAACTTTCTTTTCTATATCATGGTTGTGAGATTTATGGGGCTTGATCTAGAAGGTCATATAGTTCACGTTTTCTATACCACCATTTAGCAACTAAAAACTTTCTTGACAACTAACTAAGAATCATTCTTTATTTCAACATAAATCATGTTCTGTGGTTTTTAATTAATCTTATGAAAAAATATCTTTTTTTTTTGAATTTTGAGCAAAGCTACACGAGGGCTATCTGCACTAGCCGTCCCTAATTTTGCAGTGTAAGACTACAGAGAAGTCAGCTAGTCATCACCACCCACCGCCAACTCTTGAGCGACTCAGTTAACAACAAATAGTGGGTTTGACCGTCACTTTATAACGCTATCATGGGTGAAATTGCTAACATGTTTGGTGTGACGGGGATTCGAACCCGTGACACTCAGATTATAAGTCGTTACCACTTGCCCATGTCGGGATAGTATTATGTTCTGTCTTTTTCCTTATTTATGTTTTATATGGCTGGAAATACTGCGCTGCCCTTTAGTTTGTTTACAACACTACAATAGTTATTGTTTGTTTACAACACTACAACATCTATTGTTTACTTACTACAATAAACGAGACCAGTTATTTTATATTTACAACACTAGAACAGTTATGTTATTGTTTGTTTATAACACAACAATATGTATTGTTTGTTTATTACACAACAATATTTACTGTTTGTTTACAACAGTACAACAGTTACTGTTTGTTTACAACACTACAATAGTTATTGTTTGTTTACGTATTAAGCTATTTCTTGTTACTCTACTAAACAGAAAAAGCTACAAAAGAAAGCATGTGGATATCAAATACATGTTTCAAACATATTTTTAGAGAAACAAACACGAAGTTTAATAATACGTAATGAACACTTAAAATTAAAATGTCACGCGACATGATATAGAATATTGTTTTACTATACAAAACAAAATAGTGTGAGATTGTGCTTCTCGTTCACTCTACATGTTTCAATGTCTTACTGCGTCCAAATAATTGTGTGCCAGTGAACGTTAGTTTAATGTTTTTTTTTCATAAACCTATGTGGAAACTTACATAAGTGTATCTTAATTTTAAAGAAGAGATATTCAATGGACATATTTTCAGACAAAACTTGTGTGGTGTTATGGCTCACTCTTTTCTGGTTAATGTTCGAAATACATTAAAGAGTTTCTCCTGTGTAGTTAGTCATAAAGAAACTTGTAATGCGGACAAGACATTTATACAGGGTGCCAGAACTCTTCTCGACGTGTATTCTGAAAACCAGTGTGTGGCACATCACGCGTAATTCCTCGAAACAGGATGAACCATAAAAGCCAAATTGCATTTATACAGGTAAAATAATTCTGTTACTGTCTGTTCATTAAAGTTTCAGTGAAATGGGTGCTGAGGTCTGTGAAACCTTGAGAGTGTAGTGAGAATTGGTACAAAAAGACTAAAGTGAAGACACAGTGTGCCTAGAGGCACGTGTATACAATATACCATGAAAGTAAGCATGTGCATTCAATTTTAAACTTAAATTGTTTCTAAGTTAAACTATTATTGTTATATCACTATCGTTTTTAATCAATACAGAATTCATAAATAGATTTACAAATCAACAAATATATTTTCCAGTTTTCTTGTTTGTTAGTTTATTTCCTACTTTCAATACATATACAACTACCAATATCAGGTTTTCCTTTGTTGCTTAGCAACATGACATAGAAACTGTTGTTGGAACGTAGTGTTACCAAAACTAACTGGCCTTTCTATATATTAAACTTTGTTAATCTAATTGACTTACACAAATAAATACTCTATAAACACGCCACGAATTCATTTCTTAAATTATCTTAATTTTGGTTGGTTCACAAAGGAATTTATCGACATTTTACTGGCGAAAACTTACTTTGAGTTTACACATTACTGACAAAACTGTTTGAAAATCTACAGCTGTCAAAAAAATAAAGATTTGTTTGAGGCCTAGAATGTAGTACGTTCATAGAACTACCAATCCAAGGTTTAATCTCTACTGTTTGGACTATTGTGAAAATACTGGCTGACGCTTGTTTAGCTCGTGTAGTAACAAGATGAATTCCCAGACATCACGTCAGCAGTTTGGTCCATTTACACTAAAGTTTTTCTTACAAACAATCCTGTTCTGGTCAGTTAGCGTGCAACATTTTAAGAACAAACTTCCGTTCTGTCAGACTGGACTATTAATTAATTGCAAACAACCAACAGTTAACCGATTATACTCTGAACATGGTAAGATATATGTTGACAGCTGGTCGTTTCGTATTTATATAAATGGAATGTCATCTTTTTATAATGCGGTATAACTAATGACAGAACTTTACCTGTTATTTTTAACAATGTACATCTCGGTATGTAAATTTGATTAAACTTATTTATATCAGGATTCATCTCTGGAAGTGAACTTGATTCGATTGGTAATTTGAATAAATAACAAAAATAGAACAATATTATTATTATACGCTATACAACAAAAATAATATTATAAAATATAAAACATTAATAATATTATAAATTATATAGCAATATTAATATTATAAACGAAAGAAGCATAATAATATTATAAACTATAGAACAATAATAATATTATAACTTATACAACACTAATAATATTATAAACTATACAACAATAATATTATAAACTATAAAACAATAATAATATTATAAATTACAGAACAATAATAACATTCAATAATAATATTATAAATTACAGATAAATAATAGTATAAAAACCCTACAATTATTTTAATAATATAAACTACACAACAAAAATAATACTCAATAATACTATTGTAATCTATAGAACAATAGTAATCATATCAACTACAGAACAATGATAATGTTATAAATTACAGAACAATAATAATGTTATAAACTACAGAACAATAATAATATTATAAATAACAGAACAAAAATAATGTTATAAACTACAGAACAATAATAATATCATAAACTACAGAACAATAATAATGTTATAAACTACAGAACAATAATAATACTGTACACTACAGAACAATAATAATGTTATAAACTACAGAACAATAATAATATTGTAAACTACAGAACAATAATAATGCTATAAGCTACAGAACATTAATAATGTTATAAAGTACAGAACAATAATAAAGTTATAAACTACAGAACAATAATAATATTATAAACTACAGAACAATAATTTTATAAACTACAGAGCAATAATAATGTCATAAACTACAGAACAACAATAATGTTATAAACTACAGAACAATAATAATGTTATAAAGTACAGAAGAATAATAATGCTGTAAACTACAGAACAATAATAATGTTATAAACTACAGAAGAAGAATAATGCTGTAAACTACAGAACAATAACAATGTTATAAACTACAGAAGAAGAATAATGCTGTAAACTACAGAACAATAATAATGTTAAAAACTACAGAACAATAATAATGTTATAAAGTACAGAAGAATAATAATGCTGTAAACTACAGAACAATAATAATGTTATAAACTACAGAAGAAGAATAATGCTGTAAACTACAGAACAATAACAATGTTATAAACTACAGAAGAATACTAATGTTATAAACTACAGAACAATAATAATGTTATAAACTACAGAACAATAATAATATTGTAAACTACAGAACAATAATAATGTTATAAACTACAGAACAATAATAATGTTATAAACTACAGAACAATAATAATGTTATAAACTACGAACATTAATAATATTAAAAACTACAGAACAATAATAATGTTATAAACTTAAACTACAAAACAATAATAATGTTATAAACTACAGAACAATAATAATGTTATAAACTACGAACAATAATAATATTAAAAACTACAGAACAATAAAAATGTTATAAACTACAGAACAATAATAATGTTATAAACTACAGAACAATAATAATATTATAAACTACGAACAATAATAATATTAAAAACTACAGAACAATAAAAATGTTATAAACTACAGAACAATAATAATGTTATAAACTACAGAACAATAATAATGTTATAAACTACGAACAATAATAATATTAAAAACTACAGAACAATAAAAATGTTATAAACTACAGAACAATAATAATGTTATAAACTACAGAACAATAATAATATTATAAACTACGAACAATAATAATATTAAAAACTACAGAACAATAAAAATGTTATAAACTACAGAACAATAATAATGTTATAAACTACAGAACAATAAAAATGTTATAAACTACAGAACAATAATAATGTTATAAACTACAGAACAATAATAATGTTATAAACTACGAACATTAATAATATTAAAAACTACAAAACAATAATAATGTTATAAACTACAGAACAATAATAATGTTATAAACTACAGAACAATAATAATGTTATAAACTACGAACATTAATAATATTAAAAACTACAGAACAATAAAAATGTTATAAACTACAGCACAATAATAATGTTATAAACTACAGAACAATAATAATGTTATAAACTACAGAACAATAATAATGTTATAAACTACAGAACAATAATAATATTATATACTATAAGACACATTTAATAATTTTTATATCGGTATCGAAAGCTATCATTTCTCTTTATCTATTGGTTCGATGTTTGATATTTTCAGTAATCAACCAATAAAATTTCACACTTGCATGTATTTTTGTCATTTTTTGTTAACATCTACTGGATAATAAGTATCATATATTTACTTGAAGTCGAGACACAAACTGGAAATAACACTCAGAACGACTGTTATGGATATTAACACTTGTACTGATAAGCAGAGAACAACGTTTTGAGCTTCCTATGTTATCTTCAGTTTAACAAAGTAACTATTAAATTATTATTTTTGTTATCATTTAGAAAATAAGGATAAATTTTATATCTGTGTAACGTTTAGCGCATTTCAGAAAATGACTGTAACAAGAAAGACCAACAACTTGTACTTGGTGTCAGAAACCTCTGTTTGTACTAATAGAACTGTATAAAGTACCGTCAAGTCCTTCATTATGTACTAATAGAATTGTATTAAGTACCGTAAAGTCTTTCATTATGAACTAATAGAACTGTATAAAGAATCGTCAAGTCCTTCATTATGTATTAAGTACTTTAATGTCCTTCATCATGTACTAATAGAAATGTATAAAGTATCGTCAAATCCTTCATTATGTACTAATAGAACTGTATAAAGCACCGTCAAGTCCTTCATTATGTACTAATAGAACTGTATAATGCACCGTCAAGTTCTTCATTATGTACTAATAGAACTGTATAAAGTACCGTCAAGTCCTTCATTATGTACTAATAGAACTGTATAAAGCACCGTCAAGTCCTTCATGAATTATGTACTAATAGCACTACATAACTACCGTCCAAATCCTTCATGATTATGTACTAATAGGACTACATAACTACCTTCCAAATCATTCATGAATTATGTACTAATAGAACTGTATAAAGTACCGTAAAGTCCTTCATTATGTACTAATAGAACTGTATAACGCACCGTCAAGTCCTTCATTATGTACTAATAGAACTGTATAAAGTACCGTCAAGTCCTTCATTATGTACTAATAGAACAGTATAAAGCACCGTCAAGTCCTTCATGAATTATGTACTAATAGGACTACAAAACAACCCTCCAAATCCTTCACGAATTATATATTAATAGAACTGTATAAAGTACCGTCAAGCCCTTCATTATGTACTAATAGAACTGTATAAAGTATCGTCAAGTCCTTCATTATGTGCTAATAGAACTGTATAAAGTACCGTCAAGTCCTTCATTATGTGCTAATAGAACTGTATAAAGTATCGTCAAGTCCTTCATTATGTACTAATAGAACTGTATAAAGTATCGTCAAGTCCTTCATTATGTCCTAATAGAACTGCATAAAGCACCGTCAAGTCCTTCATTATGTGCTAATAGAACTGTATAAAGCACCGTCAAGTCCTTCATTATGTGCTAATAGAACTGTATAAAGTACCGTCAAGTCCTTCATTATGTACTAATAGAACTGTATAAAGTTGTGTCAAGTCCTTCATTATGTACTAATAGAACTGTATAAAGTACCGTCAAGTCCTTCATTATGTACTAATAGAACTGCATAAAGCACCGTCAAGTCCTTCATTATATGCTAATAGAACTGTGTAAAGTACTGTCAAGTCCATCATTATGTACTAATAGAACTGTATAAAGTTGTGTCAAGTCCTTCATTATGTACTAATAGAACTGTATAAAGCACCGTCAAGTCCTTCATGATTATGTACTAATAGGACTACATAACTACCTTCCAAATCCTTCATGAATTATGTACTAATAGAACTGTATAAAGTACCGTCAAGTCCTTCATTATGTACTAATAGAACTGTATAAAGTACCGTCAAGTCCTTCATTATGTACTAATAGAACTGTATAAAGCACCGTCAAGTCCTTCATGAATTATGTACTAATAGGACTACAAAACTACCCTCCAAATCCTTCACGAATTATATATTAATAGAACTGTATAAAGTACCGTCAAGCCCTTCATTATGTGCTAATTGAACTGTATAAAGTATCGTCAAGTCCTTCATTATGTGCTAATAGAACTGTATAAAGTACCGTCAAGTCCTTCATTATGTGCTAATAGAACTGTATAAAGTATCGTCAAGTCCTTCATTATGTACTAATAGAACTGTATAAAGTATCGTCAAGTCCTTCATTATGTACTAATAGAACTGTATAAAGCACCGTCAAGTCCTTCATTATGTACTAATAGAACTGTATAAAGCACCGTCAAGTCCTTCATTATATGCTAATAGAACTGTGTAAAGTACTGTCAAGTCCTTCATTATGTACTAATAGAACTGTATAAAGTACCGTCAAGTCCTTCATTATGTACTAATAGAACTGTATAAAGTACCGTCAAGTCCTTCATTATGTACTAATAGAACTGTATAAAGCACCGTCAAGTCCTTCATTATATGCTAATAGAACTGTGTAAAGTACTGTCAAGTCCATCATTATGTACTAATAGAACTGTATAAAGTTGTGTCAAGTCCTTCATTATGTACTAATAGAACTGTATAAAGCACCGTCAAGTCCTTCATGATTATGTACTAATAGGACTACATAACTACCTTCCAAATCATTCATGAATTATGTACTAATAGAACTGTATAAAGTACCGTCAAGTCCTTCATTATGTACTAATAGAACTGTATAAAGCACCGTCAAGTCCTTCATGAATTATGTACTAATAGGACTACAAAACTACCTTCCAAATCCTTCACGAATTATGTACTAATAGAACTGTATAAAGTACCATCAAGTCCTTCATTATGTGCTACATGAACTGTATAAAGTATCGTCAAGTCCTTCATTATGTACTAATAGAACTGTATAAAGCACCGTCAAGTCCTTCATTATGTACTAATAGAACTGTATAATGCACCGTCAAATCCTTCTTGATTATGTACTAATAGAACTGTATAACTATTCTCCAAATCCTTCATGATTATGTACTAATAGGACTACATAACTACCCTAGAAATCCTTCATGAATTATGTACTAATAGAACTGTATAAAGTACCGTCAAGTCCTTCATTATGTACTAATAGAACTGTATAATGCACCGTCAAGTCCTTCATTATGTACTAATAGAACTGTATAATGCACCGTCAAGTCCTTCATTATGTACTAATAGAACTGTATAAAGTATCATCAAGTCCTTCATTATGTACTAATAGAACTGTATAAAGCACCGTCAAGTCCTTCATTATGTACTAATAGAACTGTATAAAATACCGTAAAGTCCTTCATTATGTACTAATAGAACTGTATTAAGTACCGTAATGTTCTTCATTATGTACTAATAGAACTGTATAAACCACCGTCAAGTCCTTCATTATGTACAAATAGAACTGTATAAAATACCGTAAAGTCCTTCATTATGTACTAATAGAACTCTTTAAAGTTGTCTCAAGTCCTTCATTATGTACTAATAGAACTGTATAAAGCACTGTCAAGTCCTTCATTATATACTAATAGAACTATATAAAGCACCGTCAAGTAATTCATTATGTTCTAATAGAATTGTATTAAGTACCGTAATGTCCTTCATTATGTACTAATAGAACTGTATAAAGTACCGTCAAGTCCTTCATTATGTACTAATAGAACTGTATTAAGTACCCTAATCTCCTTCATCATGTACTAATAAAAATGTATAAAGTACCGTCAAGTCCTTCATTATGTACTAATAGAACTGTATAAAGTACCGTCAAGTCCTTCATTATGTACTAATAGAACTGTATAAAGTACCGTCAAGTCCTTCATTATGTACTAATAGAACTGTATAAAGCACCGTCAAGTCCTTCATTATGTACTAATAGAACTGTATAAAGCACCGTCAAGTCCTTCATCAATTATGTACTAATAGGACTACAAAACTACCTTCCAAATCCTTCACGAATTATGTATTAATAGAACTGTATAAAGTACCGTCAAGACCTTCATTATGTGCTAATTGAACTGTAAAAAGCACCGTCAAGTCCTTCATTATGTACTAATAGAACTGTATAAAGTACCGTCAAGTCCTTCATTATGTACTAATAGAACTGTATAAAGCACCGTCAAACCTTCATTATGTCCTAATAGAACTGTATAAAGCACCGTAATGTCCTTCATTATGTACTATTTGAACTGTATTAACTACCGTAAAGTCCTTCATTATGTACTAATAGAACTGTATAAAGTACCGTTAAGTCCTTCATTATGTACTAATAGAACTGTATAAAGTTGTCTCAAGTCCTTCATTATGTACTAATAGAACTGTATAAAGTACCGTCAAGTCCTTCATTATGTACTAATAGAACTGTATAAAGCACCGTCAAGTCCTTCATTATGTCCTAATAGAACTGTATAAAGCACCGTAATGTCCTTCATTATGTACTATTTGAACTGTATAAAACACCGTCAAGTCCTTCATTATGTACTAATAGAACTGTATTAAGTACCGTAAAGTCCTTCATTATGTACTAATAGAACTGTATAAAGTTGTCTCAAGTCCTTCATTATGTACTAATAGAACTGTATAAAGCACCGTCAAGTCTTTCATTATGCACTAATAGAACTGCATAAAGCACCGTCAAGTACTTTATTATGTGCTAATAGAACTGTATAAAGTACCGTCAAGTCCTTCATTATGTACTAATAGAACTGCATAAAGTACCGTCAAGTCGTTCATTATGTACTAATAGAACTGTATAAAGCACCGTCAAGTCCTTCTTGAATTATGTACTAATAAGACTACATAACTACTTTCCAAATCCTTCATGATTATGTACTAATAGGACTACATAACTACCCTCCAAATCCTTCATGAATTATGTACTAATAGAACTGTATAAAGTACCGTCAAGTCCTTCATTATGTACTAATAGAACTGTATAAAGTATCGTCAAGTCCTTCATTATGTGCTAATAGAACTGTATAAAGTACCGTCAAGTCCTTCATTATGTACTAATAGAACTGTATAAAGCACCGTCAAGTCCTTCATGAATTATGTACTAATAGGACTACAAAACTACCCTCCAAATTCTTCACGAATTATATATTAATAGAACTGTATAAAGTACCGTCAAGACCTTCATTATGTGCTAATAGAACTGTATAAAGTACCGTCAAGCCCTTCATTATGTGCTAATAGAACTGTATAAAGTATCGTCAAGTCCTTCATTATGTGCTAATAGAACTGTATAAAGTACCGTCAAGTCCTTCATTATGTGCTAATAGAACTGTATAAAGTATCGTCAAGTCCTTCATTATGAACTAATAGAACTGTATAAAGTATCGTCAAGTCCTTCATTATGTCCTAATAGAACTGCATAAAGCACCGTCAAGTCCTTCATTATGTACTAATACAACTGTATAAAGTAACGTCAAATCCTTCCTTATGTGCTAATAAAACTGTATAAAGCACCGTCAAGTCCTTCATTATGTGCTAATAGAACTGTATAAAGTACCGTCAAGTCCTTCATTATGTACTAATAGAACTGTATAAAGCACCGTCAAGTCCTTCATTATGTACTAATAGAACTGTAAAAAAATACGTAAAGTCCTTCATTATGTACTAATAGAACTGTATTAAGTACTTTAATGTCCTTCATCATGTACTAATAGAAATGTATAAAGTATCGTCAAATCCTTCATTATGTACTAATAGAACTGTATAAAGCACCGTCAAGTCCTTCATTATGTACTAATAGAACTGTATAAAGCACCGTCAAGTTCCTTCATTATGTACTAATAGAACTGTATAAAGTACCGTCAAGTCCTTCATTATGTACTAATAGAACTGTATAAAGCACCGTCAAGTCCTTCATGAATTATGTACTAATAGCACTACATAACTACCGTCCAAATCCTTCATGATTATGTACTAATAGGACTACATAACTACCTTCCAAATCATTCATGAATTATGTACTAATAGAACTGTATAAAGTACCGTAAAGTCCTTCATTATGTACTAATAGAACTGTATAACGCACCGTCAAGTCCATCATTATGTACTAATAGAACTGTATAAAGTACCGTCAAGTCCTTCATTATGTACTAATAGAACAGTATAAAGCACCGTCAAGTCCTTCATGAATTATGTACTAATAGGACTACAAAACTACCCTCCAAATCCTTCACGAATTATATATTAATAGAACTGTATAAAGTACCGTCAAGCCCTTCATTATGTGCTAATTGAACTGTATAAAGTATCGTCAAGTCCTTCATTATGTGCTAATAGAACTGTATAAAGTACCGTCAAGTACTTCATTATGTGCTAATAGAACTGTATATAGTATCGTCAAGTCCTTCATTATGTACTAATAGAACTGTATAAAGTACCGTCAAGTCCTTCATTATGTACTAATAGAACTGTATAAAGCACCGTCAAGTCCTTCATTATGTACTAATAGAACTGTATAAAGCACCGTCAAGTCCTTCATTATATGCTAATAGAACTGTATAAAGTACCGTCAAGTCCTTCATTATGTACTAATAGAACTGTATAAAGTACCGTCAAGTCCTTCATTATGTACTAATAGAACTGTATAAAGTACCGTCAAGTCCTTCATTATGTACTAATAGAACTGCATAAAGCACCGTCAAGTCCTTCATTATATGCTAATAGAACTGTGTAAAGTACTGTCAAGTCCATCATTATTTACTAATAGAACTGTATAAAGCACCGTCAAGTCCTTCATGATTATGTACTAATAGGACTACATAACTACCTTCCAAATCATTCATAAATTATGTACTAATAGAACTGTATAAAGTACCGTCAAGTCCTTCATTATGTACTAATAGAACAGTATAAAGCACCGTCAAGTCCTTCATGAATTATGTACTAATAGGACTACAAAACTACCCTCCAAATCCTTCATTTATGTACTAATAGAACTGTATAAAAGTACCGTCAAGTCCTTCATTATGTGCTACATGAACTGTATAAAGTATCGTCAAGACCTTCATTATGTACTAATAGAACTGTATAAAGCACCGTCAAGTCCTTCATTATGTACTAATAGAACTGTATAATGCACCGTCAAATCCTTCTTGATTATGTACTAATAGAACTGTATAACTATTCTCCAAATCCTTCATGATTATGTACTAATAGGACTACATAACTACCCTAGAAATCCTTCATGAATTATGTACTAATAGAATTGTATAAAGTACCGTCAAGTACTTCAATATATACTAATAGAAATGTATAATGCACCGTCAAGTCCTTCATTAGGTACTAATAGAACTGTATAATGCACCGTCAAGTCCTTCATTATGTACTAATAGAACTGTATAAAGTACCGTCAAGTCCTTCATTATGTACTAATAGAACTGTATAAAACACCGTCAAGTCCTTCTTGAATTATGTATTAATAGCACTACATAACTACCCTCCAAATCCTTCATAATTATGTACTAATAGGACAACATAACTACACTCCAAATCCTTCATGAATTATGTACTAATAGAACTGTATAAAGTACCGTCAAGTCCTTCATTATGCACTAATAGAACTGTATAACGCACCGTCAAACCTTCATTATGTCCTAATAGAACTGTATAAAGCACCGTAATGTCCTTCATTATGTACTATTTGAACTGTATTAAGTACCGTAAAGTCCTTCATTATGTACTAATAGAACTGTATAAAGTTGTCTCAAGTCCTTCATTATGTACTAATAGAACTGTATAAAATACCGTCAAGTCCTTCATTATGTATTAATAGAACTGTATAACGCACCGTCAAGTCCTTCATTATGTCCTAATAGAACTGTATAAAGCACCGTAATGTCCTTCATTATGTACTATTTGAACTGTATAAAACACCGTCAAGTCCTTCATTATGTACTAATAGAACTGTATAAAGTACCGTCAAGTCCTTCATTATGTACTAATAGAACTGTATAAAGCACCGTCAAGTCCTTCATTATGTACTAATAGAACTGTATAAAGCACCGTCAAGTCCTTCTTGAATTATGTAGTAATAAGACTACATAACTACCCTCCAAATCCTTCATGATTATGTACTAATAGGACTACATAACTACCCTCCAAATCCTTCATGAATTATGTACTAATAGAACTGTATAAAGTATCGTCAAGTCCTTCATATGTACTAATACAACTGTATAAAGTAACGTCAAGTCCTTCCTTATGTGCTAATAGAACTGTATAAAGCACCGTCAAGTCCTTCATTATGTGCTAATTGAACTGTATAAAGTATCGTCAAGTCCTTCATTATGTACTAATAGAACTGTATAAACCACCGTCAAGTCCTTCATTATGTACTAATAGAACTGTAAAAAAATACGTAAAGTCCTTCATTATGTACTAATAGAACTGTATTAAGTACCCTAATCTCCTTCATCATGTACTAATAGAAATGTATAAAGTATCGTCAAATCCTTCATTATGTACTAATAGAACTGTATAAAGCACCGTCAAGTCCTTCATTATGTACTAATAGAACTGTATAAAGCACCGTCAAATTCTTCATTATGTACTAATAGAACTGTATAAAGTAACGTCAAGTCCTTCCTTATGTGCTAATAGAACTGTATAAAGCACCGTCAAGTCCTTCATTATGTGCTAATTGAACTGTATAAAGTACCGTCAAGTCCTTCATTATGTACTAATAGAACTGTATAAACCACCGTCAAGTCCTTCATTATGTACTAATAGAACTGTAAAAAAATACGTAAAGTCCTTCATTATGTACTAATAGAACTGTATTAATTACCCAATTCTCCTTCATCATGTACTAATAGAACTGTATAAAGTACCATCAAGTCCTTCATTATGTGCTAATTGAACTGTATAAAGTATCGTCAAGTACTTCATTATGTGCTAATAGAACTGTATAAAGTATCGTAAAGTTCTTCATTATGTACTAATAGAACAGTATAAAGCACCGTCAAGTCCTTCATGAATTATGTACTAATAGGACTACAAAACTACCCTCCAAATCCTTCACGAATTATGTACTAATAGAACTGTATAAAGTACCGTCAAGTCCTTCATTATGTACTAATAGAACTGTATAAAGTACCGTCAAGTCCTTCATTATGTGCTAATTGAACTGTATAAAGTATCGTCAAGTCCTTCATTATGTACTAATAGAACTGTATAAAGTACCGTCAAGTCCTTCATTATGTACTAATAGAACTGTATAAAGTACCGTCAAGTCCTTCATTATGTACTAATAGAACTGTATAAAGTACCGTCAAGTCCTTCATTATGTGCTAATAGAACTGTATAAAGTACCGTCAAGTCCTTCATTATGTACTAATAGAACTGTATAAAGTACCGTCAAGTCCTTCATTATGTACTAATAGAACTGTATAAAGCACCGTCAAGTCCTTCATTATGTACTAATAGAACTGTATAAAGTAACGTCAAATCCTTCCTTATGTGCTAATAGAACTGTATAAAGCACCGTCAAGTCCTTCATTATGTGCTAATTGAACTGTATAAAGTATCGTCAAGTCCTTCATTATGTACTAATAGAACTGTATAAACCACCGTCAAGTCCTTCATTATGTACTAATAGAACTGTAAAAAATACGTAAAGTCCTTCATTATGTACTAATAGAACTGTATTAAGTACTTTAATCTCCTTCATCATGTACTAATAGAACTGTATAAAGTACCGTCAAGTCCTTCATTATGCACTAATAGAACTGTATAACGCACCGTCAAACCTTCATTATGTACTAATAGAACTGTATAAAGCACCGTAATGTCCTTCATTATGCACTATTTGAACTGTATTAAGTACCGTAAAGTCCATCATTATGTACTAATAGAACTGTATAAAGTTGCCTCAAGTCCTTCATTATGTACTAATAGAACTGTATAAAATACCGTCAAGTCCTTGATTATGCATTAATAGAACTGTATAACGCACCGTCAAGTCCTTCATTATGTCCTAATAAAACTGTATAAAGCACCGTAATGTCCTTCATTATGTACTATTTGAACTGTATAAAACACCGTCAAGTCCTTCATTATGTACTAATAGAACTGTATTAAGTTCCGTAAAGTCCTTCATTATGTACTAATAGAACTGTATAAAGTACCGTTAAGTCCTTCATTATGTACTAATAGAACTGTATAAAGTTGTCTCAAGTCCTTCATTATGTACTAATAGAACTGTATAAAGCACCGTCAAGTCCTTCATTATGCACTAATAGAACTGCATAAAGCACCGTCAAGTCCTTCATTATGTACTAATAGAACTGTATAAAGCACCGTCAAGTCCTTCTTGAATTATGTACTAATAAGACTACATAACTACCCTCCAAATCCTTCATGATTATGTACTAATAGGACTACATAACTACAGTCCAAATCCTTCATGAATTATGTACTAATAGAACTGTATAAAGTACCATCAAGTCCTTCATTATGTGCTAATTGAACTGTATAAAGTATCGTCAAGTCCTTCATTATGTACTAATACAACTGTATAAACTAACGTCAAGTCCTTCCTTATGGGCTAATAGAACTGTATAACGCACCGTCAAGTCCTTCATTATGTCCTAATAGAACTGTATAAAGCACCGTAATGTACTTCATTATGTACTAATAGAGCTGTAAAAAAATACGTAAAGTCCTTCATTATGTACTAATAGAACTGTATTAAGTACCGTAAAGTCCTTCATTATGTACTAATAGAACTGTATAAAGTACCGTTAAGTCCTTCATTATGTACTAATAGAACTGTATAAATATGTCTCGAGTCCTTCATTATGTACTAATAGAACTGTATAATGCACCGTCAAGTTCTTCATTATGTACTAATAGAACTGTATAAAGCACCGTCAAGTCCTTCATGAATTATGTACTAATAGCACTACATAACTACCGTCCAAATTCTTCATGATTATGTACTAATACGACTACATAACTACCTTCCAAATCATTCATGAATTATGTACTAATAGAACTGTATAAAGTACCGTCAAGTCCTTCATTATGTACTAATAGAACTGTATAAAGCACCGTCAAGTCCTTCATTATGTACTAATAGAACTGTATAAAGAACCGTAAAGTCCTTCATTATGTACTAATAGAACTGTATAAAGCACCGTCAAGCCCTTCATTATATGCTAATTGAACTGTATAAAGCACCGTCAAGTCCTTCATGAATTTATTCTAATAGAACTGTATAAAGTACCGTCAAGTCCTTCATTATATGCTAATTGAACTGTATAAAGCACCGTCAAGTCCTTCATGAATTATGTACTAATAGAACTGTATAAAACACCGTCAAGAACTTCATGAATAATGTACTAATAGCACTACATAACTACCCTCCAAATCCTTCATGATTATGTACTAATAGGACTACATAACTACCTTCCAAATCCTTCATCAATTATGTACTAATAGAACTGTATAAAGTACCGACAAGTCCTTCATTATGTAGTAATAGAACTGTATAAAGTACCGTCAAGTCCTTCATTATGTGCTAATTGAACTGTATAAAGCACCGTCAAGTCCTTCATGAATTATGTACTAATAGAATTGTATAAAGTACCGTCAAGTACTTCATTATATACTAATAGAAATGTATAATGCACCGTCAAGTCCTTCATTAGGTACTAATAGAACTGTATAATGCACCGTCAAGTCCTTCATTATGTACTAATAAAACTGTATAATGCACCGTCAAGTCCTTCATTATGTACTAATAGAACTGTATAAAGTACCGTCAAGTCCTTCATGAATTATGTACTAATAAGACTACATAACTACCCTCCAAATCCTTCATGATTATGTACTAATAGGACTACATAACTACCCTCCAAATCCTTCATGAATTATGTACTAATAGAACTGTATAAAGTACCATCAAGTCCTTCCTTATGTGCTAATAGAACTGTATAAAGCACCGTCAAGTCCTTCATTATGTACTAATAGAACTGTATAAAGCACCGTAATGTCCTTCATTATGTACTATTTGAACTGTATTTAGTACCGTAAAGTCCTTCATTATGTACTAATAGAACTGTATAAAGTTGTTTCAAGTCCTTTATTATGTACTAATAGAACTGCATTAAGTACCGTAAAGTCCGTCATTATGTACTAATAGAACTGTATAAATCACCGTCAAGTCTTTCATTATGCACTAATAGAACTGCATAAAGCACCGTCAAGTACTTCATTATGTGCTAATAGAACTGTATAAAGTACCGTCAAGTCCTTCATTATGTACTAATAGAACTGTATAAAGTACCGTCAAGTCCTTCATTATGTACTAATAGAACTGTATAAAGCACCGTCAAGTCCTTCATAAATTATGTACTAATAAGACTACATAACTACCCTCCAAATCCTTCATGATTATGTACTAATAGAACTACATAACTACCCTCCAAATCCTTCATGAATTATGTACTAATAGAACTGTATAAAGTACCATCAAGTCCTTCATTATGTGCTAATTGAACTGTATAAAGTATCGTCAAGTCCTTCATTATGTACTAATACAACTGTATAAAGTACCGTCAAGTCCTTCATTATGTACTAATAGAACTGTATAAAGCACCGTCAAGTCCTTCATTATGTACTAATAGAACTGTATAAAGTACCGTCAAGTCCTTCATTATGTACTAATAGAACTGTATAAAGCCACCGTCAAGTCCTTCATTATGTACTAATAGAACTGTAAAAAATACGTAAAGTCCTTCATTATGTACTAATAGAACTGTATTAAGTACCCTAATCTCCTTCATCATGTACTAATAGAAATGTATAAAGTACCGTCAAGTCCTTCATTATGTACTAATAGAACTGTATAAAGCACCGTCAAGTCCTTCATTATGTACTAATAGAACTGTATAATGCACCGTCAAGTCCTTCATTATGTACTAATAGAACTGTATAAAGTACCGTCAAGTCCTTCATTATGTACTAATAGAACTGTATAAAGCACCGTCAAGTCCTTCATGAATTATGTACTAATAGCACTACATAACTACCGTCCAAATCCTTCATGATTATGTACTAATAGGACTACATAACTACCTTCCAAATCCTTCATGAATTATGTACTAATAGAACTGTATAAAGTACCGTCAAGTCCTTCATTATGTACTAATAGAACTGTATAAAGCACCGTCAAGTCCTTCATTATGTACTAATAGAACTGTATAAAGTACCGTCAAGTCCTTCATTATGTACTAATAGAACTGTATAAAGCACCGTCAAGTCCTTCATGAATTATGTACTAATAGGACTACAAAACTACCCTCCAAATCCTGACGATTATATATTAATAGAACTGTATAAAGTACCGTCAAGACCTTCATTATGTGCTAATTGAACTGTATAAAGCACCGTCAAGTCCTTCATTATGTACTAATAGAACTGTATAAAGCACCGTCAAGTCCTTCATTATGTACTAATAGAACTGTATTAAGTACCGTCAAGTCCTTCATTATGTACTAATAGAACTGTATAAAGTACCGTCAAGTCCTTCATTATGTACTAATAGAACTGTATAAAGTTGTCTCAAGTCCTTCATTATGTACTAATAGAACTGTATAAAGTACCGTCAAGTCCTTCATTATGTACTAATAGAACTGTATAAAGTACCGTCAAGTCCTTCATTATGTACTAATAGAACTGTATAAAGCACCGTCAAGTCCTTCATTATGTACTTTTTTGAACTATATAAAGCACCGTCAAGTCCTTCATTATGTACTAATAGAACTGTATTAAATTACCGTAAAGTCCTTCATTATGTACTAATAGAACTGTATAAAGTACCGTTAAGTCCTTCATTATGTACTAATAGAACTGTATAAAGTTGTCTCAAGTCCTTCATTATGTACTAATAGAACTGTATAAAGCACCGTCAAGTCCTTCATTATGTACTAATAGAACTGTATAAAGTACCGTATAAATTGTCGTCAAGTTTCATTATGTGTACTAATAGAACTGTATAAAGTACCGTCAAGTCCTTCATTATGTACTAATAGAACTGTATAAAATCACCGTCAAGTCCTTCTTGAATTATGTACTAATAAAGACTGCATAATCTTCCTTCATGCGATTATGTACTAATAGAAAGTATAAAGTACCGTCAAGTCCATTATGTACTAATGAACTGTATAAAGTAAGTCCTTCCCATTATGTACTAATACAACTGTATAACGCGTACCGTCAAGTCCTTCATTTATGTACTAATAGAACTGTATAAAACCGTCAAGTCCTTCATTATGTCTAAACTGCAAAAAATACAAAGTCCTTCATTATGTACTAATAGAACTGTATAAAGTACCGTAAAGTCCTTCATTATGTACTAATAGAACTGTATAAAGTACCGTCAAGTCCTTCATTATGTACTAATAGAACTGTATAAAGCACCGTCAAGTCCTTCATTATGTACTAATAGAACTGTATAAAAAACCGTCAAGTCCTTCATTATGTACTAATAGAACTGTATAAAGCACCGTCAAGTCCTTCATTATGTATTAATAGAACTGTATAAAGTACCAAAATCAAATCCTTCATGATTATGTACTAATAGAACTACATAAAACCCTTCAAATCCTTCATGAATTATGTACTAATAGAACTGTATAAAGTACCGTCAAGTCCTTCATTATGTACTAATAGAACTGTATAAAGCACCGTCAAGTCCTTCATGAATTATGTACTATAGGACTACAAAACTACCGTCCAATCCTTCATGATTATGTACTAATAGAACTGTATAAAGTCCAAATCAAGTCATTCATTATGTACTAATAGAACTGTATAAAGCACCGTCAAGTCCTTCATTATGTACTAATAGAACTGTATAAAGCACCGTCAAGTCCTTCATTATGTACTAATAGAACCCATGTATTAAGTATAAAGTAAGTCCTTCATTATGTACTAATAGAACTGTATAAAGTACCGTCAGAAGTCCTTCATTATGTACTAATAGAACTGTATAAAGCACCGTCAAGTCCTTCATTATGTACTAATAGAACTGTATAAAGTACCGTCAAGTCCTTCATTATGTACTAATAGAACTGTATAAGTTGCACCGTCAAGTCCTTCATTATGTACTAATAGAACTGTATAAAGCACCGTCAAGTCCTTCATTATGTACTAATAGAACTGTATAAAACACCGTCAAGTCCTTCATTATGTACTAATAGAACTGTATAAAGTACCGTCAAGTCATTCATTATACTAATAGAACTGTATAAAGCACCGTCAAGTCCTTCATTATGTACTAATAGAACTGTATAAAGTACCGTCAAGTCCTTCATTATGTACTAATAGAACTGTATAAAGCACCGTCAAGTCCTTCATTATGTACTAATAGAACTGTATAGCACCGTCAAGTCCTTCATTATGTACTAATAGAACTGTATAAAGTACCGTCAAGTCCTTCATTATGTACTAATAGAACTGTATAAAGTACCGTCAAGTCCTTCATTATGTACTAATAGAACTGTATAAAGCACCGTCAAGTCCTTCTTGAATTATGTACTAATAAGACTTCATAACTACCTGTCAAATCCTTCATGATTATGTACTAATAGAACTGTATAAAGCACCGTCAAGTCCTTCATTATTATGCTAATAGAACTATGTATAAAGTACCATCAAGTCCTTCATTTATGTACTAATAGAACTGTATAAAGTACCGTCAAGTCCTTCATTATGTACTAATAGAACTGTATAAAGTACCGTCAAGTCCTTCATTATGTACTAATAGAACTGTATAAAGTTGCCATCAAGTCCTTCATTATGTACTAATAGAACTGTATAAAGTACCCTTAAGTCCTTCATTATGTACTAATAGAACTGTATAAAGTTGTTTCAAGTCCTTCATTATGTACTAATAGAACTGTATAAAATACCGTCAAGTCCTTCATTATGTATTAATAGAACTGTATAAAGCACCGTCAAGTCCTTCATTATGTACTAATAGAACTGTATAAAGCACCGTAATGTCCTTCATTAAGTACTATTTGAACTGTATAAAACACCGTCAAGTACTTCATTATGTACTAATAGAACTGCATTAAGTACCGTAAAGTCCGTCATTATGTACTAATAGAACTGTATAAAGCACCGTCAAGTCTTTCATTATGCACTAATAGAACTGCATAAAGCACCGTCAAGTCCTTCATTATGTACTAATAGAACTGTATAAAGTACCGTCAAGTCCTTCATTATGTACTAATAGAACTGTATAAAGTACCGTCAAGTCCTTCATTATGTACTAATAGAAATGTATAAAGCACCGTCAAGTCCTTCATAAATTATGTACTAATAAGACTACATAACAACCCTCCAAATCCTTCATGATTATGTACTAATAGGACTACATAACTACCCTCCAAATCCTTCATGAATTATGTACTAATAAAACTGTATAAAGTAAACCATCAAGTCCTTCATGTACTAATAGAACTGTATAAAGTACCGTCAAGTCCTTCAT
>NW_027467782.1:58165143-58207515 GCF_004210375.1 Tachypleus tridentatus
CTGATATAATGAATAGTCTAGATCACATACAATATTAAAACTATCAATACACAGATAGGAGTTAAAGATTTACTTAACCTGATATAATGAATAGTCTAGATCACATACAATATTAAAACTATCAATACACAGATAGGAGTTAAAGATTTAATTAACCTGATATAATGAATAGTCTAGATCACATACAACATTAAAACTATCAATACACAGATAGGGAGTTAAGATTTACTTAACCTGATATAATGAATAGTCTACATCACATACAATATTAAAACTATCAGCAGATGGGAGATAGTTACTTAACCTGATATAATGAATGGTCTAGATCACATACAATATTAAAACTATCAATACACAGATAGGGAGTTAGATTTACTTAACCTGATATAATGAATAGTCTAGATCACATACAATATTAAAACTATCCAATAAACAGGTAGAGGATAAAGATTTAATTAACCTGATATAATGAATAGTCTAGATCACATACAATATTAAAACTATCAATACACAGATAGGGGTTAAAGATTTAATTAACCTGATATAATGAATAGTCTAGATCACATACAACATTAAAACTATCAATACACAGATGGGAGTTAAAGATTTAATTAACCTGATATAATGAATAGTCTAGATCACATAACATTAAAACTATCAATACACAGATAGGAGTTAAAGATTTAATTAACCTGATATAATGAATAGTCTAGATCACATACAATATTAAAACTATCAATACACAGATAGGAGTTAAAGATTTGCTTAACCTGATATAATGAATAGTCTACATCACATACAATATTAAAACTATCAATACACAGATGGGAGATAAAGATTTACTTAACCTGATATAATGAATAGTCTAGATCACATACAATATTAAAACTATCAATACACAGATTGGGGTTAAAGATTTAATTAACCTGATATAATGAATAGTCTAGATCACATACAATATTAAAACTCTCAATACACAGATGGGGTTAAGATTTGATTAACCTGATATAATGAATAGTCTAGATCACATACAATATTAAAACTATTAATACACAGATAAGGAGTTACCAAAGATGTCAGTTAATTAACTGGAGTTAAGATATAATGAATAGTCTAGATCACATACAATATTAAAACTATCAATACACAGATGGAGTTAAGATTAATTAACAGTGATATAATGAATAGTCTAGATCACATACAACATTAAAACTATCAATACACAGATAGGGGTTAAAGATTTAATTAACCTGATATAATGAATAGTCTAGATCACATACAATATTAAAACTATAATACACAGATAGGAGATAAAGAATTTACTTAACCTGATATAATGAATAGTCTAGATCACATACAATATTAAAACTATCAATACACAGATGGGAGTTAAAGATTTTGCATTAACCTGATATAATGAATAGTCTAGATCACATACAATATTAAAACTATCAATACACAGATAGGAGTTAAAGATTTAATTAACCTGATATAATGAATAGTCTAGATCACATACAATATTAAAACTATCAATACACAGATAGGAGTTAAAGATTTACTTAACCTGATATAATGAATAGTCTAGATCACATACAATATTAAAACTCTCAATACACAGATAGGAGTTAAAGATTTAATTAACCTGATATAATGAATAGTCTAGATCACATACAATATTAAAACTATCAATACACAGATAGGGGAGTTAAAGATTTAATTAACCTGATATAATGAATAGTCTAGATCACATACAATATTAAAACTATCAATACACAGATGAATGGAGTTAAAAGATTTAATTAACCTGATATAATGAATGGTCTAGATCACATACAATATTAAAACTATCAATACACAGATGGGAGTTAAAGATTTATTAACCTGATATAATGAATAGTCTAGATCACATACAATATTAAAACTATCAATACACAGATAGGAGTTAAAGATTTAATTAACCTGATATAATGAATAGTCTAGATCACATACAATATTAAAACTATCAATACACAGATAGGAGTTAAAGATTTACTTAACCTGATATAATGAATAGTCTAGATCACATACAATATTAAAACTATCAATACACAGATAGGAGTTAAAAGATTTACTTAACCTGATATAATGAATAGTCTAGATCACATACAATATTAAAACTATCAATACACAGATGGGGTTAAAGATTTAATTAACCTGATATAATGAATAGTCTAGATCACATACAATATTAAAACTCTCAATACACAGATAGGGGAGTTAAAGATTTAGTTAACCTGATATAATGAATAGTCTAGATCACATACAACATTAAAACTATCAATACACAGATAGGGTTAAAGATTTACTTAACCTGATATAATGAATAGTCTAGATCACATACAATATTAAAACTCAATACAATAAAGATTTACTTAACAGATATAATAGAGGTCTAATCACATTAAAACTATCAATACACAGATGGGAGATAAGAATTTAACCTGATATAATGTCTAGATCACATACAATATTAAAACCATCAATACACAGATAGGAGTTAAAGATTTGCTTAACCTGATATAATGAATAGTCTAGATCACATACAATATTAAAACTATCAATACACAGATGGGAGTTAAAGATTTAATTAACCTGATATAATGAATAGTCTAGATCACATACAATATTAAAACTATCAATACACAGATAGGAGTTAAAGATTTAATTAACCTGATATAATGAATAGTCTAGATCACATACAATATTAAAACTATCAATACACAGATACAGGGGTTAAAGATTTAATTAACCTGATATAATGAATAGTCTAGATCACATACAATATTAAAACTATCAATACACAGATAGGGTTAAAGATTTAATTAACCTGATATAATGAATAGTCTAGATCACATACAACATTAAAACTATCAATACACAGATAGGGAGATAAAGATTTAATTAACCTGATATAATGAATAGTCTAGATCACATACAATATTAAAACTATCAATACACAGATAGGAGTTAAAGATTTACTTAACCTGATATAATGAATAGTCTAGATCACATACAATATTAAAACTATCAATACACAGAATGGGGGTTAAAGATTTAATTAACCTGATATAATGAATAGTCTAGATCACATACAATATTAAAACTATCAATACACAGATGGGGTTAAAGATTTACTTAACCTGATATAATGAATAGTCTAGATCACATACAATATTAAAACTATCAATACACAGATATGAGTTAAAGATTTATTTAACCTGATATAATGAATAGTCTAGATCACATACAATATTAAAACTATCAATACACAGATAGGGAGTTAAAGATTTAATTAACCTGATATAATGAATAGTCTAGATCACATACAATATTAAAACTATCAATACACAGATAGGAGTTAAAGATTAATTAACCTGATATAATGAATAGTCTAGATCACATACAATATTAAAACTATCAATACACAGATAGGAGTTAAAGATTTACTTAACCTGATATAATGAATAGTCTAGATCACATACAATATTAAAACTATCAATACACAGATAGGAGTTAAAGATTTACTTAACCTGATATAATGAATAGTCTAGATCACATACAATATTAAAACTCTTAATACAGATAGGAGTTAAAGATTTAATTAACCTGATATAATGAATAGTCTAGATCACATACAATATTAAAACTATCAATACACAGATAGGAGTTAAAGATTTACTTAACCTGATATAATGAATAGTCTAGATCACATACAATATTAAAACTATCAATACACAGATAGGAGTTAAAGATTTACTTAACCTGATATAATGAATAGTCTAGATCACATACAATATTAAAACTATCAATACACAGATAGGAGATAAAGATTTACTTAACCTGATATAATGAATAGTCTAGATCACATACAATATTAAAACTATCAATACACAGATAGGATATTAAAATAGTTAAAGATTTACTTAACCTGATATAATGAATAGTCTAGATCACATACAATATTAAAACTATCAATACACAGATAGGAAGTTAAAGATTTAATTAACCTGATATAATGAATAGTCTAGATCACATACAATATTAAAACTATCAATACACAGATAGGGAGTTAAAGATTTAATTAACCTGATATAATGAATAGTCTAGATCACATACAACATTAAAACTATCAATACAGATAGGGTTAAAGATTTACTTAACCTGATATAATGAATAGTCTAGATCACATACAACATTAAAACTATCAATACACAGATAGGAGTTAAAGATTTAATTAACCTGATATAATGAATAGTCTAGATCACATACAATATTAAAACTATCAATACAGAGATAGGAGATAAAAAATTTTTTAACCTGATATAATGAATAGTCTAGATCACAAACAACATTAAAACTATAAATACACAGATAGGGTTAAAGATTTACCAACCTGATATAATGAATAGTCTACATCACATACAATATTAAAACTATCAATACACAGATAGGAGATAAAGATTTACTTAACCTGATATAATGAATAGTCTAGATCACATACAATATTAAAACTATCAATACACAGATAGGAGTTAAAGATTTAATTAACCTGATATAATGAATAGTCTAGATCACATACAATATTTAAACTCTTAATACACAGATAGGAGTTAAAGATTAATTAACCTGATATAATGAATAGTCTAGATCACATACAATATTAAAACTATCAATAAACAGGTAGGAGATAAAGATTAATTAACCTGATATAATGAATAGTCTATATCACATACAATATTAAAACTATCAACACACAGATAGGAGTTAAAGATTTAATTAACCTGATATAATGAATAGTCTAGATCACATACAATATTTAAACTCTTAATACACAGATAGGAGTTAAAGATTTAATTAACCTGATATAATGAATAGTCTAGATCACATACAACATTAAAACTATCAATACACAGATAGGAGTTAAAGATTTAATTAACCTGATATAATGAATAGTCTAGATCACATACAATATTAAAACTATCAATAAACAGGTAGGAGATAAAAGATTAATTAACCTGATATAATGAATAGTCTAGATCACATACAACATTAAAACTATCAATACACAGATAGGAGTTAAAGATTTAATTAACCTGATATAATGAATAGTCTAGATCACATACAATATTAAAACTATCAATACACAGATGGGAGTTAAGATTTACTTCTAACCTGATATAATGAATAGTCTAGATCACATACAATATTAAAACTATCAATACACAGATAGGAGTTAAAGATTTACTTAACCTGATATAATGAATAGTCTAGATCACATACAATATTAAAACTATCAATACACAGATAGGGAGGTTAAAGATTTAATTAACCTGATATAATGAATAGTCTAGATCACATACAATATTAAAACTCTTAATACACAGATGGGAGTTAAAGATTTAATTAACCTGATATAATGAATAGTCTAGATCACATACAATATTAAAACTATCAATACACAGATGGAGTTAAAGATTTAATTAACCTGATATAATGAATAGTCTAGATCACATACAATATTAAAACTATCAATACACAGATAGGAGTTAAAGATTAATTAACCTGATATAATGAATAGTCTAGATCACATACAATATTAAAACTATCAATACACAGATAGGAGTTAAAGATTTAATTAACCTGATATAATGAATAGTCTAGATCACATACAACATTAAAACTATCACACACAGATAGGAGTTAAAGATTTAATTAACCTGATATAATGAATAGTCTAGATCACATACAACATTAAAACTATCAATACACAGATAGGAGTTAAAGATTTATTTTAACCTGATATAATGAATAGTCTAGATCACATACAATATTAAAACTATCAATACACAGATAGGAGTTAAAGATTTACTTAACCTGATATAATGAATAGTCTAGATCACATACAATATTAAAACTATCAATACACAGATAGGAGTTAAAGATTTACTTAACCTGATATAATGAATAGTCTAGATCACATACAATATTAAAACTATCAATACACAGATAGGAGTTAAAGATTAATTAACCTGATATAATGAATAGTCTAGATCACATACAAATATTAAAACTCTTAATACACAGATGGGGAGTTAAAGATTAATTAACCTGATATAATGAATAGTCTAGATCACATACAATATTAAAACTATCAATACACAGATAGAGGTTAAAGATTTAATTAACCTGATATAATGAATAGTCTAGATCACATACAATATTAAAACTATCAATACACAGATAGGAGTTAAAGATTTAATTAACCTGATATAATGAATAGTCTAGATCACATACAACATTAAAACTATCAATACACAGATGGGAGTTAAAGATTTACTTAACCTGATATAATGAATAGTCTAGATCACATACAATATTAAAACTATCAATACACAGATAGGAGTTAAAGATTTACTTAACCTGATATAATGAATAGTCTAGATCACATACAATATTAAAACTATCAATACACAGATAGGAGTTAAAGATTTAATTAACCTGATATAATGAATAGTCTAGATCACATACAATATTAAAACTATCAATACACAGATGGGAGTTAAAGATTTAATTAACCTGATATAATGAATAGTCTAGATCACATACAATATTAAAACTATCAATACACAGATAGGGTTAAAGATTTAATTAACCTGATATAATGAATAGTCTAGATCACATACAACATTAAAACTATCAATACACAGATAGGAGTTAAAGATTTACTTAACCTGATATAATGAATAGTCTAGATCACATACAATATTAAAACTATCAATACACAGATAGGGGTTAAAGATTTAATTAACCTGATATAATGAATAGTCTAGATCACATACAATATTAAAACTATCAATACACAGATGGGAGTTAAAGATTTAATTAACCTGATATAATGAATAGTCTAGATCACATACAATATTAAAACTATCAATACACAGATGGGAGTTAAAGATTTAATTAACCTGATATAATGAATAGTCTAGATCACATACAATATTAAAACTCTCAATACACAGATAGGAGTTAAAGATTTAATTAACCTGATATAATGAATAGTCTAGATCACATACAATATTAAAACTATCAATACACAGATAGGAGTTAAAGATTTAATTAACCTGATATAATGAATAGTCTAGATCACATACAATATTAAAACTCAATACACAGATGGGAGTTAAAGATTTAATTAACCTGATATAATGAATAGTCTAGATCACATACAATATTAAAACTCTCAATACACAGATGGGAGTTAAAGATTTATTAACCTGATATAATGAATAGTCTAGATCACATACAATATTAAAACTATCAATACACAGATAGGAGTTAAAGATTTAATTAACCTGATATAATGAATAGTCTAGATCACATACAATATTAAAACTATCAATACACAGATAGGAGATAAAGATTTACTTAACCTGATATAATGAATAGTCTAGATCACATACAATATTAAAACTATCAATACACAGATAGGAGTTAAAGATTTACTTAACCTGATATAATGAATAGTCTAGATCACATACAATATTAAAACTATCAATACACAGATGGAGTTAAAGATTTAATTAACCTGATATAATGAATAGTCTAGATCACATACAATATTAAAACTATCAATACACAGATAGGAGTTAAAGATTTAATTAACCTGATATAATGAATAGTCTAGATCACATACAATATTAAAACTATCAATACACAGATAGGAGTTAAAGATTTAATTAACCTGATATAATGAATAGTCTAGATCACATACAATATTAAAACTATCAATACACAGATAGGGTTAAAGATTTAATTAACCTGATATAATGAATAGTCTAGATCACATACAATATTAAAACTATCAATACACAGATAGGAGTTAAAGATTAATTAACCTGATATAATGAATAGTCTAGATCACATACAATATTAAAACTATCAATACACAGATAGGAGTTAAAGATTTAATTAACCTGATATAATGAATAGTCTAGATCACATACAATATTAAAACTATCAATACACAGATAGGAGTTAAAGATTTAATTAACCTGATATAATGAATAGTCTAGATCACATACAATATTAAAACTATCAATACACAGATAGGAGTTAAAGATTTACTTAACCTGATATAATGAATAGTCTAGATCACATACAATATTAAAACTATCAATACACAGATAGGAGTTAAAGATTTAATTAACCTGATATAATGAATAGTCTAGATCACATACAACATTAAAACTATCAATACACAGATAGGAGTTAAAGATTTACTTAACCTGATATAATGAATAGTCTAGATCACATACAATATTAAAACTATCAATACACAGATAGGAGTTAAAGATTTAATTAACCTGATATAATGAATAGTCTAGATCACATACAATATTAAAACTATCAATACACAGATAGGAGTTAAAGATTTAATTAACCTGATATAATGAATAGTCTAGATCACATACAATATTAAAACTCTTAATACACAGATAGGAGTTAAAGATTAATTAACCTGATATAATGAATAGTCTAGATCACATACAATATTAAAACTATCAATACACAGATAGGGAGTTAAAGATTTAATTAACCTGATATAATGAATAGTCTAGATCACATACAATATTAAAACTATCAATACACAGATAGGAGTTAAAGATTTAATTAACCTGATATAATGAATAGTCTAGATCACATACAATATTAAAACTATCAATACACAGATAGGAGTTAAAGATTTAATTAACCTGATATAATGAATAGTCTAGATCACATACAAGATTAAAACTATCATACACAGATAGGAGTTAAAGATTTAATTAACCTGATATAATGAATAGTCTAGATCACATACAATATTAAAACTATCAATACACAGATAGGAGTTAAAGATTTATTAACCTGATATAATGAATAGTCTAGATCACATACAATATTAAAACTATCAATACACAGATAGGAGTTAAAGATTTACTTAACCTGATATAATGAATAGTCTAGATCACATACAATATTAAAACTATCAATACACAGATAGGAGTTAAAGATTTAATTAACCTGATATAATGAATAGTCTAGATCACATACAATATTAAAACTATCAATACACAGATAGGAGTTAAAGATTTACTTAACCTGATATAATGAATAGTCTAGATCACATACAATATTAAAACTATCAATACACAGATAGGAGTTAAAGATTTAATTAACCTGATATAATGAATAGTCTAGATCACATACAATATTAAAACTATCAATACACAGATAGGAGTTAAAGATTTAATTAACCTGATATAATGAATAGTCTAGATCACATACAATATTAAAACTATCAATACACAGATAGGAGTTAAAGATTGAATTAACCTGATATAATGAATAGTCTAGATCACATACAATATTAAAACTATCAATACACAGATAGGAGTTAAAGATTTAATTAACCTGATATAATGAATAGTCTAGATCACATACAATATTAAAACTATCAATACACAGATAGGAGTTAAAGATTTAATTAACCTGATATAATGAATAGTCTAGATCACATACAACATTAAAACTATCAATACACAGATAGGAGTTAAAGATTTACTTAACCTGATATAATGAATAGTCTAGATCACATACAATATTAAAACTATCAATACACAGATAGGAGTTAAAGATTTACTTAACCTGATATAATGAATAGTCTAGATCACATACAATATTAAAACTATCAATACACAGATAGGAGTTAAAGATTTAATTAACCTGATATAATGAATAGTCTAGATCACATACAATATTAAAACTATCAATACACAGATAGGAGTTAAAGATTTACTTAACCTGATATAATGAATAGTCTAGATCACATACAATATTAAAACTATCAATACACAGATAGGAGTTAAAGATTTAATTAACCTGATATAATGAATAGTCTAGATCACATACAATATTAAAACTATCAATACACAGATAGGAGTTAAAGATTTAATTAACCTGATATAATGAATAGTCTAGATCACATACAATATTAAAACTATCAATACACAGATAGGAGTTAAAGATTAATTAACCTGATATAATGAATAGTCTAGATCACATACAATATTAAAACTATCAATACACAGATAGGAGTTAAAGATTTAATTAACCTGATATAATGAATAGTCTAGATCACATACAATATTAAAACTATCAATACACAGATAGGAGTTAAAGATTTACTTAACCTGATATAATGAATAGTCTAGATCACATACAATATTAAAACTATCAATACACAGATAGGAGTTAAAGATTTACTTAACCTGATATAATGAATAGTCTAGATCACATACAATATTAAAACTATCAATACACAGATAGGAGTTAAAGATTTACTTAACCTGATATAATGAATAGTCTAGATCACATACAATATTAAAACTATCAATACACAGATAGGAGTTAAAGATTTACTTAACCTGATATAATGAATAGTCTAGATCACATACAATATTAAAACTATCAATACACAGATAGGAGTTAAAGATTTAATTAACCTGATATAATGAATAGTCTAGATCACATACAATATTAAAACTATCAATACACAGATAGGAGTTAAAGATTTAATTAACCTGATATAATGAATAGTCTAGATCACATACAATATTAAAACTATCAATACACAGATAGGAGTTAAAGATTTAATTAACCTGATATAATGAATAGTCTAGATCACATACAACATTAAAACTATCAATACACAGATAGGAGTTAAAGATTTAATTAACCTGATATAATGAATAGTCTAGATCACATACAACATTAAAACTATCAATACACAGATAGGAGTTAAAGATTTAATTAACCTGATATAATGAATAGTCTAGATCACATACAATATTAAAACTATCAATACACAGATAGGAGTTAAAGATTTATTAACCTGATATAATGAATAGTCTAGATCACATACAATATTAAAACTATCAATACACAGATAGGAGTTAAAGATTTAATTAACCTGATATAATGAATAGTCTAGATCACATACAATATTAAAACTATCAATACACAGATAGGAGTTAAAGATTTAATTAACCTGATATAATGAATAGTCTAGATCACATACAATATTAAAACTATCAATACACAGATAGGAGTTAAAGATTTACTTAACCTGATATAATGAATAGTCTAGATCACATACAACATTAAAACTATCAATACACAGATAGGAGTTAAAGATTTAATTAACCTGATATAATGAATAGTCTAGATCACATACAATATTAAAACTATCAATACACAGATAGGAGTTAAAGATTTAATTAACCTGATATAATGAATAGTCTAGATCACATACAATATTAAAACTATCAATACACAGATAGGAGTTAAAGATTTAATTAACCTGATATAATGAATAGTCTAGATCACATACAATATTAAAACTATCAATACACAGATAGGAGTTAAAGATTAATTAACCTGATATAATGAATAGTCTAGATCACATACAATATTAAAACTATCAATACACAGATAGGAGTTAAAGATTTAATTAACCTGATATAATGAATAGTCTAGATCACATACAATATTAAAACTATCAATACACAGATAGGGTTAAAGATTTACTTAACCTGATATAATGAATAGTCTAGATCACATACAATATTAAAACTATCAATACACAGATAGGAGTTAAAGATTTAATTAACCTGATATAATGAATAGTCTAGATCACATACAATATTAAAACTATCAATACACAGATAGGAGTTAAAGATTTACTTAACCTGATATAATGAATAGTCTAGATCACATACAATATTAAAACTATCAATACACAGATAGGAGTTAAAGATTTATTAACCTGATATAATGAATAGTCTAGATCACATACAATATTAAAACTATCAATACACAGATAGGAGTTAAAGATTTAATTAACCTGATATAATGAATAGTCTAGATCACATACAATATTAAAACTATCAATACACAGATAGGAGTTAAAGATTTACTTAACCTGATATAATGAATAGTCTAGATCACATACAACATTAAAACTATCAATACACAGATAGGGTTAAAGATTTAATTAACCTGATATAATGAATAGTCTAGATCACATACAATATTAAAACTATCAATACACAGATAGGAGTTAAAGATTTAATTAACCTGATATAATGAATAGTCTAGATCACATACAACATTAAAACTGTCAATACACAAATAGTGGTTAAAGATTTACTTAACCTGATATAATGAATAGTCTAGATCACATACAATATTAAAACTATCAATACACAGATAGGAGATAAAGATTTACTTAACCTGATATAATGAATAGTCTAGATCACATACAACATTAAAACTATCAATACACAGATAGGAGTTAAAGATTTAATTAACCTGATATAATGAATAGTCTAGATCACATACAATATTAAAACTATCAATACACAGATAGGAGTTAAAGATTTACTAACCTGATATAATGAATAGTCTAGATCACATACAATATTAAAACTATCAATACACAGATAGGAGTTAAAGATTAATTAACCTGATATAATGAATAGTCTAGATCACATACAATATTAAAACTATCAATACACAGATAGGAGTTAAAGATTTAATTAACCTGATATAATGAATAGTCTAGATCACATACAATATTTAAACTCTTAATACACAGATAGGAGTTAAAGATTAATTAACCTGATATAATGAATAGTCTAGATCACATACAATATTAAAACTATCAATACACAGATAGGAGTTAAAGATTTAATTAACCTGATATAATGAATAGTCTAGATCACATACAATATTAAAACTATCAATACACAGATAGGAGTTAAAGATTTAATTAACCTGATATAATGAATAGTCTAGATCACATACAATATTAAAACTATCAATACACAGATAGGAGTTAAAGATTTAATTAACCTGATATAATGAATAGTCTAGATCACATACAATATTAAAACTATCAATACACAGATAGGAGTTAAAGATTTAATTAACCTGATATAATGAATAGTCTAGATCACATACAATATTAAAACTATCAATACACAGATAGGAGTTAAAGATTTAATTAACCTGATATAATGAATAGTCTAGATCACATACAATATTAAAACTATCAATACACAGATAGGAGTTAAAGATTTAATTAACCTGATATAATGAATAGTCTAGATCACATACAATATTAAAACTATCAATACACAGATAGGAGTTAAAGATTTACTTAACCTGATATAATGAATAGTCTAGATCACATACAATATTAAAACTATCAATACACAGATAGGAGTTAAAGATTTACTTAACCTGATATAATGAATAGTCTAGATCACATACAATATTAAAACTATCAATACACAGATAGGAGATAAAGATTTATTAACCTGATATAATGAATAGTCTAGATCACATACAATATTAAAACTATCAATACACAGATAGGAGTTAAAGATTTAATTAACCTGATATAATGAATAGTCTAGATCACATACAATATTAAAACTATCAATACACAGATAGGAGTTAAAGATTAATTAACCTGATATAATGAATAGTCTAGATCACATACAATATTAAAACTATCAATACACAGATAGGAGTTAAAGATTTAATTAACCTGATATAATGAATAGTCTAGATCACATACAATATTAAAACTATCAATACACAGATAGGAGTTAAAGATTTAATTAACCTGATATAATGAATAGTCTAGATCACATACAACATTAAAACTATCAATACACAGATAGGAGTTAAAGATTTAATTAACCTGATATAATGAATAGTCTAGATCACATACAATATTAAAACTATCAATACACAGATAGGAGTTAAAGATTTACTTAACCTGATATAATGAATAGTCTAGATCACATACAATATTAAAACTATCAATACACAGATAGGAGTTAAAGATTTACTTAACCTGATATAATGAATAGTCTAGATCACATACAATATTAAAACTATCAATACACAGATAGGAGTTAAAGATTTACTTAACCTGATATAATGAATAGTCTAGATCACATACAATATTAAAACTATCAATACACAGATAGGAGTTAAAGATTTAATTAACCTGATATAATGAATAGTCTAGATCACATACAATATTAAAACTATCAATACACAGATAGGAGTTAAAGATTTAATTAACCTGATATAATGAATAGTCTAGATCACATACAATATTAAAACTATCAATACACAGGTAGGAGTTAAAGATTTAATTAACCTGATATAATGAATAGTCTAGATCACATACAATATTAAAACTATCAATACACAGATAGGAGTTAAAGATTTAATTAACCTGATATAATGAATAGTCTAGATCACATACAATATTAAAACTATCAATACACAGATAGGAGTTAAAGATTAATTAACCTGATATAATGAATAGTCTAGATCACATACAACATTAAAACTATCAATACACAGATAGGAGTTAAAGATTTAATTAACCTGATATAATGAATAGTCTAGATCACATACAATATTAAAACTATCAATACACAGATAGGAGTTAAAGATTTACTTAACCTGATATAATGAATAGTCTAGATCACATACAATATTAAAACTATCAATACACAGATAGGAGTTAAAGATTTATTAACCTGATATAATGAATAGTCTAGATCACATACAATATTAAAACTATCAATACACAGATAGGAGTTAAAGATTTACTTAACCTGATATAATGAATAGTCTAGATCACATACAATATTAAAACTATCAATACACAGATAGGAGTTAAAGATTTAATTAACCTGATATAATGAATAGTCTAGATCACATACAATATTAAAACTATCAATACACAGATAGGAGTTAAAGATTTATTAACCTGATATAATGAATAGTCTAGATCACATACAATATTAAAACTATCAATACACAGATAGGAGTTAAAGATTTAATTAACCTGATATAATGAATAGTCTAGATCACATACAATATTAAAACTATCACATATCAATAAACAGATAGGAGATAAAGATTTACTTAACCTGATATAATGAATAGTCTAGATCACATACAATATTAAAACTATCAATACACAGATAGGAGTTAAAGATTTAATTAACCTGATATAATGAATAGTCTAGATCACATACAATATTAAAACTCTTAATACACAGATAGGAGTTAAAGATTTAATTAACCTGATATAACGAATAGTCTAGATCACATACAATATTAAAACTATCAATACACAGATAGGAGTTAAAGATTTACTTAACCTGATATAATGAATAGTCTAGATCACATACAATATTAAAACTATCAATACACAGATAGGAGTTAAAGATTTACTTAACCTGATATAATGAATAGTCTAGATCACATACAATATTAAAACTATCAATACACAGATAGGAGTTAAAGATTTACTTAACCTGATATAATGAATAGTCTAGATCACATACAACATTAAAACTATCAATACACAGATAGGAGTTAAAGATTTACTTAACCTGATATAATGAATAGTCTAGATCACATACAATATTAAAACTATCAATACACAGATAGGAGTTAAAGATTTAATTAACCTGATATAATGAATAGTCTAGATCACATACAATATTAAAACTATCAATACACAGATAGGAGTTAAAGATTTAATTAACCTGATATAATGAATAGTCTAGATCACATACAACATTAAAACTATCAATACACAGATAGGAGTTAAAGATTTACTTAACCTGATATAATGAATAGTCTAGATCACATACAACATTAAAACTATCAATACACAGATGGGAGTTAAAGATTTAATTAACCTGATATAATGAATAGTCTAGATCACATACAATATTAAAACTATCAATACACAGATAGGAGTTAAAGATTTAATTAACCTGATATAATGAATAGTCTAGATCACATACAACATTAAAACTATAAATACACAGATAGGAGTTAAAGATTTACTTAACCTGATATAATGAATAGTCTAGATCACATACAATATTAAAACTATCAATACACAGATAGGAGTTAAAGATTTACTTAACCTGATATAATGAATAGTCTAGATCACATACAATATTAAAACTATCAATACACAGATAGGGTTAAAGATTTAATTAACCTGATATAATGAATAGTCTAGATCACATACAATATTAAAACTCTTAATACACAGATAGGAGTTAAAGATTAATTAACCTGATATAATGAATAGTCTAGATCACATACAATATTAAAACTATCAATAAACAGGTAGGAGATAAAGATTAATTAACCTGATATAATGAATAGTCTATATCACATACAATATTAAAACTATCAACACACAGATAGGAGTTAAAGATTTAATTAACCTGATATAATGAATAGTCTAGATCACATACAATATTAAAACTCTCAATACACAGATAGGAGTTAAAGATTAATTAACCTGATATAATGAATAGTCTAGATCACATACAACATTAAAACTATCAATACACAGATAGGAGTTAAAGATTTAATTAACCTGATATAATGAATAGTCTAGATCACATACAATATTAAAACTATCAATACACAGGTAGGAGATAAAGATTTACTTAACCTGATATAATGAATAGTCTATATCACATACAATATTAAAACTATCAATACACAGATAGGAGTTAAAGATTTAATTAACCTGATATAATGAATAGTCTAGATCACATACAATATTAAAACTATCAATACACAGATAGGAGTTAAAGATTTACTTAACCTGATATAATGAATAGTCTAGATCACATACAACATTAAAACTATCAATACACAGATAGGAGTTAAAGATTTACTTAACCTGATATAATGAATAGTCTAGATCACATACAATATTAAAACTATCAATACACAGATAGGAGTTAAAGATTTAATTAACCTGATATAATGAATAGTCTAGATCACATACAATATTTAAACTCTTAATACACAGATAGGAGTTAAAGATTAATTAACCTGATATAATGAATAGTCTAGATCACATACAATATTAAAACTATCAATACACAGATAGGAGTTAAAGATTTAATTAACCTGATATAATGAATAGTCTAGATCACATACAATATTAAAACTATCAATACACAGATAGGAGTTAAAGATTTAATTAACCTGATATAATGAATAGTCTAGATCACATACAATATTAAAACTATCAATACACAGATAGGGAGTTAAAGATTAATTAACCTGATATAATGAATAGTCTAGATCACATACAACATTAAAACTATCAATACACAGATAGGAGTTAAAGATTTAATTAACCTGATATAATGAATAGTCTAGATCACATACAACATTAAAACTATCAATACACAGATAGGAGTTAAAGATTTACTTAACCTGATATAATGAATAGTCTAGATCACATACAAATATTAAAACTATCAATACACAGATAGGAGTTAAAGATTTACTTAACCTGATATAATGAATAGTCTAGATCACATACAATATTAAAACTATCAATACACAGATGGGAGATAAAGATTTAATTAACCTGATATAATGAATAGTCTAGATCACATACAATATTAAAACTATCAATACACAGATAGGAGTTAAAGATTTAATTAACCTGATATAATGAATAGTCTAGATCACATACAATATTTAAACTCTTAATACACAGATAGGAGTTAAAGATTAATTAACCTGATATAATGAATAGTCTAGATCACATACAATATTAAAACTATCAATACACAGATAGGAGTTAAAGATTTAATTAACCTGATATAATGAATAGTCTAGATCACATACAACATTAAAACTATCAATACACAGATAGGAGTTAAAGATTTAATTAACCTGATATAATGAATAGTCTAGATCACATACAATATTAAAACTATCAATACACAGATAGGAGATAAAGATTTACTTAACCTGATATAATGAATAGTCTACATCACATACAATATTAAAACTATCAATACACAGATAGGAGATAAAGATTTACTTAACCTGATATAATGAATAGTCTAGATCACATACAATATTAAAACTATCAATACACAGATAGGAGTTAAAGATTTACTTAACCTGATATAATGAATAGTCTAGATCACATACAATATTAAAACTATCAATACACAGATAGGAGTTAAAGATTTAATTAACCTGATATAATGAATAGTCTAGATCACATACAATATTAAAACTCTTAATACACAGATAGGAGTTAAAGATTTACTTAACCTGATATAATGAATAGTCTAGATCACATACAATATTAAAACTATCAATACACAGATAGGAGTTAAAGATTGATTAACCTGATATAATGAATAGTCTAGATCACATACAATATTAAAACTATCAATAAACAGGTAGGAGATAAAGATTTACTTAACCTGATATAATGAATAGTCTAGATCACATACAATATTAAAACTCATAATACACAGATAGGAGTTAAAGATTAATTAACCTGATATAATGAATAGTCTAGATCACATACAATATTAAAACTATCAATACACAGATAGGAGTTAAAGATTTAATTAACCTGATATAATGAATAGTCTAGATCACATACAATATTAAAACTATCAATACACAGATAGGAGTTAAAGATTTAATTAAACTGATATAATGAATAGTCTAGATCACATACAATATTAAAACTCTTAATACACAGATAGGAGTTAAAGATTTACTTAACCTGATATAATGAATAGTCTAGATCACATACAATATTAAAACTCTTAATACACAGATAGGAGTTAAAGATTAATTAACCTGATATAATGAATAGTCTAGATCACATACAATATTAAAACTCTTAATACACAGATAGGAGTTAAAGATTAATTAACCTGATATAATGAATAGTCTAGATCACATACAATATTAAAACTATCAATACACAGATAGGAGTTAAAGATTTAATTAACCTGATATAATGAATAGTCTAGATCACATACAATATTAAAACTATCAATACACAGATAGGAGTTAAAGATTTACTTAACCTGATATAATGAATAGTCTACATCACATACAATATTAAAACTATCAATACACAGATAGGAGATAAAGATTTACTTAACCTGATATAATGAATAGTCTAGATCACATACAATATTAAAACTATCAATACACAGATAGGAGTTAAAGATTTACTTAACCTGATATAATGAATAGTCTAGATCACATACAATATTAAAACTATCAATACACAGATAGGAGTTAAAGATTTAATTAACCTGATATAATGAATAGTCTAGATCACATACAATATTAAAACTATCAATACACAGATAGAGTTAAAGATTAATTAACCTGATATAATGAATAGTCTAGATCACATACAACATTAAAACTATCAATACACAGATAGGAGTTAAAGATTTACTTAACTTGATATAATGAATAGTCTAGATCACATACAACATTAAAACTATCAATACACAGATAGGAGTTAAAGATTTAATTAACCTGATATAATGAATAGTCTAGATCACATACAATATTAAAACTATCAATACACAGATAGGAGATAAAAAAATTTTTAACCTGATATAATGAATAGTCTAGATCACAAACAACATTAAAACCACAAATACACAGATAGGAGTTAAAGATTTACTTAACCTGATATAATGAATAGTCTAGATCACATACAATATTAAAACTATCAATACACAGATAGGAGTTAAAGATTTAATTAACCTGATATAATGAATAGTCTAGATCACATACAATATTAAAACTATCAATACACAGATAGGAGTTAAAGATTTAATTAACCTGATATAATGAATAGTCTAGATCACATACAATATTAAAACTCTTAATACACAGATAGGAGTTAAAGATTAATTAACCTGATATAATGAATAGTCTAGATCACATACAATATTAAAACTATCAATACACAGATAGGAGTTAAAGATTAATTAACCTGATATAATGAATAGTCTAGATCACATACAATATTAAAACTATCAATACACAGATAGGAGTTAAAGATTTAATTAACCTGATATAATGAATAGTCTAGATCACATACAATATTAAAACTATCAATACACAGATAGGAGTTAAAGATTAATTAACCTGATATAATGAATAGTCTAGATCACATACAACATTAAAACTATCAATACACAGATAGGAGTTAAAGATTTAATTAACCTGATATAATGAATAGTCTAGATCACATACAATATTAAAACTATCAATACACAGATAGGAGATAAAGATTAATTAACCTGATATAATGAATAGTCTAGATCACATACAATATTAAAACTATCAATACACAGATAGGAGTTAAAGATTTAATTAACCTGATATAATGAATAGTCTAGATCACATACAATATTAAAACTATCAATACACAGATAGGAGTTAAAGATTTACTTAACCTGATATAATGAATAGTCTAGATCACATACAATATTAAAACTATCAATACACAGATAGGAGTTAAAGATTTAATTAACCTGATATAATGAATAGTCTAGATCACATACAATATTAAAACTATCAATACACAGATAGGAGTTAAAGATTTATTAACCTGATATAATGAATAGTCTAGATCACATACAATATTAAAACTATCAATACACAGATAGGAGTTAAAGATTTAATTAACCTGATATAATGAATAGTCTAGATCACATACAATATTAAAACTATCAATACACAGATAGGGTTAAAGATTTAATTAACCTGATATAATGAATAGTCTAGATCACATACAATATTTAAACTCTTAATACACAGATAGGAGTTAAAGATTAATTAACCTGATATAATGAATAGTCTAGATCACATACAACATTAAAACTATCAATACACAGATAGGGGTTAAAGATTTAATTAACCTGATATAATGAATAGTCTAGATCACATACAATATTAAAACTATCAATACACAGATAGGAGTTAAAGATTTTCTTAACCTGATATAATGAATAGTCTAGATCACATACAATATTAAAACTATCAATACACAGATAGGAGTTAAAGATTTAATTAACCTGATATAATGAATAGTCTAGATCACATACAATATTAAAACTATCAATACACAGATAGGAGTTAAAGATTTATTAACCTGATATAATGAATAGTCTAGATCACATACAATATTAAAACTGTCAATACACAGATGGAGTTAAAGATTTACTTAACCTGATATAATGAATAGTCTAGATCACATACAACATTAAAACTATCAATACACAGATAGGGTTAAAGATTTATTTAACCTGATATAATGAATAGTCTACATCACATACAATATTAAAACTATCAATACACAGATAGGAGATAAAGATTTACTTAACCTGATATAATGAATAGTCTAGATCACATACAATATTAAAACTATCAATACACAGATAGGAGTTAAAGATTTACTTAACCTGATATAATGAATAGTCTAGATCACATACAATATTAAAACTATCAATACACAGATAGGAGTTAAAGATTTAATTAACCTGATATAATGAATAGTCTAGATCACATACAATATTTAAACTATCAATACACAGATAGGAGTTAAAGATTTAATTAACCTGATATAATGAATAGTCTAGATCACATACAATATTAAAACTGTCAATACACAGATAGGAGATAAAGATTTACTTAACCTGATATAATGAATAGTCTAGATCACATACAATATTAAAACTATCAATACACAGATAGGAGTTAAAGATTTAATTAACCTGATATAATGAATAGTCTAGATCACATACAATATTAAAACTATCAATAAACAGGTAGGAGATAAAGATTAATTAACCTGATATAATGAATAGTCTAGATCACATACAACATTAAAACTATCAATACACAGATAGGAGTTAAAGATTTACTTAACCTGATATAATGAATAGTCTAGATCACATACAATATTAAAACTATCAATACACAGATAGGAGTTAAAGATTAATTAACCTGATATAATGAATAGTCTAGATCACATACAATATTAAAACTATCAATACACAGATAGGAGATAAAGATTTACTTAACCTGATATAATGAATAGTCTAGATCACATACAATATTAAAACTATCAATACACAGATAGGAGTTAAAGATTTACTTAACCTGATATAATGAATAGTCTAGATCACATACAATATTAAAACTATCAATACACAGATAGGAGTTAAAGATTTAATTAACCTGATATAATGAATAGTCTAGATCACATACAATATTAAAACTATCAATACACAGATAGGAGTTAAAGATTAATTAACCTGATATAATGAATAGTCTAGATCACATACAATATTAAAACTGTCAATAAACAGGTAGGAGATAAAGATTAATTAACCTGATATAATGAATAGTCTAGATCACATACAATATTAAAACTATCAATACACAGATAGGAGTTAAAGATTTAATTAACCTGATATAATGAATAGTCTAGATCACATACAATATTAAAACTATCAATAAACAGGTAGGAGATAAAGATTAATTAACCTGATATAATGAATAGTCTAGATCACATACAACATTAAAACTATCAATACACAGATAGGAGATAAAGATTTACTTAACCTGATATAATGAATAGTCTAGATCACATACAATATTAAAACTATCAATACACAGATAGGAGTTAAAGATTTACTTAACCTGATATAATGAATAGTCTAGATCACATACAATATTAAAACTATCAATACACAGATAGGAGATAAAGATTTACTTAACCTGATATAATGAATAGTCTAGATCACATACAATATTAAAACTATCAATACACAGATAGGAGATAAAGATTTACTTAACCTGATATAATGAATAGTCTAGATCACATACAATATTAAAACTGTCAATACACAGATAGGAGATAAAGAATTAATTAACCTGATATTATGAATAGTCTAGATCACATACAATATTAAAACTGTCAATACACAGATATGAATTAAAGATTTACTTAACCTGATATAATGAATAGTCTAGATCACATACAACATTAAAACTATCAATACACAGATATGAATTAAAGATTTACTTAACCTGATATAATGAATAGTCTAGATCACATACAACATTAAAACTATCAATACACAAATAGGAGTTAAGATTTACTTAACCTGATATAATGAATAGTGTAGATCTCATACAATATTAAAACTATCAATACACAGATAGGAGTTTAAGATCTCTGCACAAACGTGTTACTTAGAAGATGTATAGAATTAAAAATATTTATAAAATGAATATATTAAACTATATAGGATATTATACACGAACAGACACACATAACAAATAACAAAGAGCTTTTAATAACAGATTCAAATTTAATTGAAGTAATGTTAGAGTATTTGCAAATTATTATTGTTGCTTAAAGCGTGAAGTGAAACCAAGGATCAAACCCCAGTTGTTTATATTATAATCTCTCAATTTAAAATTGAGCCCTCGAATAGCATTTATCATATTAACCTCATTCCCTCTCATAGTAGCTCTTCGATAAGTTTGGAGGCTTAGATACTCCATCGTGTAACTTTTGTTTTGACAACGAATATATTACCCATTAAATAAATTAGTTTTCGGGATCTCATATATTTTTTTGTTGAAGTAAGGTTTGAAACCAAAACGGTAGGACTAATCATTCACCTGTCTTTGTTGGTTTTAAGTATGTGTAGTTTCGCTAGGACTAACGTGTCGCTGCTGATTTCGGTTTGAATATGTGTAGTTTTACTAGGACTAACATGTCGCTGTTGATTTCGGTTTGAGTATTTGTAGTTTTGCTAGGACTAACATGTCGCTGTTTATCTCGATTTAAATATTTGTAGTTTTACTAGGACTAACATGTCGCTGTTGATTTCAGTTTGAGTATCTGTAGTTTTACTAGGACTATCATGTCGCTGTTGATTTCAGTTTGAGTATGTGTAGTTTTGCTAGGACTAACATGTCGTTGTTGATCTCGATTTTAATATGTGTAGTTTTTTTAGGACTAACATGTCGCTGTTGATCTCGGTTTGAATATGTGTAGTTTTACTAGAACTAACGTGTCGCTGTTGATTTCAGTTTAAGTATTGCTGTCATAATTTAAGATTCGTTCCATCTCAGTTAGTGATCCCTTTCTCAATCACCCAAATGATGACTTGAAACAGGCCAGAAATGTGATATCACAAAATATTTTCTCATAATATTTTAGTCATAAATCATAATAATAATTTAACATTTTACTTAAAGATTTTCTGGCGCCTACAGGTTTACACCTAATCAGTTCTGAACTGTATAGAAATAATGTGATATTCATTATTAACGTCTTTATCACTCTTGAAACTGACTAGATAAACAGAATTATTTCATGAAATTTTGTTTACATTTACAATTTTATAGGCGAGCTACCAATATAGGCTACTAGAGGGCGCTACTAAAGAAGAGTAATTAATAGGATATTGTAATATTTTATGACACGATTAAATAGGACAGAAATCTAAAAGACGATTTGGTATATGTATTAGCGACGTTCCAGTTACAAACAACAGCATTTGAATAATGAATATTCTTCACTCCTGATATTATATAAACAACGTTTTAGACAAAATTAGATATCTATTAACCACTTCTGATAATATCAAAAGCATTTTTAAAATTGTTACCCAAAAGACTTAAACAAAAATACTTTTTTCTTAGTCTACCAACATTACTGAGGGCCAGCTGTTCCTAAAATCACAGTGTCTCAATATATAGTGGTTTAGCTGTAATTCTGTAAGCTTAGAACCCTGAAAATCGTGTTTCGATACCTGTGGAGGGCACAACACACACATAGTCCACTGTATAGCTTTGTGTTACCAAATCCATTCGTTTTTTTCTCAGGTATTGCTAAAATCTTTCAGGGTTTAAAGGTCGATTTTACTTTCATCTAGTAAACAAATGACTGCATTAGTACACTACACTATTACATTACATCATTACAGTACATTACACCATTACACTGCATCATTATACAACATTATTACACTACAACATCACAACACATCATTACACTACATTATTATACCAACAACTATAAATCATATTCTGCCATCAGACCTTTAACCTCCTATCACCCTTCCTAGTTCTCATGTTTGTGTAATTTACTGAAAAAAAAAATACATGTATGTCTTCCCCTCGAACCAGTAAAGGGAAGATACCTTCTGAGCTTTAGCAACCACCCCTCAACTTATTTACATTACAGTCACTCCTGTATGCATTAGATCAATAGCTATTTACACAAGGGAAGAGATAGCCCCTTGGGAGGAGTGTGAGGTGAGGTGGAGTACCTAACTAAATAATGAAAAAAAACTGCTAGGACCCAGCTAGACTAACAAATAACTCTGGTACTAGTTATAGTCAATACATTTACACACTAAAGTTAGAACCGAAGGATACCAGCACCAGTTTCAAATGTTATAGCCTAAAGAAAGTGTACCTAATTAGCACCACCCACAGCTAGTACGTGGAATAATCTTCTCAAACAGAGTTGTGGAATTTGACAGTTGCTCCTATAGCGTGGTTATGATTTCAGAGTGCGACAACGGGATGTGAACCTTGGACTTTCTGATTCACAGGTATTTTACTCTAAACACTAATGAAACAGTATGAGAAAAATAGAAATTAAAATATGGTTTTGTTGAGTAGTGATTTCTTTTGAAATACTGTGTGGGAAAATTAGGAACTAAAATTACACTACATTATTAGATTACAGTTGTACACTGCACTATTACATTACACTAGTAGTGTAATTTTCTTTAGTAGTGCAAAACTAAAACTAAAATATGATTTTCTGGTAGTGCCTTCTCCCAATGAAATTCTGTGAACTAATTTGAAACTAAAATATAGTTTAATTTAGAAGCTGGCCCTCAGTGAAATTATACAGGTAAATCTGCAACTAAAATATCTTTTTGTAAAATGAAGTTAAATGAAATAATTTTTTTATTAAAACAAAACAAAAACTCTTTCGTTAAGCCTAATGGTCAATAAAAGCTCGATGAAAATCTTTTGGTAAGAGAGAAGCGACATCTCCTGGATTAAATAATACTTAAGAAATATTTTTGTTTCAGTGAAATTCTCCATATGATATAATTTTGATGGAACATTGTATGTGATTCAAACTTTTTAAGAAAAAAAATGTTTCAATTCAGTTTTTAAACTCTGAGTTATAATTTTTGGCAAACTTTGATTTGTATATTTTTTGTTTTATATGATAGTGAAGTAAAGGCAACCACAACATGACTCCGACATCTTTGGGTCATGAGACGTACTATCGATTCGTAACAAATATTTACCAAAGAAACATTTTAAGTTTTCAATTCTGAACAGTGCTATTTTCAATATGAGGTGATTCATATTCGTAAGCGTTTCTTAAATTATCTTCAGTCGGAAAAAAGAAATTATTTTCGATGTTATATAAATGAATGTGAATTTTAAATCAAAGTCTTCAATTCACTATTTAGTAGGAATGAAAGAAATGCTTCAGTGAAAAACTTTGAAAATTTCTCAGTTTTAGGCTTATTTAATTGTGCCGAAAAAGGATTGCGAAATAAGAATGTTTAAAAGTCAATATGAAACAATATTGTTTGGTGTTGAAAAAATATAATTATTTTGTTAATATTATATGCTTAACACAAGGCATCTTTATTGTAATGTATTATTTATAATTATTAACTATAATAATTATTCTTAATTATTTTAGAGAATATTCAGGCTATTCCACTTATTTTTACAAACCTCACCAACAATAAACTACAATAACACTAATCAAACTACTAAACGCCATCCAGTAGCACACCGATAGAAACTAGGTTTCGAATACCCGTCATGGAAAGAGCACAGATAAACCTTTGTGTAGCTTTTGTGCTAACATCAAACAAACAAACAAAACAACACTAAACCTCAACATTCTGCTAAAACAAACCACAATAACAGTTATCAACAACAATTATTCCATCACGTGGTTTATCGTGTTTTAGTTTTATTAGTATTGTAATTACATATATGTAGTTCTATAATCTCCATAATTGTGTTATTGTGTTCTTGTTTTATTAGTACTGTCATTTAATATAAGTAGTTGTATAATGTTCCATCATTGTGTTATTGCGTTCTTGTTTTTATTAGTACTATCGTTAGATATATGTAGTTATATTATGTTCCATCATGGTGTTATTGTGTTCTTGTTTTATTACTACTATCGTTACATATATGTAGTTATATTATGTTCCATCATGGTGTTATTATGTTCTTCTACTTTTATTAGTACTGTCGTTACATATATGAGTGTATATAATGTTTCCAGCATGGTTGTTATGAGTGTACTTTATTGTATTAGTGTTACTGTCGTTACATATATGTAGTTATATAATGTTCCATCATGTTGTTATTGTGTTCTTGCTTTTTATTACTACTGTCGTTACATACATGTAGTTATATAATGTTCCATCATGGTGTTATTGTGTTCTTGTTTTTATTTATTTACTATCTGTTATATATCCTCTCTTATATAATGTTCCATCATGGATTGTTATTGTGTTCTTCTTTTATTAGTACTTTACTCGTTACATATATGAAGTTATATAATGTTCCAACATGGTGTTATGGTGTACTTGTGTTATTAGTATTACTGTCGTTACATATATATGTAGTTATATAATGTTCCATCATGTTGTCATTGTGTTCTTTGCTTTATTACTTTTACTGTCGTTACATATATGTAGTTATATAATGTTCCATCATGGTGTTATATGTGTTCTTGTTTTATTAGTACTGTCATTACATATATGTAGTTATATAATGTTCCATCATGTGTGTTATTATGTTCTTGCTTCATTACTACTGTTGTTTCCATATATAGTTGTATAATGTTCCATCATGCTGTTATTCTGTTCTTGTTTTATTAGTACTGTCGTTACTTATCCTTAGTTATGTAATGTTTTATCAGGGTGTTATTGTGTTCTTTTCCTTATTAGTACTGTCGTTATATAAACTTAGTAAAAGATAATGTTCCAACATGTGTTGTTATGTGTTCTTGCATTTTTTTAGTACTGTCGTTACATATATATGTAGTTATATAATGATCGATCATGATGTGTTATTGTGTTTTTTAATTTATTACTACTGTCGTTACATATATGTTCCTATATAATGTTCCATCATGGTGTTATTGTGTTCTTGCTTTATTTACTACTATCGTTCGTTACATATAAGTTGTTATATAATTTTCCAACATGGTGTTATTGTGTTCTTGCTTTAATACACAACTATCGTTACATATTTGCAGATATATAATGTTCCATCATGGTGTTATCATGTTCTTGTTTTTATTAGTACTCTCGTTACATATATGTAGTTATATAATGTTCCATCATTGTGTTATTGTGGTTCTTGTTTTATTAATACTGTCGTTACATATATGTGTAGTTATATAATGTTCCATCATGGTGTTGTTATTTTGTTGTTCTTCTTTTTATTAGTACTGTCGTTCGATATATGTAGTTATATAATGTTCGATCATGTTGTCTTTGTGTTCTTGTTTTATTAGTACTGTCATTACATATATGTAGTTATATAATGTTCCATCATGATGTTATTGTGTTCTTGTTTTATTAATACTGTCATTACATTTATGTTGTTTTATTATGTTCCATCATGGTGTTATTATATTCTTGGTTCATTACGATTCTTGTTATATATATAGTTATATAATGTTCCATCATGGTGTTATTGTGTTCTTGCTTTTTATTAGTACTCTCTTATATATCCTTTGTTATATAATGTTCCAACATGGTGTTATTGTGTTCTTGTTTTTTCTTGGTATTATTGTCGTTAAATATAGGTAGTTATATGATGTCCTTATCACAGTGTTTTTGTGTTCTTACCCTTATAACTACCGTCGTTACATATGTGAAGTTATATAATGTTCAAATGGTGTTATTGTGTATTAATTTATTAGTACTGTCGTTACATATGTGTTGTTATATAATGTTCCATGATGGTGTTATTGTGTTCTTGCTTTATTACCACTGTCGTTGACAAATGGATGTAGTTATATAATGTTCTGTCATGGTTTTATCGTGTTTCTTGTTTTATTACTATTGTTGTTACATTTATGTTCTTATATTATGTTCCAACATAATGTTATTATATTCTTGTTTTATTACTGTCGTCATATATCCTATTTTGTTATTTAATGTTCCATCATGGTGTTGTTGTGTTCTTCTTTTTATTAGTACTGTTGTTACATATTCTTGGTTTAATAATGTTCCATTATGGTGTTATTTTGTTCTTCTTTTTTATTAGAACTGTTGTTACCTATTCTTGGTTTAATAATGTTTTCATTATGGTGTTATCGTGTTCTTGCCTTTATTACTACAATATGTCGTTACATATAAATTGTTATGTAATGTTCCATCATTTTGGTTATGTGTGTTCTTGTTTTTATTTGTACTGTCCATTATATATATATGTTGTTATATAACGTTCCATCATGTGTGTTATTGTGTTCTTGTTTTATTAATTACTGTCGTTAAATATATGTTGCTACACAAATGTTCCATGATGGTTGTTTTCTTTTCTTACTTTTATTAGTGTTGTCGTTACATATATCATAGTTATATAATGTTTCATCATGGTGTTATTGTGTTCTTGCCTTATTAACTACTGTCGTTGCACATGTGTGAGTTATATAATGTTCCAACATTGTTATTGTATTACTTGTTTTTCATTAGTACTGTCGTTACATATATGTTGTTATATAATGTTCCCTGATGGTGTTATTGTTTTCTTGCTTTATTACCACTGTCGTTACATGTGAGTTTTATATATGTTCCAACATTGTGTTATTATGTTCTTGTTTTTTATTAGTACTGTCATTATATATATGTTGTTACACAATGTTTCCATGATGGTGATATTTTGTTCTTGCTTTTATTAGTGTTGTCGTTACATATCCTTAGTTATATAATGTTCCTTCATGGTGTTATTGTGTTGTTATTGTTTTTATCAGTACTGTCGTTACAATATGAATTTATATAATGTTCCACATGGTGTTATTGTGTTCTTGTTTTATTAGTACCGTCGTTAATATATGTAGTTATACAATGTTCCATCATCAGGTGTTGTATCGTTGTCGTGTCTTTGATTTACTTCATGTCGTTACGCATATATGTAGTTATATATATGTTCCATGATGGTGCATTATCAATGTTCTTGCTTATTACTCTACTATCGCTACTATGTATATAGTTATATAATGTTCCATCATGGTTTTATTTTGTTTCTACTTTTTTATTAGTACTATCGTTTTCAGATATATAGTTGTTATATAATGTTCCATCTAATAATCACTGTGTTCTTGTGTTTTATTGGTACTTCCAATCACTATTTACATTTATGTTGTTACTTTATTGTATGTTCCATCATGGTTGCTTATTAATATTCTTGGTTTATTACTCTGACTGTTGTTAGATATATATAGTTATATAATGTTCCATCATGGTGTTATTGTGTATTGTATTTGCTTTATTAGTTTTATCGTTATATATATTTTATTATATAATGTTCCAACATGGTGTTATTGTGTTCTTGTTTTATTAGTACCTGTCGTTACAATATATGTAGTTATAAATGTTCCATCATGGTGTTATCGTGTCTTGTTTTATTCTTCATGTCGTTACATATATGGTTATATATTGTTCGTGATGGTGTTATCGTGTTCTTGCTTTATTACTGTCGCTACATATATGGTTATATAATGTTCCACATCATGGTTTTATTTTGTTAAAGCTTTTTATTGTTACTATCGTTCGATATATGTAGTTATATATATGTTCGATCATGGTGTCACTGTGTTCTTGTTTTATTAGTACTGTCCATTACATTTATATTTATATTATGTTATGTTCTTGGTTGCTTTTATATATTCTTGGTTTTATTAGACTGTTGTTAGATATATAGTTATATAATGTTCCATCATGCTGGTGTTATTTGTGTTATTGCTTTTATTAGTTTTATCGTTATATATCCTTTGTTATATAATGTTCCAACATGGTTGTTGTTGTGTTCTTCTTTATTTATTATCTCGTTATATATGCTTAGTATATATAATGTTCCATTATGAATTGTTAGCCATTGTTTTTATTGGTTTCCTTACTACTATTGTTACATATATATAGTTATATAATGTTCCATAATTTGTTCTGTTATTGTCTTGTTTTATTAGTACTGTCGTTACATATATGTAGTTATATAATGTTCCAACATGAATGTTATTGTGTTCTTGTTTTTATTAGTACTGTCATTATATATATATGTTGTTATATAATGTTCCATCATGGTGTTGTGGTGTTCTTGTTTTATTACTACTGTCGTTACATAGATGTAGTCATATAAAGTTCAATCAATGTGTTATAGTTTTCTTGCTTTATTGTTACTCTCGTTACACATATGTAGTTGCTTAATAATGTTCCATAATGTTCCATTTTTATCGTTTCCTTGTTTTATTAGTACTCTCGTTTCATACATATATGTTTTTATAATGTTCCATCTTGGTGTTAATTTGTTCTTCTTTTTATTAAAACTACGTCGTTAAATATATGTAGTTATATAATGTTCCATCACAGTGTTATTGTGTTCTTGCTTTTACAACTACTGTCGTTACATATATAGTTATATAATGTTCCATCATGGTTGTTATTGTGTTCTTGCTTTTATTAATGCTGTCGTTATATATCCTTTATTATATAATGTTCCAATCATGGTGTTATTGTGTTCTTGCTTTATTAGTACTGTCGTTAAATATGTATGTAGTTATATAATAGTTCCATCACAGGTGTTATTGTGTTCTTGCTTATATAACTTACTCGTCGTTACATAATAATGAAGTTATATAATGTTTCATCATGTTGCCATTGTTTCTTGCTTTATTATACCTACTCTCACCTACACATATATAGTTTCTATAATGTTCTGTCATGGTTTTCTCGTGTTCTTGTTTTATTACTACTGTCGTTACATATATGTAGTTATATAATGTTCCATTATGGTTTTATCGTGTTCTTGCTTTTATTAGTACTGTCTCGTCACATATCTTACTTATATAATGTTCCATCATGGTGTTATTGTGTTTTATTATTGTGCATTAATGACTGTCGTTATATATCTCTTCTGTTATATCATGGTCCAACATGTTATTATTGTGTTCTTCCTTTATTACTACTGTTTGTTACATATATGTAGTTATTATAATGTTTCAATCATGTTGTTATCGTGTTTCTTGTTTTATTAGTACTGTCATTACATTTTTTATGGTTATATTATGTTCCATCATGGTGTTATTATGTTCTTGGGTTATTACTACTGTTGTTTTATATATATAGTTATATTATGTTCCAACATGGTGTTATTGTGTTCTTGTTTTATTATTGTACTGTCATTATATATATGTTGTTATATAATGTTCCATCATGGTGTTGTGGTTTTCTTGTTTTATTACTACTGTCGTTACATAGATGTAGTTATATAAAGTTCAATCATGTTGTTATAGTTTTCTTGCTTTATTAATTACTCTCGTTACATATATGTAGTTATATAATGTTCCATGTTTTTATCGGTTCTTGCTGCATTACTCTGTCGTTCATATATGTATGTTTAATAAATGTTCCATCATGGTGTTAATTTGTTCTTTTTATTTTAGTACTGTCGTTAAATATATGTAGTTATATAATGTTCCATCACAGTGTTATTGTGTTCTTGCTTTATTAACCTGTCGTTACATATATATAGTTATATAAATGTTCCAACATTGTGTTACTGTGTTTCTTGTTTTCTTAGTACTGTCGTTAAATATATGTAGTTATATAATGTTCCATCACAGTGTTATTGTGTTCTTGCTTTATAACTACTGTCGTTAGTGCATATGTGAGTTATATAATGTTTCATCATGTGTGCCATTGTGTTCTTGCTTTATTACTACTCTCGCTACATAGATGTAGTTCTATAGGAGTGTTCTGTCATGGTTTTCTCGTGTTCTTGTTTTATTACTACTGTTGTTACATACGTATATGAGTTATATAATGTTCCATCATGGTTTTATCGTGTTCTTGCTTTATTACTATCTCGTTACATATCCTTACTTATATAATGTTTCCATCATTGTATTGTTATTGTGTTATTGCTTTATTATAGACTGTCGTTATTATATCTTCGTTATATATCATGGTCCACACATCGTGTTATTGTGTTCTTCCTTTATTACTACTATTTGTTTATATATGTAGTTATATAATGTTCAATCATTAATTGTGATCGTGTTCTTCTTTTCTTAGTACCGTCGTTAGATATATGAAGTTATATAATGTACCAAAATGGTGTTATTGTGATTTCTTGTTTTATTAGGTACTGTCGTTACATATATGTATAGCTAGCTATATATGTTCCATCATGGTTTTTATCGTGTCGTTGTTTTTTTTGTGCTCATGTCCACATACATATATGTAGTTATATAATGTTCCATCATGGTGTTATTTTTCTTCTTCTTTATTAGTACTGTCGTTCTAATATATGTGAGTTATATAATGTTCGATCATCATTTTGTCACTGTGTTCTTGTTTTATTAGTACTGTCATTACATTTATGTTGTATATTATGTTCCATCATGGTGCTCATTATATTCTTGGTTTATTACGACTGTTGTTAGATATATATAGTTATATATATGTTCCATCATGGTGTTATTGTTATTTATTACTTTATTAGTTTTATCGTTATATCCTTTGTTTATATAATGTTCCACATGGTGTTATTGTGTTCTTGTTTTATTAGTACTGTCGTTAAATATATGAGAATTACAATGTTCATATGGTGACATTATCGTGTCGTGTTTTATTCTTCATGTTGTTACATATATGTAGTTATATATTATTCCGTGATGTATCGTGATTCTTGCTTTTATTACTACTGTCGCTACATATATGTAGTTATATAATGTTCCATCATGGTTTTTATTTTGTTAAACTTTTATTCGTACTATCGTTCGATATATGTAGTTATATAATGTTCGATCATGGTGTCACTGTGTTCTTGTTTTTTAACACTGTCATTACATTTATGTTGTTATATTATGTTCCATCTTGGTGCTTTTATATTCTTGGTTTATTACGACTGTTGTTAGATATATATAGTTATATAATGTTCCATCATGGTGTTATTGTGTTATTGCTTATTAGTTTATCGTTATATATCCTTTGTTATAATAATTTTCCAACATTATGTGTTATTTGTGTTCTTCTTTTATTAGTACCTCGTTACATATTCTTAGTTTAATAATGTTCCATTATGGTTTATTGTGTTCTTGGTTTACTACTACTATTGTTACATATATATAGTTATATAATGTTCCATAATTGTTTATTGTGTTCTTGTTTTATTAGTACTGTCGTTTTATATGTAGTTATATAATGTTCCAACATGGTGTTATTGTGTTCTTGTTTATTAGAATTGTCATCATTATATATATGTTGTTATATAATGTTCATCATGTATTGTGTTGTGGTGTTCTTGTTTTATACTTATATGGTTACAGATGTAGTCATATATAAAGTTCAATCATGTGTTATAGTTTTCTTGCTTTATTGGTACTCTCGTTTATATGTAGTTATATAATGTTCCATAATGTTTTACATCGTGTTCTTGCTGTATTACTCTGTATTTACATATATGTTGTTTAATAATGTTCCATCTTGGTGTTAATTTGTTCTTCTTCTTATTAAAACTGTCGTTAAATATATGTAGTTATATAATGTTCCATCACAGTGTTATTGTGTTCTTGCTTTACAACTACTGTCGTTATATATATATAGTTATATAATGTTCCATCATGGTGTTATTGTGTGTTCTTGCTTTATTAATGCTGTCGTTATATATCCTTTGTTATATAATGTTCCAACATGGTGTTATTGTGTTCTTGCTTTATTAGTACTGTCGTTAAATATATGTAGTTATATAATGTTCCATCACAGTGTTATTGTGTTCTTGCTTTATACTGTCGTTACATATGTGAGGTTATATAATGTTTCATCATGTTGCCATTGTGTTCTTGCTTTATTACTACTCCTACCTACAGAGATGTAGTTCTACTAATGTTCTGTCATGGTTTTCTCGTGTTCTTGTTTTATTACTACTGTCGTTACGCATATGTGGTTATATAATGTTCCATTATGGTTTTATCGTGTTCTTGCTTTTATTACTACTCTCGTCACATATCTCTTACTTATATAATGTTCATCATCATGAATTGTTATTGTGTTATTGCTATTATTTGTCGTTATATATATCTTCTGTTATATCATGGTCCAACATGGTGTTATTGTGTTCTTCCTTTTTTACTGTTGTTACATATGGTTATATATAATGTTCAATCATGTTGTTATCGTGTTCTTGTTTTATTAGTTACCACTCATTACATTTTGTGGTTATATTATGTTCCATCACGGTGTTATTATGTTCTTGGGTTATTACTACTGTTGTTTTATATATATAGTTATATTATGTTCCAACAGGTATTATTGTGTTCTTGTTTTATTAGTACTGTCATTATATATATGTTGTTATATAATGTTCCATCATGGTGTTGTGGTGTTCTTGTTTTATTACTACTGTCGTTACATAGATGTAGTTATATAAAAAGTTCAATCATGTGTTATAGTTTTTCTTGCTTTATTGGCACTCTCGTTACATATATGTAGTTATATAATGTTCCATAATGTTTTATCGGTTCTTGCTGCATTACTCTGTCACATATATGTTGTTTTAATGTTCCATCATGGTGTTAATTTGTTCTTCTTTTATTAGTACTGTCGTTAAATATATGTAGTTATATAATGTTCCATCACAGTGTTATTGTGTTCTTGCTTTACAACTACTGTCAATTTACATATATATAGTTATATAATGTTCCAACATTGTGTTACTGTGTTCTTGTTTTCTTAGTACTGTCGTTAAATATATGTAGTTATATAATGTTCCATCACAGTGTTATTGTGTTCTTGCTTTTATAACTACTGTCGTTACATATGTGAAGTTATATAATGTTTCATCATGTTGCCATTGTGTTCTTGCTTTTATTACTCTCGCTTTACATAGATGTAGTTCTGAGTGTTCTGTCATGTGTTTTCTCGTGTTCTTGTTTTATTACTACTGTCGTTACGTATATGTAGTTATATAATGTTCCATTATGGTTTTATCGTGTTCTTGCTTTATTACTACTCTCGTTACATATCCTTACTTATATAATGTTCCATCATTGTGTTATTGTGTTATTGCTTCTTTATTATGACTGTCGTTATATATCTTCCGTTATATCATGGTCCAACATCGTGTTATGTGTTCTTCCTTTATTACTACTGTTGTTTTATATATATGGTTATATAATGTTCAATCATGGTGTGATCGTGTTCTTCTTTCTTAGTACCGTCGTTAGATATATGAGATTAATGTACCAAAATGGTTTATTGTGTTCTTGTTTTATTAGTACTGTGTCGTTACATATATGTAGCTATATAATGTTCCATCATGGTTTTATCGTGTCGTGTTTCTGTGCTCATGTCCTTACATATATGTAGTTATATAATGTTCCATCATGGTGTTATTTTTTCTTTTTATTAGTACTGTCGTTGGATATATGTAGTTATATACTGTTCGATCATGTTGTCATTGTGTTCTTGTTTTATTAGTACTGTCATTACATTTATGTCGTTATATTATGTTCCATCTTGGTGTTGTGTGTTCTTGCTTTATTATTACTCTCGTTATATATCCTTTGTTATATAATAAACCAACATGGCGTTATTGTGTACTTGTGTTTATTAGTACTGTCATTATATATATGTTGTTATATAATGTTCCATAATGGTGTTATTGTGTTCTTGTTTAATTTGTACCTGTCGTTACCTATCCTTATATATAATGTTCCATCATGGTGTTATTGTGTTATTGCTTTTATTATGACTGTCGTTATATATCTTCTGTTATATCATGGTCCAACATGGTGTTATGTGTTCTTCCTTTATTATTACTACTGTTGTTACATATATGTAGTTATATAATGTTCAATCATGGTGTTATCGTGTTCTTGTTTTATTAGTACTGTCATTACATTTTTTGTGGTTATATTATGTTCCATCATGGATTGTTATTATGTTCTTGGGTTATTACTACTACTGTTGTTTTATATATATAGTTATATTATGTTCCATCATGGTGTTATTGTGTTCTTGCTTTTATAGTACCGTCGTTACATATATGAAGTTATATAATGTTCCAACATGGTGTATTGTGTTCTTGTTTTATTAGTTAGTACTGTCATTATATATATGTTGTTATATAATGTTCCATCATGGTGTTGTGGTGTTCTTGTTTTATACTGTCGTTACATAGATGTAGTCATATAAGTTCAATCATGTGTTATAGTTTTCTTGCTTTATTGGTACTCTCGTTACATATATGTAGTTATATAATGTTCCATAATGTTTTTATCGTGTTCTTGCTGTATTACTCTGTCGCTACATATATGTTGTTTAATAATGTTCCATCATGGTGTTAATTTGTTCTTCTTTTATTAAAACTGTCGTTAAATATATGTAGTTATATAATGTTCCATCACAGTGTTATTGTGTTCTTGCTTTACAACTACTGTCGTTACATATATATAGTTATATAATGTTCCATCATGGTGTTATTGTGTTCTTGCTTTATTAGTGCTGTCGTTATATATCCTTGTTATATAATGTTCCAACATGATGTTATTGTGTTCTTGCTTTATTAGTACTGTCGTTACATATATGAAGTTATATAATGTTCCAACATTGTGTTATTGTGTTCTTGTTTTATTAGTACTGTCGTTAATATATATGTAGTTATATAATGTTCCATCACAGTGTTATTGTGTTCTCTTTTATACACTGTCGTTACATATGTGAAGTTATATAATGTTTCATCATGTTGCCATTGTGTTCTTGCTTATTACTACTCCCTACACAGATGTAGTTCTATAGTGTTCTGTCATGGTTTTCTCGTGTTCTTGTTTTATTACTACTGTCGTTACGCATATGTAGTTTATATAATGTTCCATTATGGTTTTATCGTGTTCTTGCTTTTATTACTACTCTGTCATATATCCTTACTTATATAATGTTCCATCATGGTGTTATTGTGTTATTGCTTTATTATTACTGTCGTTATATATCTTCTGTTATATCATGGTCCAACATGGTGTTATTGTGTTCTTCCTTTATTACTACTGTTGTTACATATGTAGTTATATAATGTTCAATCATGTTGTTATCGTGTTCTTGTTTTATTAGTACTGTCATTACATTTTTGTGGTTATATTATGTTCCATCACGGTGTTATTATGTTCTTGGGTTTATTACTGTTGTTTTATATATATAGTTATATTATGTTCCATCATGGTGTTATTGTGTTCTTGCTTTATTAGTACCCGTCGATACATATATGAAGTTATATAATGTTCCAACACGTAATTTGTTATTGTGTTCTTGTTTTATTAGTACTGTCATTATATATATGTTGTTATATAATGTTCCATCATGGTTGTTTATGGTGTTCTTGTTTTATTACTACTGTCGTTACATAGATGTAGTTATATAAAGTTCAATCATGTGTTATAGTTTTCTTGCTTTATTGGTACTCTCGTTACATATATGTAGTTACATAATGTTCCATAATGTTTTTATCGTGTTCTTGCTGCATTACTACCTACATATATATTTGTTTAATATAATGTTCCATCATGGTGTTAATTTGTTTCTTCTTTTATTAGTACTGTCGTTAAATATATGTAGTTATATAATGTTCCATCACAGTGTTATTGTGTTCTTGCTTTTTACAACTACTGTCGTTACATATATATAGTTATATAATGTTCCAACATTGTGTTATTATGTTCTTGTTTTCTTAGTACTGTCGTTAAATATATGGTTATATAATGTTCCATCACAGTGTTATTGTGTTCTTGCTTTTACTACTGTCGTTACATTATGTGAGTTATATAATGTTTCATCATGTTGCCATTGTGTTCTTGCTTTATTACTACTCTCCTACATAGATGTAGTTCTATAGTGTTCTGTCATGGTTTTCTCGTGTTCTTGTTTTATTACTACTGTGTCGTTACGTATATGTAGTTATATAATGTTCCATTATGGTTTTATCGTGTTCTTGCTTTATTACTACTCGTTACATATCCTTACTTATATAATGTTCCATCATGGATTATTATTGTGTTATTGCTTTATTATGACTGTCGTTATATATCTTCCGTTATATCATGGTCCAACATTGTTATTGTGTTCTTCCCCTTTATTACTACTGTTGTTTTATATATATAGTTATATAATGTTCAATCATGGTGTGATCGTGTTCTTGTTTTCTTAGTACCGTCGTTAGATATATGAAGTTATACCAAAATGGTGTTATTGTGTTCTTGTTTTATTAGTACTGTCGTTTACATATGTATTTGGTTATATAATGTTCCATCATGGTGTTATTTTTGTTCTTCTTTTATTAGTACTGTCTCGTTGGATATATGTAGTTATATACTGTTCGATCATGTTGTCATTGTGTTCTTGTTTTATTAGTACTGTCATTACATTTTATGTCGTTATATTATGTTCCATCTTGGTGTTGTTGTGTTCTTGCTTTATTAGTACTGTCGTTATATATCCTTTGTTATATAATGTTCCAACATTTATTACGTTGCTTGTGTTATTAGTACTGTCGTTACATATATATATGTTCTCTAATGTTCATCATGTTACCATTGTCATTTTCTTGCTTTATTACTACCTCTCACACATAGATGTAGTTATATAATGTTCTGTCATGGTTTTATCGTGTTCTTGTTTTATTACTACTGTCGTTGTTATATGTAGTTACATAATGTTCCATTATGGTGTTATCGTTTCTTGCTTTATTAGTACCGTCGTTACATCTATGTGAGTTATATATGTTTCCAACATGGTTATTGTGTTCACTGTAGCACTGTTGGTACATGTATATACTTACATAATGTTCCATCATATTGTTATTGTGTTTCTGGTTTATTACTACTACTGTTACATATATGTGGTTATATAACGTTTCCATCATTTGTTATTGTGTTCTTGTTTTTATTGGTACTGTCGTTACACATATGTAGTTAATATAAATGTAGTTATATAATTCGTTATATTACTATGTAATACAATGTTTATTATAACACTATGTATCAAAATGTTTGTTATAACACTATGTAACAAAATGTTTGTCATAACAATGTGTAACAAAATGTTAATTAAACACTATGAAACAAAATATGTTTTATTATAACACATGTAACTCAATGTTTATTATAACACTATGTAACAAAATCTTTACTTTTCTTGTTCCTGGACAGAAAGTGTTATTTCCCAATTGTTTATGTCTAAAGTAAATAGAAAGACGTACTTTTCTCTTTAAACTTTGCTTTTCTGACCTGGGGGGCCGACATAATGAAAACATGATGGAAGACTATATTTGGTGGCTGATACATGAAAGTGATTTACATTACAGTCGCAAATTTCGAAAACTACTTACTTCTAAACATTTTTGTTTAACTTTATTATAAATACATGTAAATCTTGATTCATATGTTGTTTTATTCAGACTTTATGTAAATGAAAATGTACAGATTTGTCCGTTTTACATGAAAATAGGTTGATTTCTAAATTTCATCTGGTTCACAAAAGCAAAGTTTGAAGGGAATAATGGTCATTTCTGTACTTTTACAACGTAAGTAATTAAGAAATAACACTACTATCAGGAAAAATATTTGTGTTTTATAGTGTGTTATTATTGTGTTACATAGTGTTATGTACTTGTGTTACATAGTGTTATTATTGTGTTACATAGTGTTATCTGCTACCATAACTGGTTCTCTGTACGTATTATTGTTTATCAAAGTTTTATAGATGTCAGTTCATATCATACATTGTTTCCATTGACACAATTAGATGTTCAAGCTGGTGATGGTTCCTGGTGAAGATATTTATTATACCTGATGAAGGTTTTGGTATAGAAGACTATAATACACTAGTTACACTTGTAGTTAAAACAATAACAAAGCATGACTATAATACACTTGGTTGCAATTGTAGTTAAAACGATAACTAACCATGACTATAATACATTGGTTACACTTGTAGTTAACACGATTACAAAGCATTCTTCATTATAGAACATCAGTGAGACGAGAGTTTAAAGTTAATTTAGTACTATATACCACACTAGTAACAACATTATATATTAACTGATGTCCATATATCACACTAGTAACACAATATATATTAACTTTCCATCCATATACTAGTAACACAATATATCTTCACTAATGTCCATATACCACTAGTAACACAATATATATTAACTGATGTTCATACACCACGCTAGTAACACAATATATATTAACTGATGTCCATATACCACACTAGTATGTATTAATGTGTTCCATTACCACAACTTGCAGTATATGTATTTACTAATGTCCATATACCACTAGGCCAACACAATATATATTAACTAATATACCACACTAGTGACACAAGCTATTCAAACTAACTATTAAATGTGAGGGAATATAATAGACAACTTGAATTTATTTTTAACTGATTGTCTTAACCATTGGTGGTTTACTGCTAACTGATTGTGTTAACCATTTGTATCTCAGAACGGCTGGGTCGTATGGGTATTAACACTTCTACCGATAAGGAAAGAACAAGGATGACGCCATGTTGTTTATCACCAACAAAAGTGTCAATACCAGCCGTTCTCGAGATCACAGTTTAACTAAATTGGTTTTCTCGTCATCAAAATACTGCCCATTGCTGGTTTATTGTTAAGTGATTGTGTTAACTATTGCTGGTTTATTGTTGGCGATTGTGTTAACTATTGCTGGTTTACTGTTAACTGAATAATCATTATACGGTTCTTAATAACTGGTTGTGTAAACTAATATAATATGAATGGGTGTTAGAGAATTATGGACTGTGTAACGACACCAAGCAGGTAATAGTTATGAAACTCTAAAAGTAATAAACATCAGTAATTAACAAACTGCTCTTTGAGAATGGGAAATAAGGAGATATTAAGTGTTAGTGATTTTAAAATAATAGTATATTTACAATTAGCGTACAAAAGAAATTGTAATGTGTTATGTTTGGTCAGTTCTTTCACTTTTAACTAGTTTTCTACTCGCAGAATAAG